>NC_135345.1:61242153-61557868 GCF_023851605.1 Tamandua tetradactyla
AGCTGGAGAGGAAGCTAGCAGATGATGTCATGTTCACCAAGTACCTTTTCAAATGAAAGAGAAACCCAGACTATGTGCCTTTCCACTCAAGAGAGAAACTCTGAACTGCCTCAACCTTCTTGAATCAAGATATCTTTTCCTGTATGCCTTAGATTGGACATTTCTATAACCTTGCCTTAATTTGGGCATTTTTCACAGACTTAGAACTGTAAACTTGCAACATTATATATTTCCCTTTTTAAAATCTATTCCATTTCCGGCATACCACATTCTGGAATCTTACAAACTATAACATTGCTGAAATATGTCAAGCCCTGTCCCTAGTATTAGCATATCAAATAAAAGCAAATAATTCATTCATAAACCAGTAAGACAGGCAAAAATTAATCAGATATTCATAAAAATTTATGTAAAATTACAGTTGTGATTAACGCTAAGACTCAGAAGTACATCAATTTAAGGAATTAAGGCTTTATACTAAAGTAATAAAAGTCAATTAATTTTTCAAACAGAAGTCTTATAAGTCATGTTGATGATTTTAAACTTTTCCCAAAAGCATGAAAACTTGCTTAAAAGACGGTACTAATATATTATCAGTTATCTGTTTCAAAATCTTATCCCCCTCTTTATAACATGGGGAAATAATGGTAGAGGGCAAGAATTGATGAGAGGAGGCCATTACCAAGCTATTGAAATATTCAGACCTACAGATAATGGCAAATATTGGTTTTGGAGAGCAAGAGGATAAAATAATTTCAGGAAAACTGATGATGCAAATTGACTGAATTTGGTAATAAATGAATAAGGGCAAGGAAGGACAGGAGCCATTAATAATAACACCTTGCTTTCTGACATGGATAACAAATGAATGCATTGGCTTTACAAAAACATCAGTAGTAATTAGTAATAAAAATATATTTGGAAAATGCTTGCTAACTTAAGGACTAAGAAATCACTTTTACCATATAATGGTTAAAATAGAATTCTAGTTCAAAATATGTTAGAACAGAAAATAATTGCATGTTGAGGAAGTGAGGTAAATGCTGTTGTTGCCAGTGCTTTCTGGTTTTGGAACTGAAAAGATCAAACATTTTTGGTAGTATTGCTACTTCTGTTGAAGATGGAGTAATTGAATCCTGATTTACCTTCTTGCTTGGAACCACAAAAGAACCTGCAATACGAAATAATAGTTATTAAGTCACTGGATTTCAGGCAAGTTCAGTGACCCCTGAGAAATGAGAAACAAACATAATAAATCCTGTTTCAGTTTTCTTTCATAGTCTCCAGGTGTAGTCCAGGGAAAGTAAACCTATGCAGAATTCAGTGGATTTCCTGAGATAAAAAGACAGAACTGAGAGTATAAAGAAAACAAGTAACTATAGTTTGCAGTAAAGAGTATCCGAGAGGAAAGCACAATGCAGAGAACAGCACAGTAAGAGGACTTTATAAATCTGAAGAGAGGCCCTGTTTAGTATTCAGCTGACAAGTGATTGCAAGTAATAAATGAGTCAAAATAAGACCAGGATCAGATAAACCTGAACAGGTTTTATGTAAGAGTATTCAGTGCACTTGCAGGGGTGGGAATACTGCCTGCTCCCACTATCTAGAAGAGAAAATCTTATAATACTCAAGGGGTAGAGTATGCAGAGCACTCTCATCTCAACAATGGGAGATAATTAGAACTAGGTAAATCACTACTCTAACTTCGCATAACAAATATTAAAAGTAAAACCTTAAAGGATCTCATTTTTTCCAAATAATAGCATGCCAGGACAAAGCTAAAGAATTGTTAATTGACACAAAAATTATCCAGTATGCAACAAGGTAAAAATCACAATGCCTATTATTCAATCAAAATTTACTAGACATACAAATAAGCAAGAAAATACTCCCCGTAATAATGCAACACTCAATCCATTGCAACTGATGTAGAACTGCTGAACATGTTAGACTTAACAGACAAGAACAGTAATGCAGTTATTACACCTCTATCATATGTTCACAAAGCTTGAAAGAGAAATAGAAGCTATTAAAAAAGAACTACTAAATTTCTACAACTGAAAAGTTACAATGTGCAAGATGAAAAATGTTTCTAATTGAATTAATTGCTGACTGAACATTGGAGAAGAAATCATTAGTGGATTTGAAGACATAGCATTAGAAGCTTAAAACCTAAAACAAAAATGAAACAAAAATTTAAAGTAAACATTGAATAGAGATCAGTAAACCATGGGATAGCCTCAAATGGTCAAATATGTTTGTAATATTTGCAATATTTCCTCTCCAAAGAAAAGGAAATATCTATTTGAAGAAACAATTGTACCCAAGTATTACATTTTAAATAAACCTATAAATCCACATATCCAAGAAGTTCAAAACCCTGGCTTAAGAAACATGATGAAACAATTCCAAGACACATCATCATAAAATTGGTCAAAATTTTTTAAATTCAACCAGAGAAATAAAAAGACATAAAACAAGAAGAAAAATATAAGGATAACTGAAGTTTTCTTGCCAAAAACAAACAAACAACAACAAAAAAAAAACATGAGGAAACAATGGAGCATCATCTTTAAAAATATTGAAAGAAAAATGTCAACCTAGTGATTGATAATGATAAAAAATATCTTTCAAAAGTGAAGGCAAAAGTGTAGGCCACAGTGGCTCAGCAGGCAGAATTCTTCCCTGCCATGTCGAAGACCTGGGTTCAATTTCTGGTACCTGCCCATATTAAAAAAAAAAAAAGGAAAGGCAAAATAACGGCATTGATTAGTCATATTAATGCTCAAAGAATTTGTCATTAGCCAGTCATATAGGACGCTATATGCTTCCTAAAAGAAATGCTAGAGGAAATCCCTCATATATAATGAATATGTTACTAAATAGAATAAAAGAATAGATGGAAAGAGGAATCCACACAAAGGAAGGAAGATCACTGGCAATAATAACTATCTGGATAATTATATAAAATCCTTCTCTTATTACTTAAAACTTATTAAAGGATAATTGTTTAAACAAAATTACTGACAAAAAATTACATATTTTGAGCTTACAGCATATGTAAAAGTAAAATGTGTGGCAAAAATAACACAACAAAGAGAAGAAAAGAAATTAGAGTGTTATAGGCACTTCTCGGACATGCTTATGATTTATCATCATAATAGCAATAAAAGATGAAATGAAATTTTTAAAACTATAAACTATAAATGCTGACATAAATTCTAAAATAACAAAACAAAGGGTTAAAAACACTAAGCCAGCAAAATACAAAAAATTGAATCATAAAAAATATTCAATTAATTCAAAAGATGGCAGAAATAGAAGAAAAAGAAAACAAAACACATGGGACAAATAATAACTAAAATGCAAGTGATACTTTAAACTTTGCAACATAAATAATTTTTAAAAATGTGAATGATCTAAACACATCAGTTAACAGGCAGATATTGTAAGACTGGACAAAAAAATAGGTTCCAACTATATGTCTCCTAAAAAAATACATTTCAAATATAAAGACACAAATAAGTTAAATATAAGAAGATAGAAAAGTTATAACATCCTAAAACAAGTCAAAAGAAAGCAGTGTTAGTAATATTAATTTAAGACAGAGTTGATTTCAAAGAATAAAGAAGTTTATTTCGGGCGGGCCGTGGTGGCTCAGCGGGCAAGAGTGCTTGCCTGCCGTGCCGGAGGACCCCGGTTCGATTCCCGGCCCCAGCCCATGTAAAAAACAAACAAACAAACAAAATATAATAAAACAAGAAAATGTTTAAAAATGTTTCCCTTTAAAAAAAAAAAAAAAAAAAAAAAGAAGTTTATTTCATAATGATAATACTAATTTATCAAGCAGATAATAAATCCTAAATATTTAAGCAACCAGTAACAGGACTTCAAAATACATAAAGCAAAACTGACAGAACTGTAAGGAGAAATAGACAAGTCACAGCATACAATCAGAGATTTCAATACCCTCTCTGTAACTGATAGAACAAAAAAAAACAAATAAAAGTATAAAAAATTTATTCAATACTATATAAATTGTTCTGACAGACTTTTATACAACACTCCATCACACAATAATAGAATATACATGATTTTTAAATGCAGTTGGAGCATTTATCAAGATAGACTAATAATCTTAATAAACTGTTAAAGATTAATTTCCTATAGAAAATGTTCTCTGATCACAATGGACCTAAATCATTATTAACCAAAGTAAGATATCTGAACAAATCTTTAAATATTTAGAAATCAAAGAAAACACTTATAATTAGCCTATGAGTCAGGAAGAATTCAAAAGAGAAATCAGAAAACATTTTGAACTGAAGGAAAATAAAAGCACAATATTTTCCAATTCATGTAATACTGCTAAAGCAATATACAGGGAAAATTTATAGACCTGAACCACATTAGAAATAATAACGGTATCAACATAATGACCTCAGCTTCCATAATAAGAAACTAGGAAAAGAAAAGCATATTAAACCTAAAGTAAGTTAAAAAAAAGAAATAAAAATAATCAGAGTGGAGAGCAATATAATAAAAACTGAAAAAAGAATAGTGGAAATGCATGGAAACAAATGCTGATTCTGATATTAACAATAAATTAATAAACATCTAGTTAAAATTTTTAGGAGAAAGAGAAGGAAGATATAAATTACTAATATCAGGATTTGTAAAATTGATATAACTATAAATTTAATAAATATAATAAGATTAAAAAGGAAATATTCTGAACAACTTCATGCAAATAATTCACAAATGAATGAAATAGGTGAATTCCTCAAAACACAGACTTCTCACCCAAGCATAAATAGAGAAAATGAACAGGCTTGTATCAATGAAAGAAATGGAATTTGTAGCTAAAAATTTCCTCATAAAGAAAACTAAGCCCAAATAAATTCATTATTTAAGAATAGTAATAGCACTAATTTTGTACAAACTGTTCCAGAAATCAGCAAGGAAATACTTTCCAATTCATTCTATAAGGAGAGCCTTCTTGTGATTTAGAAACCACATACATCAAAAATACATTACTACAGGAGAAGACTACAGAGCAATATCCTTTCTTAAAAGAGATGCAAAAATTCCAAACCAAACTTTAACACATTGAACTCAAGAATATATAAAAAGGATAACTGATAATGACCAAGGGGGGAGGCATATCTGAGGAATGCAAGGTTGATTTAACGTTCAAAAATCAATGTAATTCACCATGTCAACAAAATTGAGTAAGAAAAAAATCACATGATCATCTCAACTTACACAGAAAAGGCATGAGTCAGAATTCCTTATTGATTTTTACCCACAATTATTGTGGAGCAATTTCATATTCAAATTCAAATCTGAACTTTGATCCATTTCTCATTTTGTATAGAGAAGTTAACAAAAATTTAATTGCTGACCAAAATTTAAAACCTAAAGCTTCAATACTTCCAGAGGAAATGCAGGAGAAAATTTTGTGACTTTAAGGTAAGTAAAGGGTTCCTTAGATATGAGACCAAAAGCATCCTTTAAAGAGTAAATTGATCAGTTTAATCAAAATTAAAAATGGCTTCCCCTTTAAAGACAAGGTTTTAGACCTTTAAAGACCTGTCACAGACTGGAAGAAAGTATTTGCAAATCATGTAGCTGGTTTAGTCTTATATTCGTAATTATATAAAGACTCTCAGACATTGATCATAAAAGCGAACAATATAAAATGGACAAAAGTTTTGAGCAGATGCTTCACCAAACATGATATATATGAAGATGTTCATTATCTTTAGTTATTAGGGAACTGCAAATTAAAATTACAATGGCAAAGCACTACACACATATTGAAGTACCTGGTTGGTCTCTTTGTAACAGACCAAAATAGGAAACAATCAAGTTATTTGTCCATAAATTAATGATAAATAAATTGTGATATATATATTTGGTAGTTTGAAACTCTATATACCCCAGAAAAACATTTTCTTAAATTTTTATCCATTCCTGTGGTATGAGCACATTTTAAGTAATGCCTTTTGATGAGATTATCTCAGTTATATTGTGACGAACTTCATTCAGGTTGGGTCTTAATTCTATACTGAAGTCCTTTATAAATTGAATGACTGCAGATAAAGAAAGAAAGCAAGCCAGGGTAGGAAAAATCTGTTATCAGTGAGACCCAGAAAAGACAGAAGAGGCCAACAGATACCTCCATGTGTCTTGCCTTGTGACAGAAGAGCCAAGGATGGCTGGTGCCAATCTTTGGGGAAAAAGCCCCGTGTTGTTGATGCCTTGATCTGGATGTTCCCCCTGCCTTAAAACCATGAGCAAAGAAATTCCTACTGTTGAATGGTATTTTCATTCAGCAGCCCGGGAAACTAAAACACCATACAATGGAATGTATGTATTTCCAAGTAAGAAATAAGGAATGAACATTTGATACATGCTACAGAATGGATGAATATAAAAATAATTATGTTTCATAAAGAAAACAACAGAAAAGGCACATACATGGTATAAATACATTTATATAAATTTCTAGAAAATGTAACCTAATCTTTGGTGAGCAAAAAGCAGATCAATGGCTACGTGAAGGCAGGGTGGACAAAAAAAGAGCATGAGGAAAATTTAGGAGTGATGGCTTTGTTAATGATCTTGTTTGGGTTGACAGTTTCTTCATGTGTATGTATGTCATAATATATCATTTTATACTTTAAAATGTATATGGCAAGTTTGTTACTTGCCAATAATACCCCCAAAAGCTCTTAAATTTAAGAAATTATGATCATTAGACAGTGAAAACAAGTAGGAAAATAAAAAGCTATGGACATTTAGCCTTGTTCAATGAGGATCGCATCATCATTAGCCTGATAATTTCCAGCTGGAGGTATAGCATTCTTCCCAAGGGCAAATGGCTGAAGCAGCTCTGGGAACGTCAAATGATGTGGCCTTAAGGATTGTGGTAAACACCAGGGTTTCATTATGGTTAACAAAAAATAAAAGGAATGAAGAGAAAGGAAAATGTTCACTTAGATGCAATAATCCCATTAAGTTTTCTTCTGTGTTCTTGCTCCAGAGAATTTATGCTGAAGGTTTAAACCTGTGTGATGTCCAGAACTAAAAGATTATTACCGTCATGTGTTTTCCAGATGTTGGTCCATTCAGAAGATATATAGTATAGTGTTTCTTCCCTTTCCTGTTTTATACCATTTTAAAATTAAAAATACTGATTTGAGGCCTAGGATTATTTTTTCTGATTAAGAATAATATAACATATAATTAACAGTTAGAATAAATATTGTCATGTGGGTTAAACAGGATTACATACATTATCATGAGCATATATCAAATGCTAGCTTGAAACGTCAGTAAAAATAGCAAAGTTATACACAAAGAAGTAGCTTTTTAAAATAATTCTTAAGGATATTTTATCATAAAGACCTACTCTTATGACTTTTCTAATCAGTAATTGTATTACAATACATAGTTCCAATGATCACAATAAATGTATTTCATGCAAACAATAGTAGGAAAAGATTATGAAACTTCATCTTGCCTTGAAGTTTCATGGTAAAGTACTCTAATTCCGTGGACTGAGTATATATCTAGAAAGTGTATTATAAAACTTCAAGGCACTTCTTTTCTTCTGACAAGTATACTTTGTTAAGTTTCCCCATTGACACAATTATTTCTTCCCTTTGAATTATAACAGGTCTTATGTAGCACTAGGAGAATGCAAAGGTTCCTGACCTCTTTCATGAAACAAATCAGTGGATTCCTTCAACAACGAAAAGCATTTCATTAGCTATACTAACTCTTTCATGAAACTTCTGATGTTCAGTTACATCTAGATAGTTCTTCTGTAATACTTTTTCCTATATTCTGTAATTATAATTGCAATCTTGGTCTGTGTACCTATCAACTCCATTTTTACACAGAGGAAAATCCAAGCACTATCTCAGAATTTTATTATGCTAGAGAAAAACAATCCTTAAGAAATTGGTTGGTATGGTGTCCTATGAATCAGTGAAATTTGAAGATTCATTTAGAGATTTGTGTCATTTTGACAGGTTTATCAAGTCATGAACCAGAAGAAGTTGTTATCTCAGTGCTCAATAAAAATTATTTAGGTAATTATCACAGAATAAGGAACTATAGTACTCACTTGAAGAAATTTGTTTTTATATAAATTCAGAAAGTTTAAAACAATAAAGTTAGAGATAACCACAATGACAATTTCAATAAAATATAAGCTATATCAGTTAGTGTACAAGGCAGTAAACAAAAGCCACTCTAAGAAAAAAAAATGTTATTTGAATTAGATTATCAAATAATTGTCAGGACTGAAAGACCGACCCACTTTAGGCTAGGAATCTGGAGTGATTCCAAGAACAATCTAGAGCAAGCACCCTTCTGGAGCTATGCTGCCTTAGAGTGGGTGGCACCTCCACCTCTACTACAAGAGAAGCTTTAGAAGCCAAAAAATCCAAATGGCACACTAACTTATAACCAATGGAGTAAGCAGATCAATAAGTCACCCCTTCTTCTGTAAAGGTGACTAATGAACATTGGATCCTGTTGCAGGAAATCTGTGACCTCTGTACTGAATAGGAACAGCCAAAGTTGAATGAATATGGCTTTTCCTGGCCTTTGACTTCCAAATCTCATAGGAGTACATTCAATAGGTAGACTCTAATTTGCATCTACAACTCTAGGCACAATAGAGTTTGAAATACATAGTTTCAGCATTGTAAACTCTCCAAATAGAAAGTAGGTAAAGTAAAGTTTAAGAAAGTCAATTGCAATATTTTTAACACGTGAGACAAGTACATATCTAGACAGGTAGATAGAGAATCAGATGGAGATATACTTGTCAATATAAAGTAAACATCCTTGCCTTCATATGGTATGTGAATATGCATAGTTCAATGGAAGAGTCAGATGCTTTTGTTTTTACCATTGTGATAGGAGAGATGAGATGCCATATGGGTGGCACAAAGCTTTTCCTAGTAACGTGTAATTTTTGTTCTTAGAAATTTCTTTTGGCCATTCTATCATAACATTATGGGGTTCAAAAACTGTCTTCTTAGGCAGTGTTAATTTAAATATAATACTTGCAATCCTTTAATTAAATATGAAAGAGTGATTTTCAAATGTTATTTTATTAATTAAATGACATGATTTACTTCAAAGTCCATATGAATCATGTTAAATTGAATGATTTAAAATTTTTGAATGAATGCTGCATCCTCTCTGTACCTGTGTAACTTTTCCACCCAAGAAATATGAAATTTTATTAGGAAGTATATTTCAAAGGTGCTTGTTTGCACATATAATACACTAGTAAAACTTTATATGAGGGTGGGCCATGGTGGCTCAGCAGGCAAGAATGCTTGCCTGCCATGCCAGAAGACCCGGGTTCAATTCCTGGTGCCTGCCCACGTTAAAAAAAAAAAAAAAAACTTTAAATGAAATAATAACAGCTCCCAAAGCACAAAGTATGGGTCCTCATTGGATTTCCCATTCTTACTTCTCTTATTTATTTTCTCTAAAGAAGAAAATATAAAGCAATATTCCCTTCATTTTAGAGTCTACGTACTAAAGTAACCACCCCCAAAAGTAATATTTTCTCATTTAAAATGGACACCAGCACTATCACCGTTTATGTCCTTATTACCTCTCATCTAAATAAAACAGTAAATTCCTGGCATTTTAAAATCTCTCTTATTTTTCCCCTCTATCCTCACAGTTTCATCCTAAACCACATTTATAATTCTTTCACTTTTATGTTCAAATTTTACAATTGTTAAAGTCTCCCCAGCTGCACTTGCTAAATTCCAAATTCTTTAGTTTTGACTGCATGGGGTCAGCTTTGTTGCTACTCTCTCAACCTTCAGCCTTGGTCATCTTACAGTATTTGTACAGTTCACATACTGTGTCCATGCCAAGTTGTTTCCAAGTTTTCCTCGCATTCTTCCACTTATACAGATTTTCTGATGTTGTTCTCTTTTTGGGGGATTATATTTTCTTCTCTACTGCTCCTTATTGATGTGTTCACCCACAAATCATCTCTAGTGCCACCTTCTCTGAATATCTGTCCCCAACAGACTGACCAAGAGTAGTAGATTTTTCCACTGAAATTTGACAGATATATTTTTGGGTCTCTTATGGTATGTGTCATATTGTCTTTTATAATAAACATTTTGTGTCTGCTACTATACCATCAGCTAATTAAGCAGTGAATTGTCTATTTTTATGTCCCCCTTGTGTTTAGTATGATGCCAGATGCTGAGTAGACTCTAAGTTACTAGTGATTGAATACATACATCCATGAATCATTCTAGAGAAAGAAACCATTTTCCGTGTATTAAAAACATGAAGGGCAGGCAATGGTGGCTCAGTGTCCACATTCTCCCTGCCATGCCAGGGATCTAGATTCATTTCCCGGTGCCTGCCCATGTGAAAAAAAAACAAACAAAAAAACATGAAAACCACCTTCCCTCTACTTTTTACCTTACAATGACATCCTACTGAGTGTGGCTTGAAGCAGTTTTGTAATAAGAAATACTTCATGCAGAAGCTTTTTCTTATTACTGCACATAATGTATTTTGTAGAATTCTGAATTTTCGTTATGAGTCAGAGAGCAAAGTTTTCAAAGTCAGGGGAAAATGGCTTTTGGTATTATATGACAAAATCAATGCACAACCAGCTTTTCAAAGAACAGTTTACAAACTACACAGTTGTACATTTGTGTTATATTATCTGCCTCTTCCTATAAATACTTAAAAATAGGTTACTATTTTTAATTGATCATGGGTTTATTAGATTAGTTTTAAAGACATAAAAAGACACATTTTTTGAAATCTAAATATAAAAAAAATAAAATATTCATAGAACTGGCATTCCTAATTTATTCAGGAACATGGAAGAGGCCCCTAATATATAGACACATAGGCCGCACTATTACTTTCTCCAAATTACTACAAGCAATGGATTTTAAATAATTAATATTATAAAAATTACATAATAAAATATATGTACAATTTTAAAAATTATATTTATATATATATAAATTTGAAGTAATATAAGGTACAATATTCGGCGGTTGTCAAGTTTATTTTATTGCCATTCACTTGGTATGTTGAAAGCCAGTTTTCATAAAGTAATGCTGAATTTAAGTATAACGTGATTCAATACCAGAAAAAGAAGGCATCCCAAGTTGTTTCAGATACTTATTTATGTGCTAGACTTAGCCTTAAAAGATAAAATTATATGTAGGACAGCTATTGCAAATGGGAAATTTTTTAGATTACTTTTTTAATTTGAAAAGTTGGGAATAATCTTTTCATCTACATTCTGAATATTTTGATATAAACTCTTCTCTCTTTAGCTGATTCCTGAAAAAAGCATTCTCTTTTCCTCCCCCTTCACCCACTGCTACTCTTTTAACTAGACAACCATCATTCTCACCTACATATACCAAATACTTTCTCAACTTGCCTCCAGCTTCATTATTGACAATTTTCTCTTTTATAATGCATTATAGGTAATTATTCAATATTGTAAATGTGATAGACACTTTCTTATTCCAAGTCCTTCAATAAATGTCCATTGTTATCAAATAAAATCCAAAATCATCCTGGAATACAAGGCCCTTCATTATCTGAGTCTGTTTTATTTTATCCAGCCTCAATTTTCATCACTGCAAGTTTGATTTTGTTTAAGCAGTTCAATGTATCCCACCTGATTCAAATGTTCTGTTCTCTAAAGAGTCAGGAAACAGTTACAGGCAGGACCAAAAAGAATTAGTCACTAAGAAGTGATGCTTTTCTTAGGAGTTCATTAGCACATTAACTAATGACATATTGAAATTAGAAAAAAACAAATATCTCAATGCTGCCACTTAGGACAAAGCATAGTATAGAAATGAAATGCAAACTCAACCATACAATGATTGTACAAATAAGTATTGAGGATGTACGCTACATAAGGTACTAGCTAAGCCTCTAGGATTCAGAGAACAAAGGAACAGTTCTTTAAAAAGCCCAGTTTCTGAAGAAGACAGAGAGGCAAATGACAGTGAAATTGGAATGTAAGTCAACTCTGTGTTCTCCATGACAAATAAAGTCCCTTCTGAAAACGAAAATAAAGTCTTCTTCCTGCATTCCTTATTTTACACAGAATTATCTGAAAAAAATTTGCAGGCATGGCTGGGATCTATGAGTATCCAAGATATCTAAAGTAGGTCACCTTGAAATAATTCTTCACAAACTCCTTCCTATTGATTCAGAAAACACTATGATAAAAATAATACAAGATGCACAATATGCAGAATATCAGCTATTCAGAGAAGATAACATTTTCTTCCAGTTTGCCTGCCCATATGAACAGACTCTTTAGATTGAGGAGTCAGGGATCAAAGAACGATGATGTTCAATTTGTCGACTTCTGATGTGTGTTGTTTACAGTTTATAATCCATAGGTGGAGTTTCACATTCAGTAGAATTATGAAGGAAGCAGATGGCATAATCATTTAATAAAAAATCAGTTATCTTTTCATATATATATAATAGCTGTAATTCATTCTTTGGGATTTGCATTTTAAATGATTAAGGACTCAAGTAAGACAGCATGAAACCTCATTAACAAAGAAATATCTTCAGGCTTCTACCTGAAGGGAAAGTGGTGATTTTTCTACCTCATAGCTCTCAGTTTAAATACCTGCTCATTTGTTTTATCTCTACTTACTTCAAAGTATTTCAGTCACATTAATGCAGCTTTTAACTATAGAAACCGATGGAATACAAAATCAAGCTTCTGGCTATATCCTAAAATAAACTAGAAAATTTCTTATTTATGAATCGTCTACTTTCTTTGGCAGTGTGTAATATATTAGTGGTTAACCAAGGGCTTCTCTTGATGCTTAGGTAAGAAGGGAAAAACAAATCTCTGTTATTTTTTTCAGTTCCTTATGAGAATTAACATATTAGATTTCCTTTTAAACAGGTGTGATGTTTTAACCGCTACGAAGTAAGATGCTGAGGGCAATAGGGGTGGAAGGGATCATACATTCCTGTCGTACATAGAGCAGAGGCAATGCGATAATTAAGGTTGATCAGAGGATTCTCCTGCTGCTCTCCCAAGCACTACTGAGGTAATAATAACAATATAGATTTAGATAGAAAATTGCAACAAGTTAGGCAGCTGCACTATCAAAAGCAATACTGATGTTTAAAAGAAGTAGGTAAATTTAGTCAATGAAGCATAACATCTCATTCATATTAACCTCCAGCAGTGCCTTCACAGTCCCAGGCATTGATCCAATCATTTGCTTGCCTAAGTATTTTCCACCTTCTGTGCAGTCACTTACCTCTTTTCTGCAACACCCACTCTCTTCTATAGAAATGCTTTTTATTCTCTCTTTTATGGGATGAATTCTGAGAAAAAGAAGTGGGAGGATATGTTCAACAAAGGACAATATTATAGCAGTTAAAGTTGTCTTGTTAGGAAAACATCCAGGATCTCTGGGCATTTTTCTTTGTCTAACTCTGCCCTAAAAGGGTTAATTGAAGCATAGCAATCCTATTGAATTCGTGGGGCAGTGAGATGTCTGAAGTACCAAAGTCATTTTAGGCAGGCAGTACTTAGGATAAAGGAGAATGCCCAGGTGTGTGTATGCTTGTGTGTAATTGTGTGTCAGTATATACTTCTAATGGTCTATTTTTTTCAAACTATTATTCCGTCAATATTTTTCAACTCACACCCACAATAAATGATAAACTGTTAAAATGCAATTAGTGAGCATTGAACTTAGTTAAGGCAATAGTCATTTCAGAAGAATAAAAAATGTTTGGAAAAAATATTTGAAGGCAGTAGGGCCTACAGAGATTTGAGTGACCTCTATAGATTTCACTGAGAAAGGGAAGTTTGCTACCCCAACTCCTGTAAAAACATAAAGAACCCTACCATGTCTTTCAATAACTATCATGTGAAATAACAAACAGCCTTTCAAGAGTTCCAGGAAATTGAGAGTGGGAAGTCAGAGGCAGAGACACACTGAAACCTAAGATGTAAGGCAAAAACAAAGAAATGCAACACCAACAACAAAAAAGGAAGAACAAGGGCTCAAATAATTTCCTTTACTGTATAAAACCTATACCTGTGAATTTTTTTTCTTATTCATTTGAAGCTGGGAACCAATCATTCATTAAACCTGGAGAAGAGAAAAGTAGTCTATGTTGGGTTAAGTATTAGAAATGAATCTACCATAAAGTTTTTTTAAAACCACTTTATCTGTTACAAGATGAAAAAAAGTTGGTCACTTTCTGGAATAAAATTTATTTTTAACCAAAAAATTTTTCACATTTAATAAAAATCTGGCATACACATTCAACATACTAAATAACAGCATGGAATATTTGGAAGATACCATTAATTCAAGAAAAAATAAGGTACTTTTTTAAGTATATATAGTGGCTTTCAACAGTCTTTTATAGTATTTTTATCAAAAAATGTCAGAATTAACAAAGGTAGTTGCATGCTAGCTTTATTTCTAACATTTTCTCTTAATGGGGTGACATACTAGATGAAAGCAACCTACTTGTTGTTCTGCAATTTACAGAAGGTGTGTTATACTCATATTTCTAATCATACTGAATGAAAATCAGTATTACTCTCAAGTTCAAATATGGATGAATAGATTGTATGTAAGTCCTTTTGTAGTTAAAACGTCTTTATTTTTATCAATGGGTATAGTTAAATATTTTTTCTATCCCATCCCCACCCCAGGCCACTTCTTTCACTTTTACTCTCACTTGCTCTAGCACTCTTTCACTACCTGCAGGCAGACACAGTGAAAAGCAACTAATCATATATTAATTACTAACATGCTCTAGTGTCTTAGAAATTTTCCTTAGGTGTTTTATCCTCTTTATCTTTCACTTCCATATGTTAAAGAGTGCATGATGTCTAAAGAATTTTTAAAATAATATTGCACGAAGACAAGATGCTTCAATGTTGCTAAAATTCTAAGTTAGAAACCATTAGGTAATTTAAAAATAAGACTATATACCTAAATTAGCAAGGATAACTGAGGAAACTGCAAGAGTAAGTTTGAAACAAACACCTGACAAATCTATACAAATGAATCCAAAGTGTTTTTTATTAAACAGGAGCCTCACTTTATTCTTTCACTTCAAGATATTCATCTTAGCATTTCCTTTTTTCCCTCATCTTCACTCATAATAGAATTTGATGGGAGAACAACAAGTAGAATATATTTAGTACCAGAAAAATATTAATTGCTTGAAAATGCAAAGTGAGGGAAGAAATCAATTGTGAGTAAACAGCACGGAAGGAAACCTCTTGACCTTGTCAGATGCTTTATGGGAGAGACCCTTCAATCAGAAATGTGCTGATGCTGAATTATCACAAGATTTGATCTATCCTCTAATAATTGAAAACTCCCACTCCTGGAAGAGAACCAGTTTTCTGAACAGCCACTAATTTCTCAGAGTGGAAATTTAGTACCTGAAGAGATTGCACATTTATCCACTAAGATTTGTATTTTATGGCCCATCACATTCAACATTAGGCTCTGACTGTAAATAGCCACATTGTATTTTGTGATGCACCATTTTTTGATGTGCTATTTCAATTCCTAAAAGAGCCATATACAGTTTAACTTATTAACTTCAGCAGCATTCTTTTAAGCAGTAGAGTATATGAAAAACTAAACCATACATAAAGATAAACACAATCAACTGTAACATCAAGGTTGAATCTAGGTTGCCTAAATCTTGCTTATAAAGAAGATGCTAACTTAGAATTTTTCAGGTGTTTTTTTTTTCAAGGACATTAAAATAAGGAGAAGAATAAAAGCTCTTCAAATTTCCACTTATTTTGTATGTACAATATAATTTGTGTCATTTTATCATCGCAAAATCCCTCATCCTAAGATTATTTCTCAATAGTAAAAGCATTTAAAGTCAATCTCAAATTGATGACTCATGTAAATATGCAATGAAATGACCTATGATGATTTTGCTGGGTATTAAAATAGCTAATCTATTCCTTGCAAAGGTAAAATGACTTTAATTTGATGCTTTAATTCCCTTGGTAGCTCATTGATTACCTTTTTTTCCCTACTCAGGTATGTACAGCAATTAAGAGGAAAATGAGTGGATATAGATCAAGAAAAAAAAGAAAAAAATTACTGTCTCAGCTGGATTAAAAACGGTCTGAACTGTACTCTCTTCCAATAGATGAAATATATAAGAGAAACAAACAGAAAAGTGTGTCTTAATTTATACATATAAACATATTTAACTTTCACATTCTTAATGCTCATTCAACAGACTCTTTTGAGTGCTTACTCTCTGCTGCCATTGCACAAGATGCTATAATCAGAATGATGAATATGAATGACAAACTTCCTGCTCTCAGGGAACTTATTGTGTGATGCAGACAAGTTTCATTGACTTCAAATGGCATAAATGTCAGTAGAGATGAATCCTGGAGGCCCCAAGTCTGGACAGTGGGGAATGGCCAAGGTGGACTCTCAGAAATTAGTGACCTTCTCACTAAAACTTGAAAAATCTTTAAAAATTGTAAGCAGGAATGTAGCATGATCTGATTTGTTTTTTACATAGTGAAAGGACAACTCTGATGGTGAGTTAAAAGAAAGGTAATATGCAAAGCAATCCTTTGGATTCATGGAAGTAAAGTAAGCTAATGATACTGTAAACTGTACTAAAGATCAATAGCTCTGGGAGTGTTTAGACACTCAGCAAAGTCTCTGCTCTTTTGTTCAGTGTAAATGAAATTTATTTGATGCAACAATTTTTCCCTGTCTATTTTCTGCCAAATTATATATATATTCTTGATCTAAAACTATTCAGAAAAATACCTGTAATCTCAGGTCAGTATATACCTCCAGACAACCTGGTAATCTCTCAGTTGATGATTCATTAGAATGCTCAAATGCTGAGGTGAAGAAAGGAACGTGTTTGGAGAGAGACAGACATAGATTACTATGATATAGTTTGATGATAATTTCTCAAATTTCCCAAATGATCATTTCCTAACCCCTTGAGAAACTTACAAAATGGGGATAATAATAGTTACTTCTTAGCAATTTTGAGAGGATCAAATGAGGAAAGATATCATCTAGAACAAAGTATAAGTCCAATGAATTTATGTTCCCCTTTTTCTCCCTAAATTTGCTAAGAAAAGTAATAGACTAAATGAACAGTTTTTCTCTTCATCTGACTTCAGTCTGCATGTTTCTGCTTATTCACTCAGCCATCATTGTGAATGAATTGTACAGTCCGCTGAGCCGGTGTGGATATGTCTCATTAACTGGCCCTGTAACATACTGTTTAAGTCTCTTAATTTATTTGCAATTGAGAATATTCATTTGTAAAATAAGTATACTGAATTTAGTGATCTCTGGGATCCTTTTTGTTCCAACACAGAATGATTTTATTATAAAATGAAATGGCAAATAATAGCATATTAAGAACTAGAAAATCAATGGGTAAGAAACGTAAGCATTCATAACAGTGTAAACACTCCTAAGTCTAGAATAATAGTATGTATAGAAGTATCTCAGTGACTTACAGATGGACTCAGAGAGGTAAAGGTCTTTTTAAAGCCAGAATGCTATGAAGAATTCTACTTTATAATTTCTACTACTACAAACAGAATTCCACATTCAATAATCAGGTAAGGTTAGGGTGGCCAGATAAAGAAATAAGATGTTTATTTAAATTTAAATTTAAAATAAACAACTTTTTTTTAGTATATGCATGTGGCATTCAATATTTGGAAAATACTTATATTAAAAAGTTTTCATCTTTTTATCTGAAATTCCAATTTAACTGACAATCTTATTTTTTTTAGAATATAGAAACTCAAGTAAGGTTTCTACATTAAAAAACTTATACATATATACATATATATATATGTATACATATATACATTTTCCAGAAAACTTCTTTATTTGAGCAAAGAATTAATGAGGCAGTGAAGGGTGCTCAAAGAAATTAGATATTCATTTGATCCTCTGAGTCATAGACCTAGATATGAATTATATAATCATGTTCTCATAATAATTCTCATTTCCATAGAGGGAGGAGAGGGAAAAAAAAAAGAAGGAAAATAACATTTATCCACTAACGTCTATAATCCATTGCACAGATCCTTCTCATATACTATTTCATCTTTCAAAATATTATATACAAGTATATTATTATTATTACCTTTTTTGAATTAAGAAACTAAGCTTCATATTCTCCTGAATTAAGAAATAGTGTGGTCGGATCTGAGAAAATCTAAGTCAGATCAACAAAAACCTGTTGTTCGTTTTTTTTTCCCCAGTGTTAAATGCTAACTTATTTTATTACTGACAAACTAATACATAAGAACTTTGGAGTGAGGCAAAAATTACTTTCTAATTCTGTAAACTTGAGCAAGCTATTAATCCCTCAGATTGCACAAAGTTTTATATTTTCAGATATAATCAGAGTTACATGGTTCCAAGATTTCATCTAGTATAAAATTCTCCAAATAATTTCAAGTACAATTCTCTAGTACAAAATTCCCCTAATATTTTCAAGGATACAAGCAATTAAGAAGCACAGGCAAAGGAGGGAGAGATATGGAATCCTGACTGCCTCTACTTTGGATCTTTCTTCCCCAAATAGATATATTGGGGAAGAAAGGATGAGGTCAATAATAAAGATGTGTGGATTATTACTATATAAATCAGGGAGCTTTTAGGTATGGAAATCTCAATTTTAAACTTAGAAAATTATTTATCTTATGTGACACCTTTCAAATCACCATGCCATGTAAATCCATAGATGCTAAGTTTGTTTACTATAAGCAGTTCTAAACCAGGGACATCATGTTCAAAGCATCCCATACATAAGTACTCTCCTCCAAGTAAATATCATAATTTTATTTTTAAGTAGGCCGGTTATTAACATGTTTTCCAGAAGATAACATGAAACCACCTGTCATATTCTCTTCCAGGAGCATCTACTCCTTTTACCCTAAAATAGGAGTGAAATGGATTGCAGGTAAACTGCTTTTGTAAAGATTAAATGAGATAATCCATATAAAGAAATTAACAAAGTGTCCAGCATGTTATGTATAATGAAATTAAAAATATTAACACCACCAATATCAATTATTATTATCCTTATTGGCTACATTGCTCTTATTAAGAGTTTATAGATGGTTGACAATAATGTAATAAGTCCTAATTTATGCTTAGTTTTGCAAAGTGTGAAACTGTTGTTGACCTCTTTCTTCATTTTTTGGGTTTTGGTTTATATCTGCTTAGGACTCATAATAATTTAATAAAATATTTACAAATCAGTTATTCAGCAACAACGAAACAAAGGAAGAAAGAAGGAATGAGAATATGTGGGATGGGGAGTTGAGGAAGGGTAGGAGAATGAAAGAATGAAAAAAATCAATAAATATAACTTGGATAATTCAATTTATGGCCACGCTGTTTTATATTACAGGTAAATCTCAAAACTTTGCCACTTATTTTTTCACAACTTCATTCTAAAGTTCAAACGTAGACCATTGATGATTCACTCTTATTTAACAAAGTATATGATATAAAGCATATTTCCTTTGCATTCCAATTACATTTTTAAAAAGGTAGCCAAGGGAATGCAAGGGCAGTTTACTGGTAGAATTCTCACCTGCCATGTGGGAGCCCCCGATTCAATTCCGAGTCCATGCACTTCCCCCCAAAAACAAACAAACAAGCAAAAAAAAAAAAAAATCAGCAAATGGTGCTGCAATAAGGGGATAATCACATGGAAAACGAATGATATGTGACCTCCACCATAGAGCATACAAAAAAAAAATAGTAACCAATTTAGAGAAATTATAAAACTAATTAATATGGGTGGGCCACGGTGGCTCAGCAGGCAAGAATGCTTGCCTGCCATGCCAGAGGACCTGGGTTCGATTCCCGGTGACTGTACATGTTAAAAAAAAAAAAAAAAAAAACCTAATTAATACTATTTTTAACACAAGTAAATATATGAAAAAGAAAGCCTACGTTCTAGTTTGCTAATTGCCAGAATGCTATATGCCAGAAACAAAATGACTTTTAAAAGGGGAACTTTTATTAAGTTGAAAGTTTACATTTTTAAGACGGTGAAAATGTTCCAATCATAGCAAGTCTATAAAAATGTCTAAATTAAGGTACCAACAAGAGGTTACCTTCACTCAAGAAAGGCCAGTGAAGTTCAGAGTTTCTCTCTCAACTGGAAAGGCACATGGTGAACATAGCACTGTCTGCCAGCTTTCTCTCCAGGCTTCTTGTGTCATGGAGCTCTCTTGGGGGCATTTTCCTTTTTCATCTCCAAAGACCTCTGTTTTGTGACCTCTTGTGGTTTTTGTGGCTCTTTCCAAAATGGTTCCCTCGTTTAAAGGATTCCAGTAAACTAATCAAGGCCCACCTGGAATGGGTGGAGTCACACCTCTCACTAATCAAAGGTTAATACCCATAATTGGGCATGCCATATCTATGGAGATAATCTAATCAAATTTCCAACCTTTAGTGCTCAATAGGTATTAAAAGAAATGGCTGCCTCCACAAAACGAATCAGGATTAAAACATGGCTTTTCTAGAGCACATAAGCCTTTCAGGCTAACACAGCCGATATCATTTTTTTCCTTTTTTCTTTATTAATTTTTTTTGTTAAAGAAGTTGTAGGTTTGTAGAAATATCATGCATAAAATATGTAAAATACAGAGTTCACATATACCGCTCTATTATTAACATCTTGCATTAGTATAGTACATGTGTTATAATAAATGAACATTTTTATAATTGTGCTATTAATTATAGTCTATCATTTATATTGTTTCACTGTGTTGTGCAGTCCTATGCTTTTTCTTTTAATTTTTATTCTAGTAATATATATATATGACATGAATTTCCCCTTTTAACTACATTTTTTTATATAATTCAGTGCTGTTAATTACATTTAAATGTTGTGCTACCATCACCACCCTACGAAAAATAATTAACTGGCCAAAATGATAGCATTTGAAAGTTCTCTGGGAATTTAAGAAAGTGTCACCTAGTGATTATGGTAGCAGCCCTGTCTCAGTGTGTTTCTACTTTCCTGTGTCTCACTTTGTTTTTATCCAGACTCCCAGGAGGTGTACTTCCCACATAACCCTTATTGTTTACCACAGATGGTTTGTGATCTTTACTTGCTAATTGTAAGAACCAATACATTGTGCTAAAAGAAGATGTCTCTTACCTCCAACACTTTCATTTTATGTCTCTGTAGAGGTCATATTCTCTCCATAGCAACCCTCTTCTATTGAGTTGTAGCTATGGGAAATGGTTAATATCTTCCTTTAGTAGAGTTAACTGTAAATTGGAATGTGCTCTGGAAATGGATTTTAGCCTCTGCATAGCATTAAGACATTTCTTGTGAAACACCACTGAACTTGCCTCTCAACATTTCTCTCTCCTAACAACAACCCTATGTAAAGTAAATTGGAATAGTTAACAACTCTATGGCCAAGATTCTTGAGTCATCACAACGCTATCAACCTAAACATTAAAACATACCTGTTACCAAAGATTTCCAAATACCTGTAGCAATGTTACCTATATTTCTAGCCCTGACAGTATCCATTAAGTAAATAATAATATTAACTCACATCAATTAAAATGTCAAAATTAAAATCATTATAATATATATTACATTATATAAAAAGAAAAGAAACAAAAGCTATAGCTTCATCAATTTTCAGACCACATAGAAAAATGTAATGAATATTAATGAAATTCTTTTCTCCTTATATAAAGTGATGAAAATGGAAAATGAAATTAGACAGAATGGAAGAGACCAAACCTCTAACGCTAAATAACAATAACATCTTTAGAGAATGAATTCATTTTCTGGGCTTCAATTTCTCCATTACACAGAAGATGGGTGTGTTAAGAAAGTAGAGAGAGCTCTATGATCTCTAGTTTTTAAATCTAGGCCTGAATTATATGTGTTAAATACTAGTGATAAAAGTCCAGGTTTATAAAGATAAAAATTCTTCTTGTTATTTTTAAATCTATTCTGATTCTAATGCAATTCAAAAGAATTCACCAAATATTTATTCAAGGCTGAATGTGTGTAAAATACTGGTCTAAGGATAGCCATTTTCCTCATCATAAGTTGAAAATATTTACCCAAATTTTAAATTCAGTTACCTGGAAAACCATAACCTTTAAACCTTTACTAATTTTCTATTATGGTTACAATTGCATGACCATAATGGTCCACTAGGGAATATTAACGTAGCAGAAAAATATTACTTGGATGGCCTTCTTCATGAGAAGTCCAGAAATTGGTAAGGCTTCCCACACTTCCACATAAATACATGCACATTTTTGAGGTTTTGCCACAGACCCTAATTGTCTTAAGCGTTCTTCATTCCAGAACCTTTAAAATCCCAGAGATGGTGTGGTGGAACCTATGATTCTTGTGATTTTAGAACTGGAAAGAACTGAGTTGAAATGGCAGATCATTTCCTGCGACTTGTCGGTATGTGCACTCCTATTTTTATTCCTCTTTGAACCATTCCTTTGCTTTGGCTTAGCGTTGGCTCCCCTCTTCTTGTTTCAGAAGTTTCCAACTCTTTATGTCAACCAGATACTCATTTCACACATTTTAACCCTCTGGCTTCCACTTCTTGTCTCATCACTCTCTCTTGACCACCTGCTGCAGTAGAATGAATACTGATTTCTGTCTTTACCTATTGTAGGTTCCAATGACTTTAATATTTCACACTTGCTTTCCTTCCCAAGTACCCTCTTTCAACATCCCAAATGATCAATCATTTCACATATAGGTAATAAATGTGTCAACACTGTTTTTAAAGTGTTACATTTGCATCACACTCACTATGGTCAGAAGAACTCCTTAATATCTGGCATTGAATTACCAGTATCAAAAGCCTTCACTATTCTATTCACACATCTGGGGAAATAGAGATAATTGCTGCATCTATGCTGATCTTGTCCTTCGAGCTTTTCACGCATCAAGAACAAAGCCACTTCTTTCTCATTAGTGCAGCAAACACCTGTCCACACATTGTGATTTTAAAGGACTGTGGGAAAATCTTGCTGCTTTTCCAGCAGTCTTTTCCCATGCCTGTAATTCCTTTAATTGGGACAAAGCCTTTCATAAAAGAAAGAACAAATGGTTGTTATGAGATCATTTCCTAAGAAAATGCCTCAATAATTGACAACTAGAAAGTGCAAGGACACTCAGGAACAGGAACCTGCAAAAAGTATAAATACAAATGAGTAGATATTTCAAAGAAAGAAATCTTAGTTGGAAAAGGGAAATTGAGAGCAGTAAAGAGAAGCCATACTCTTCAGTTTTGTTTTTTGTTTTTTGTTCTTGTATCCTGTATGGCGGGGCCACATTTCATTATTTTCCCATGTGAGTATCCCATTATTGCAGCACCATTTGTTGATATTTTTGTTTGTTTGTTTTCCATGTTTGTTTGTTTTTGGGGAAGTGCATGCACCAGGAATCGAACCCAGGTCTCCCACATGGCAGGAGAGAATTATTCCACTGAATTACCTTTGCACCCCCTCTGCTCTTCAGTTTTTGATGCTTTGTTTTCTATGTACACCATTTTGCTTATGTCTGACCATTGACTCTGCTGCCAAAAAACCCTCTTCAAAGATAATTTAAATAAAATACCAAAGGCAGTTGGGATATTATGACTGTTTTGTTGATTAACTTACGGGTGTTTGAATAACCTTGGACATTTTTTCACCACAGTTAATGCAGATGATTTTCAGTTTCTTTCTAATTCCCCAAATATGCAAACTGTTCCAGACTATTTACACAGACAGTTATGAATTAATGGAATAGCATTATGCCAATTCTCCTCAAATTTAAAGATTTTCTTCAAATTCTATATTAAATTTCCCACTGGATTGGGAAATATGAAATATTTAAAATGAATATTTCAAATTTTCAGATTTCCTAAAATATATTCTAAATGAAGATAAGCCCATTTCACGTGAGAAAATAAACCAGCGTATATTTTCTAATTAAAGAAAATATCTACCCAATATCAATTAAATGAAAGTTAATAGATTATAATCACTAAACATTAACTGATCCAAATAAACATCCAGAATTATATCAACAGCATTGACAGTTAAGACGTATGTTCTAACAGAGTCAAAGTGACTTCAGTGGAAGTTGATGAGTCATAAAGGTAAATTAACAGAGTTGGAAAGATGTTGGATGACTGAACACTAATTGGCTAGCACAGTGATATCTACTCTATTAAAAGGACAACAGAATAATAAGTAAATATTAAATAAAAGATGAATTAAATTTTGAAGATAATTCGGTTTATAAAAAAAGGATATCATTTCAAGATGAATAATATGCAGTTTTTAATCATGGATGAATTTACTCTTTTTGAGACTAAACAATTGGGATTTTTTCTATACAAATTTAGAGCCAGAAATCTATAATTTGACTTACAGTATAAATAAGTCTTCCTCAGCAATAGCATGTTTAGCAGTAATCCTGGAGTAATTATATCATCTACCCCCCCCAAAAAAAAGTGTATCATAAATTCTTAGACTGGACAATATCAATTACTGCTGATTGACTCCATACATACTATAATGGTTATTTCAATCGCTAAATATGCAAACATGTTTTAGACATTCTTTAAAGCAATACTTTGATCTATCTATATCTTAACGGGATAAGGTGATAACATTTTTGTGTAGTTTTGACTACTATCAAATTTACGTATAGTAGCTAAAGCTTAAAGTGAGTCAGATTTTAAACAAGCTTTGTTTTTATTATGCATTATTAGTGTAGTTCAATTCAAAAAACCATTTTTTAGGGAAGATTCCATGCAAAGCCCAAGACAACGATTTCTTGCATTTAGTTTGAAATAAGAATGAAAAGAATTGCAAATGTTAAAAATAAAAACAAAATAATATTGAAAGTTTGAGAACCACTAGCATACAAAATGTGTCCTTTCATTGTCCCTTGAGGTCTCCTTGCCACCTGACCATATCTTTATGATTAGCTCCTGGTAATAAATTTTTTTGAAGTATCGTAATTTAAGTTTGTCATCTCTTTTCATTTTGGACTCTGACTAATAGTACAGCTACCCAAACAGAAATCTGTTTGGGGAATTTTCCCCAGAAACTTATAAATCCCCCATTATATCGTCACAATATCAAAACTATAAAAATGAAGAAAAAATTCTCGTAGGTTAGACAGCACAAATTAGATCAGAAAAAACGTCTTGGTATGGGGAAAAAAATATAGCTCATATTCAGGGATAACAATAATTTATCAGTAAATTATCCTAATAAAGATGATATATTTCAAATAATATTTCAATAAATTATCCAAATAAATGTATAAGCAGGTTATGTTGGCACTTTATAAACTACAAGTGACTGTAAGTTTGAATTTTTTTTTATTAAAGACAATAAAATGAATTGAATAAGCCATGTCTTTGAGATAGGAGGGTCAGAAATAATGAAAATTTGCTAACCTGACTTCATTTTAATACAACTGAAAATATCAAAAACCTTTACATAATGGTTGATGTTCAGTAATAAATTTTTGATAAGCATTATATTTCCATTGTAATTTTTACTGTGGTGAAAACAAACAAAAAGGGCACTTTGGATGTGAAAGTATCTATAAAAATAGCCACAGAGAATACTGAGCTTGAATCCTTATTTTACAAATGATGTCAATAAAGATAATTAAAGTAAGAGTGATAAAATGGCAAAACTTTGACAAGAGCTCTAGTTTCTTAACTTTCAAATCTGTTCTCCTTTGTTTTATATCATATAACATTTCTTAGATGGTGCCATTTCTAAATGCCTATTTCATTTAAAATATTCACATTTTAGATAAACACTTTGGTGGTTTTTACTTGCAATGAGATTTTTATTTTTCTACCATCATAAGACACAATAATAGACTAATTAGAAAATTGGCTATTGTTAAATTTTTCTAATAAAAATATTCAGATGGCTTTTAAATGAACCATTGAACACATACAAACATGTCTATCTTTACAAATACTTTTGACAAGTTTTACAAAGACAGTTTTACACTACTGAAATATCTTCAGTTTAAAATAAATTATCATAGCAATTTACTTTTTCTTTCTACCATTTTTTGGCACAACCTATTTATCTTGACATCTAACACATTCCTGTCACTATACTAATCTTGCATTTTTAAATGAAAATTTCCTATCCTTTCATCTTCCCAAAAAGGAATCTCCAACGTATAATGTGATTTTCACTTTCATGTTTTTACCCTTTCTTTCTCCTTTCTCTGAATTATTTTTACCCCCACATTTCATGATCAAAATAACATTTTTCTTCAAGGGTCAGTTAAAATTTGACTTCCAATAAGATTTCCTAATCACCTTAGTGAGGAATAACTTATACCTCTTATCCATCCTTTTAGCTCCACTGTTGTAATGTACATGCACTAATCTTGTATTTTTTGTACTGTTAAAAGATGTATATGATCTAATCTCCACACTCCCATATAGAAAATGGCATTAAGAAGTGCATAAAGATGAGAAAAATTATGCGTTAAAGTAAGGATGTGTGAAAATGTAAGTTGAGAAAAAAAAATGATGGGACTGGAATATCATCACAAAGGACATGATGATATCAGTCAACAGTGGAGATATAAGCACCAAACTTCTGTTTATCTTTAAGCCAGAAAAACTATTTTTTAAATGAAACAGAAGGAAAGAGACCTTATCATATCATGGATTATTTTGCATCCTACATGTTGCTTTCCATAGGAGTTGGCTCATAGTAGAGACTCAAAACCATAATATTGAATTTAATATATTGACAGACATGTTGTTTACAAAGCAATTTATTGGAAAGAACTACTGAATTAAGCATAATGCAATTTAATTAATCTGGATAGTGCTACTGAACAATTTAATTGCTGCATTTTTCCAACAATAAAAATAAATTCCAAACTAGACCTACAATGATTTTGAGATTCTGATATGCATATTTTCTCACTCACTCTGCCAGGATCTATTGTAATCTTTTCACTGGAATGAAATGTTTTTAGGCTATTCATCAAAAATTCCATAACATCACATTAATTATACTTGGCAAAACATAAAACACAAGTCACTTATGAGCATTGATTTTTTCCAAACGTTCCTCTGAACTAGTATAAGATTGTACAGGTTGTACAGATTGTATTTAAGATCAATTTTTCAGTACTCAACATGTGTATCTGGATCACTGCACCCAATATTGCATCAAAATATTTGAGCATAATGGGGTAGCTATATCCAAGATATATCCCACTGACATTTTCTGTAATGCAAGAAAGGTGACATCTGCTTCTTTTCTTATTCATTTTCTTAAGAATATTCTAGTTCTATCTTTTTTATAAACCATCAATATATATTCTAAAATAAGATACATCCTTCAGATGTAAACCCAAGAGTTCACAGACGGAGAGATCTGTTTCCACACCTGTATCTTTTTGGCAGGAAGACACTTCATTTAGATAGAAAAACACAGAGTGAGAGCCAGGAACAGTCATATAATGTACTTTGGCAGCTTTTCTACGCCACCGTATTTTTATTTTTAACCTCTAGGGATAATTCCCAGAGAAAGAGCCTCCTAATGTGTTGTTGAAATATGTATTATATTGACAGCCAAAATGAAGATTCACTCAGTTGTCTCACATTTTTAAAAAGATGTACCCACTTCAAGATGTTAAGGCATGTTAAACTACGAAGAATGAAAATATGTTACAAATTAATATTAAAATGTTTTCACATAATCTTTAGCTGTAATAAGTACCAGACTTCAAAAATATAATCTGTAATCATTTCCAAGGCATGAAATATTTGTTTCATTAAAGGAAAAAATATATAATTGTGTATATTGAAAGATGTTTTAAATTCTCATTTATGTTTATATATTACTTTCATCACATTTGTTCATTCCTTTTCAATTAATATTTGTGCTATGCATCTCAAATGTAATGGACAGAAATATATTAAAATATCTATTGTTCATATTTCTTTCCCTCCCTTTCTCTTACCTTCTTCCTCCTTCTTTTCCTTTATTTCTTTCAACATATGTTGAGAGTTTTTTCTATACCAGAATTGTGCAAGTTTCAAGGTGGAATAAAATCCATGATTAAGTGTGGAAATTGATACTGTTAAGGCTGACTTCAAAAGGTTGTACTCAACTAGAACTAAAGTGATTATACTTAAGTTAAAAAGATTAACCATCATCCTATAATATACACATTAAAATTTTTTACAGTTTCGCTGATATGGTGCATTTCCTTACCTAAGGAGGATTGATTTGGTGATAATTTCATAGTCTTTTCTCAGAGTGTTTACTCGTCCTTTTGTCTTTCATTGAAGTTGTAGGATTAATGCATGGAGTTTGTTTATCTTATCATTTAATGCAAGACATGTCCGCCTAAACTATGCGTTTGTGTTAAGATTTAGAGAGCACCGATACCTATTACAAACTTTAGCAATTTCTAACACTCTGTGGTTCACCAGGAACCAAGAGCAAAAATAATGAGTTGTCTGGTTGGAACTTCCTAAGACTAATATCTTTGAAATGGATGTATGAGAAATATAAGGGTAATTGCTCTCTTCTTTATTCAGCTAACTCCTCCCGCAATGCCTACCACATCTTATATTCCTCATGCATATGGTTTGGACTGCTGTATTGATGGGAAGAATATTAATAAAAATGTTTACTAGGGAAAAAAGCTTTTGAAACAATTAGAGTTGAAGGGATTCAAAGTATGGCATCCCTCTTAAATTTCTGAACCAAGTAAAAATAAAGACAAGACATCAACAGGTGAAAAAAAAGTGCCAGCTTCATTCCAAAGAGAGCTGTTGTAGAGCATGAGACAGTATGAGAGCTCGATGTGTCTGCACACAGTTGGAGAATGTGAACAGCTAATCAGAGATGTTGCACTCTTCAAGGCAGATACATTTACCCTTGTTGCAACTCACACTGATTCAGGGCAAGTGGGATTGAGAAAAATTAAGGACAAAGTGCCGGCACTTATGAATGAGTATACCTCCTCAATCTCAAATTGGAGGAATAAGAGGTGTGGGTAAAAAGGCCAAAGGGAAACCCTTCTCATGCAAAGCAGGGAAATTGGAAAGAATTACTCTCCAACACCCCTAAGCAGAAACTACATAAAATTATGTTAAAATATACCCTAGATGTGATCAGATTTGGTGACCCCCATGAGCCAAGAAATTCTAAATTTTCTTGAGCTGGCTGGGTTTCAGTTTTCATTTCATTATATCACCACTGGAGCCCTGGGGGTCATAATGATTGAGGAGGCAACATAAATAATAAAATTATTATAATACACTGTAATATATAAAATCATACATTTCATATATTATGTGAGAGAAGAAGAAGGGACCATTTTTTTTGCCAGCTAGTATACCTTGCTTTCTGATCCAACCTCATAGTCGCAATAGAAATATTGTGAAGAAATAATCATTAAGGATAATATAGTTTTTTTTCCTGAACTTGTGAGGAAACTTTACTAATTAGTCCACTTTAAGGCTGATAATTCCCACCAAAAGCACAGTACTTCACCCCAAAGTTTAGCCTTATTCCTTGACAGGGAGAAGGAGAGAATAGCATAGGAGAATAGTTAATTTTCTCGTTGCTATGAAAATGCAAACACAGCATAACAGGAGCAAATCAGCTATGGCAGCATGTGTTCCTAGTTAAAAATTAGCACCTTATTTTATAGCAACTACACAATAGCTAAACAAAGATAGGCATCTGAGAACCACAGAAATCAAAATATATGAAACTTGAAAAAGTAATATTTATATTTGTAAAACCTAATATAATATTTTTCACATGATTTATGACTAGAAAAAGAACTGACTCTGACTTTTGTAAGCCCTTCATTGGCAATTACTACTAATAAAATATTGATCATAAAATAAGAATGGAACTTGTTTTAAACACATATAACAAAATCCGTTTATTTAACTGTTTTAGCACATTTTCAAGCATATACGTATGTATTAGTTAGGGTTCTCTAGAGAAACAGAACCAACAGGGAACACTTGCAAATATAAAATTTATGAAAGTGTCTCACGTGACCGTAGGAATGCAGAGTTCAAAATCCACAGGGCAGGCTGCGAAGCCGATGACTCCAATGGATGGCCTGGACGAACTCCACAGGAGAGGCTCACCAGCCAAAGCAGGAATGGAACCTGTCTCCTCTGAGTCCTCCTTAAAAGGCTTCCCATGATTGGATTTAGCATCACTAATTGCAGAAGACACTCCCCTTTGGCTGATTACAAATGGAATCAGCTGTGGATGTAGCTGACCTGATCATGACCTAATCCTATGAAATGTCCTCATTGCAACAGACAGGCCAGTGCTTGCCCAATCAGATGAACAGGTACCACAACTTGGCCAAGTTGACACCTGTCCCTAACCATGACAGTCCACCCCTTGTCAACTTGGCATATATATATATATCACCTTAGACCGTACTTAATTTCCAAATGAAAACAAATAAGCACACATTTTTTCTTTTACCTGACAATACTCAACTGTCCTGCATATAACTGGAAACACATTAAATCTCTCCAGAATAGGGTGCAAATCCTTGGGCAACATTCATTCTTAAACTTGATATCTTACAACTTAAATAGTATAACATGAACAAAACAGCATTACAGTCCTCGTTTCTGTAACTGATCATGTGGTCGAAGTTCATATTTATCACTACCTTCTTCCACTACCCATTCCATGTTCCCTTTCCCCTCAGCAAGCACTTCAACTGGCCGTGGTTATTTGGCTGGTGGGGTGGCCCAAACCTTCATTCCTGAAGTCTCAGAGCCATTAGTGGTCCTGCCTGGATTGTGTTGTTGCAATTTTCCATTGATTTTAATCACAGGGCATGGTAGTAGTAATAGACGCCCCAGGGGATCTCCTATATTCCAAGAAAACTCTTCTTTACCTCCATTATGTAGTTGCAGTCCTACTTCCTTCTGATAGTCAGGGTCAATTACCCCAGACAATAATGTAATCCCCTTCTTGGTGTGTTGATCCAGAGGCATAAGTAGCCCAAAGTGACCAGGTGGCAATCTTAACTTCCAGTTCAGTGGTATCACTGTTGTTTCTCCTGGAGAAAGCACACCCCATTTTGGAACTAAAACCTGTAGACCAGCAGAACTCAAGGTAGCAGGGACAGGAAGCAAAAATTTTCCTAGTGGATCACTAGGAGTAATAGTAAGTGGCACCACACCCATTTCCACCCCTTGGTTCCTGGACCCATGGATCCTGGCTATGGGAGAAACAGCACCATACAGCAGATGCTGATTCAGAGCATACACAGCTTCCTGGAGAACATTACCCCAGCCTTTCAAGTTTTTGCCACCTAGTTGGCACTGTAATTGAGTTTTCAAAAGGCCATTCCACTGTTCTATCAATCCAGCTGCTTCTGGATGATGGGGAACGTGGTAAGACGAGAGAATTCCATGAGCATGTGCCCATTCCTGCACTTCATTTGCTGTGAAGTGTGTTCCTTGATCTGAAGCAATGCTATGTGGAATACCATGACGATGGATAAGGCATTCTGTAAGCCCACGGATAGTAGTTTTGGCAGAAGCATTGCGTGCAGGGAAAGCAAACCCATATCCAGAGTATGTGTCTATTCCAGTTAGAACAGGGGTGGACATGTGTTAGTTAGATTCAGTTGTCAACTTGGCCAGGTGAGCATACCTGGTCTTGTTGCTGCGAATATAAGCCAACAGTACGTGAACCTCATCTGTTGCCAATTACATCTGCAGTTAGCTAGGAGGTGTGTCTGCTGCAATGAGTGATGTTTCACTTAATTGGCTGGTGCTTAAATGAGAGATTGCAACGCAGCATTGCTAAGCAGCTTGGCATTCCTCATCTCAGCACTAGCAGCTCAGCCCAGGCCTTTGGAGATGCAGAAAGAAGTCACCCCGGGGAAAGTTGTTGGAACCCAGGGGCCTGGAGAGAAGACCAGCAGAGACCAACTTGTGCCTTCCACGTAAGAAAGAACCTCAGTGGAAAGTCAGCTGCCTTTCCTCTGAAGAACCAACAAAATAAATCCCCTTTTATTAAAAGCCAATCTGTCTCTGGTGTGTTGCATTCCGGCAGCTAGCAGACCAGAACAACGTATAAGTGTTCTTTAGTTTTTTCTCAATATTTTATTGAAGGCTTAGTAAAAATCCAAGGAATGGAAATTCATCATGGGAGGTAAATTTGACCACACAAGGCTCCCTATACTTCATTCTTTATGACTGTGCATTGTTTGAATTTGACTAGATACCTAAAGGCTATTAGAAGCAAACAGAAATCAAATAGGAGTTAAGGATATTATTTAAAAAGAACAGCCATCTGAATAACACACTTCAAAACGTTATACCTTATCAATTGTTAAAAATCAAAATCTTTGAGCTTAAAGAAGCCCACATGTCTTCATCATGTGTATCCATATGTAAAACTGTAAACTAAGTTTAATTCTTGAATATGAATTTGATATACTAATTTTAAAGATACCTGTGAACATTTAATTTTCACTTGAATACTAGTACTGATAGTTCATATTAAACCAACATTTTTTTTAACTAAAATAAGAAGAAAACATTCAGTTTCACAATAGAGTTTTCAAAAAACTTTGTTAATTAACTGGTGCTAAAATTTTTCCATGAAGAAGTTATTATCCTATTTTCTCTTTAGCTCTGTTTTAACATATGCTTTAAATATTGTGGTATGATAGTCACATCCTTTAGTTTTAATACGAGTTACTACAATTTCTTATGTCATGTTTGCACATGTTTAGTACTTCATTGGACCTTTTCTTATGTTAATGAAGTTATTTTAACACAAGCCTAACCCCCTATTATTAGGCAGAGTGCAATATCTTCAAACCTCCTTCCCAATCATTCCAAGACTGATTATGGCCTATTTTCCATTTTAGCTTAATCTATTACCCTGGAGCCTTAGAACTACATTAAATTCATATTTACTAATTATACCCAAATTGGAAAGTACTTTGCTATTGTTAAATTGCAATTAACAATTGTTAATTGTTAAATTATTAAAATATGTATTGCATATAATACAATTCTACATTCCTTTAAATTTGAAATAAAAATAAAAACTAAATATATGTGTGTGTGTGTGTGTGTGTGTGTGTGTGTGTAAATATAGAACATCAGAAAGAAGAAAAAAAGCAACCTGGGTTCCACCATGAGACAATATTATTTTGAAATTATTTCTTTCAAGTTAAGTTTGTTCAATGATCATATTTTACTGACAATTTTATATAATGTTTTCTTTAATCATTATTTTATCTTCTGCATTTTTTCATGTGTTGAATCTACCCAAAGTTCTAGTTGGTATTTTTTGAGTGTTCACATTAAAATAAAATCTTTGACTAGGGTTATTGCAAAGACACAGCTCAGGATGTCTAAAGAGGTAACCAAGAAAGCTATAAAACCATTTTATAAACACATTTATTCTTATTCAACAAGCTATTTGAGTAATCAAATCAATTAAGCAATTATGTTAATTCAGCAATTAAGCAGCTATGTGAACTAACAAAGAGGAGAAAGGGGGTGCTTGACACATACTATCTTATTGTAGGCATTAGGCTGATCTCTCTCTATTCCCCTGGGCCAGCCATTCACTTCTAGCTGGTGTGTGTTGGCCTCTCCAGGAATATCCTCACCCTGATCTGCCCAGGGAGTCAGAATTGCCTATTCTCTGATGTCTTTACTCCAGTTGGCAAAAATTCTCAGCAGACTCTTGAGAAGATGCAGAGAAACCAGAGTTGTGGTTCTCAGATGCCAGATGGCTTTTTATGATACTGTGACCCTGGGATTTATATACATACCTTACATTCTATTTCTTATTAATGAATTCACAAACCATAGTATATAAGAATGTGTAAAAACAAAGAAAAGAGAATGTTATTTAGTAAATATAACATTATTTAGTTATATTATAATGTTATAATGTTATATTTACTAAATGTATATATATTTTTATTTTCTACCACATTAGTGTAGCTTGTGTCATACAGACATTGGAGGTCCTTATTTTTGAGTGAGTTAACCCAAGTGGGTAAATAAGTTTTACTTACAACTGTTTATTTTTCTGCTCAATGCATCACAGTAAACAATTCAGGGTGAGATCTATTTTACATAATTTATGATTTAGTCCATGTATATATATTATTGATTAACATCATATTTAATCAAATTTTTAAACAACTCTGTGCATGTGTATATATAAATATATAGCTCTCCATTGTGATACACACACACAGATGTTTAAACACACAGACACACATGCCCATAGTCCTGAGGTTTATCTAGGAAAACAGGAATAACTCCAGGCATTTTATCAGAAATATGTTCAAGATACGAAATTATGTGCTTGCCAAGCCATTGGCAGCACCGCAGAGCTGAAGGACATAGAGAATCACTTTTGGCCCTGATGAAATCAGGAAGCACTAGAATCCCGGTTAGTAGGTATAAAAAATCTCATGAGCATAAATGCAGATCATAGGATCACAAATGTAAACCACTACATTCCTCACTGAGGTTCTTTCTTGGATCTATCCTCTAAAGTTACAGCTTTAGAGGTATAATAGCACTACTTCTCATTTATGCTCCAAATCTCACCTGGATGTTTCTTAACTGTTGTAATCTAAAGCAGAAATCGTCTGGCAAACGAATCTTATAAACATTGGTCACAGGATTCCAGATTCTCCAATACAGAGGAGAGCCTAAGAGACTAGGGATGGCATAGAATAAAACAAATGATATCTGCCATATCTGAAATATTATTTAATTGATTAAACCAATTCCCTCTACTGGAACCTTTTTTTCTGTTTCCATTATTTCCAAAGATGAGGATAATTTGGAGTGATGAAGAATTTACTTCAGTGTTGGCACAGATTAAATGTCTCCAAACTATGATACTTCTAATGAAACAAAGAGAAAAGCCCAATGAAAGTTGTTGAGAATATAACTCCATTGTTCCATCTGTATTATTTTTTCTTTAAGAAATGAAGCATACGTGTGTTAGTCAGGGTTCTCTAGGGAAACAAAACCAACAGGAGAGATCTGTAAATAAGATATTTATAAAGGTATTTCAGGCAACCATGGGAATGGAAGGCAAAATCTGTAGGGCAGGCTGTGAAGTTGTTGGCTCCGATGAAGTTTATGAGTGAGCTCCACTGGAAGCCTTGCTGGCTGAAGAAGTAGTGAAGGAGTCTCTCTTCATCCTTAAAAACCTTCAACTGGTCAGATTATTTCATCGTGGGAGGCAAACCTTAGTTGATTATAGATGTAATCAGCCACAAATGCAATCAACTGCCTGATTTAATACACCAGCCCTCCAGTATATCAGCCGTGCATGAAATATCCTTGCAGCAAAGGTCAGGCCAGTGCTTGCCTGACCAGGCAACTGGGCACAATTACTTGGCCAAGTTGACACCAGAACCTATCACAATATGGAAAATTGCTGTGAAAAGTCTTCAAACTGTCCATACCAGTGATATGTAATTGGTTTAAAAAAAAAAAAATCTTTGATTCTAATAAATATTTTACTACCATTTGTATCTTCCAGAGCTGTTATAATGTTTCATTTTTTATTTTCCATATGAATATTTTTGTGGATATTTGAAAGGGAATTCTGGAAATGGATTTCTAGATATTATGGATTCTACCATTTTTTTTGTCCCTCATACTGTATATATCCAACACAGTTTATAATCCAATATTTTAATGAAAAATATAGAAATTTGCAACAAAACCAGATTCTTAAATAATAGAAAAACTGATTAAGTGAATAAACTTTTATGACAATATATAGAAAATGGGATATAATAGACTAATTACAATAAATAGGAAACCATGAAATTAATAATGACTGTAAAACAAACTAGCTCCTCAAATTCATTTTATAAAAACTGTCATTAATATGTTCTAGCCTGGCAAGAACAGATAGTGATGAAAGCATTTAAATGGATATTTCTCATATCATGCAACATCCTGATCTTCCCCTAAGGTAAATACGCTCCTTAGAACCTTAAAAATCACCATAAGGTCTGAATGAAAAAAAAAAAAAAACTCTAAAATGAGTTTTCTTGCTATGATTATAAAAACTACTAAAAGTAGAAAGGTTCAGCTGTCATTCTTTCTGTATCAAATATGTACAAAGTAATTCTTATTTGTTCAACACTATGCTGTACATTAAAGGTTTAAATATAAGAAATGTTGCAAGAACCCTAATTGTTTTCTAAGAACTTATCAAGTGGAAGCTAAAAGCAAAACAGTTAATTAAAAAAAAACTAAAGCAGGATTTTTATCTTGAGAATTTGAATTTAAATTAGAAGCATATGATTATTTGAAGGCACAAAAGAAACTTGATCTTCCCCCCAAATTCTAATTAACAGAAAGTGATAATTGTCTTCTTTCTATAAAACCATTTTGGGAAGCAGCATAGAGAAAAAGGGTCACACTGGCCCTATTACACCTAGAGGCAATGTTTGAGACAGAATCCTATCTCTGGATAGCAACCCAAGAGCTCCAAGGCCAGGCCTGAGTCAAATGCTTACCCAAAGACAGCATGTTGGACATCCCACTGAAACCACCAGCAATGAAATGTCAGTAGAATGGATGATTCCCAAAAGGAAAAGAGAATTCTGTACCAGAAATTGTGCAGGACAGGTTAACACAATGGATATCCACTTTACAGACATTCCATGAGTACTTATAATAAGGATGAGCATTATTAAATTGAGTTTAAGGGTTTATTACCAAGGGGGTTTACCTTAGGCCCCATGTAAACCTTCCCTGATGTAAAGAACAAACTGGGAATCAGCCAGATAAAAGTGAGAAAGATGGGAGTGTTCCAAGAGATATTTCAGACAGAATGAATGGCATGTACAAGGGGTAACTTGAAAGACTGTAGAACATTTAAAAACTAGAAGTTCATCATGACTGCAATCTAAGGAAGGAAGAAGGGAGAGAGAAAAATTAGGGAGGATAAAATAAAGTGATGCATTCTAAGAAGGAAAATCTTCCCAATAGCTATTGCACATGTGGATAATAGATCATATGACTTCTTCAAAGGACCTTCTGAGAGCAAACTCTTGATCAACCAAACTAAATTGGCTGCCTGGGAACTGATTCCTCTTTCAGGAATGGAATTTTTGTTATCCTTGCCTGGAAAGAATGTCGTGATTCTTTCTTCTTATATCCTACTCCAAATGGTAACTTTTATTGCCAATATCCTGCAACATTGTGTTTTGGATGTGTGAGAGTTTGTATAATTTATCTTTTCTCCACAGGATACTGGACCATGATGCGCTGCATCTGGACCTGAATGGAAGGAATGCTATTCATCCTGAACGTGAAACTGGACAAGATTGTTCATTGTCTTCCTTTGGGGACAGGAATAATGGACTTTTAGGTATATATAGGATAATTGCTTTATGTTAAGAGAGAACATTTTTTTAAATGATGTGTGGAAGAAGAAAGGCTCCAAGATCCATAGAAAAGGTGGAATTTAGCTGATAACATATACTTTTGCCAAGACAAACAGCATTCCTCCACCTGATAACAGATGCTCTCTCTTCCTTGGAAAAATTACCCCACACTGATACTCTGTTCATGTGGTCTATGTGAGATTCATGCCAATTCCAAGTTCAAAGCATGGGTAAATGTTCTAGGCTTGGCTAGTCAAAGCATTACTTTTTTCCTCAGGTGATACTGACTGGATCATACATGAGCATGAAAAGAAAACATGGATGAAAGAAGGAGAGGGAAGATTCCTGATTACGTTGTTTGACAATCCAGAAATAATCATGCTAAATCACCTCTAAAACTAGCTTTTTCAATGAGTATAAGGCCTATGTCTGTATTGATTACTATATTATTCACATACAATGAGAAAGTACATGGAAAGTGATTGTTTAATTGAATCAAATCAAATTCAATTTAATATTTTAAATTGTCCCTGAACTGTCAAAGTCTATGGTAAAATGAAAAAGCATATTATAGCACATAATGAGATATGTGCCAAGTTGTCCTGAATCACTGGTTTCCTTCTTTCTGCACTCCGTCTAAATTTCTCATTATTATTATCCTTTCAATGCCCTTAATTCAAATTTTGAGCCAGTGTACAAGAGGAAATGGCCCTATCTGCCAAGTCCATTCCTTTCAAATAGTATTCAGGAGACTTTATTTTTATCATATTACCATTTTTCATAAGTATATTCCTTAATCATATTTATAGCATGCTTGGGAAATATGCTTCATTGTCTTTTCTTCATCATCAGGAAAAGGTATTTAGTGAGTGCATATTTGAAAATGAAAATTATAATATGAGCACTTGTGGGTAGGAAGATAATGAGTTAATTTTGGATGTAGTAGGATGAGACCTTGTGGGCAGAGATATTTAGTATGTGTCTATAGACTAAGAGAATTTTTTTTATTTGTAAAAACACATTTGGAACTTATCTTATAGGTGTTATGTTGCTGAGTACAAGAAAGTGGATGATGTCCTTCAAAAAAGGCTAAACTAACACATGAAGAATAGGACCCAGAGCAAACTAATATTTAAGGGTAACAAAGAAGAACGCACAAAGAGGTAAATGTAACTGAAAATGAGAGAAAATATTTTATAAAATGAGAGTATTTATTAATGTGAAGCTAAGAAAGGTCAGGTAAGATTCATTAATTCATTTTTTCAACAAATTTTTCTTAAACTCCTACTGTATAGTTATTTAAACCACAGTACTGAACACAATTGAAAAAAAATCCCTATTTTCCTGGAACTTACATTTACCAACACTATTATAGGAGAGGATAGGAAAGAGGCTGATACACAGAGCAAAAAGAGTACCCTATTCATGCAAGGAATATCTACCCCTAATCCACCATGGGTTAAAAATGACTAGGAAGAGCATGATGTCATTGACCAGCGACAAGAGGAAAAAATGATTAAAATAGCCCAATGGCGAACCATAAGCCTTGTTTACATATTTTGCTAAGACTGGAGAAATCCAGAGATAAGCATTCTTATTTCCTATTATTCAAGTGCTAACTATTAATTTAGGGAAGGCTAAGAAAGAAGACAAGGGGTGGTATAAACACTACCGATGTTCCATTCCCCACCCATATATCCCCTCAAAAAAAAAAGAGTAAACACTACTGACTATTACACAAAGGTTTATCCACTTGGTCTACTTTCATTTTTCTCCATAGATTGTACTGCTACGTGACAAATGATATTTACTTAATTGCTTACATTTACTTTCATGGTAGAATATAAGTTCCTTGATATCAGAATCCATTTCATTCATTGCTGTATCTCCAGCATGTAGAATAATATCTAGCATATACTAGGTACTAAATAAAGACTTTTTGAATAAATTAATCAAACATTGAGGTAAAAGTGCATTCCAAAAAATAGATATTTGAAAGTGAATTTTAAAAGAGGCAAGATTTAAGCTGAAATTTAATGGAAGGATGTAATTTCAACAGACTGATAAGGAAGTATATTAAAGGCAGGGAAATTATAAAAAATAAATAGTAGTTTGGCTTCATATTGTACTTGTCCTTTGGAAGTTTCTCTACTCCACTTCACTTCCAATTTCTCCATGTTTCTCTAAATTGTCATTTAGTATTTACTTAGGGTTATCTCACCTGTCTATTGAAGCAGAACAGAGCAGTGAGCCGATTGACTAAATACTGTTTGGTGATCTTGTTTTGTCTGTAGCGTTAGGTATGATTCATTTTGGTGGTATAAATGGAGAAGTTGAAATAACTGAAATGATACATGAACTCAATCTCCCCAATGAACTGAACCCAGAATATCAGAATAAATCATAGAATATGTTCTTTAAAACATAAATACAAAGACCCAAATCTCCAGAAATAAATTGAATCTGTGCTGTTATTAATGGAGTTAAGATATTTATGCATCTAAATAGAGCAGGCTTTGCAGTAAGAATTAGGAGGCTATTATAGATTGAATTGTGTCCCCCAGAAAATTATGTTCAACTCTCAATCCTTATACAAGTCCTGTGATTTGTAAATAGAATCTTTGAAGATGTTATTAGTTAAGATGAAACCAAACTGAATTAGGTTGTTCTTTAATCCATTATGACTGTTGTCTTTATAAGGCGAAGAAATTTGGGCACAGACAGAGAAGTCAAGGCAGAGAGAGAGACAGACAAACAACGGGGTAAGATACTGAGTTATATGTCATGGGACACCATGGATTACCAGCCACACACCAGAAGTCGGGGAGGGTCATAGGGGATTCTCCCCCTAAAAAAAAAGCATGGGATTTCTGACATCTTGATTTAGGACTTCTAGTCTCCAAAACCCCAAGATAATGGATTTCTGTAGTGCAAACCAAATATTCTGTGGTATCTCATTGCAGCAGTCCTAGCAAACTAAGACAGGAGGCAATTATTATAGTGACCTTATAGGATATTATCTGAATTATTATAATAGCTTCTTTACAAATACTCTGCCTCTATTTTTCCACTCTATTGTCCACACTGTTGCAAGATTAACCTTGAAGCAAAACTCAGATCTGATTACTTCTCTAATTCATTCAGCCAGTCATTAATTCATCAAATATATTTTGATTACTTATAATATGAAGGAAATAAGCTAGATACTGGGATACAGATATAAATATGTCATTGTTCTCATTGATTCCAAAACCTTCAATGGTTCCCTATTGCCTAGAGCAGCATTATATAATGCATTTATGCTAATATGAATTATGGAGAAAAAGATGCTATGATCAAATAATGTGGACAGTTGGTTTTGGTGAATTTTGAATGCACATTCTGACTTTTGGAAATTTATGAGATGAATTAAACATTAGTAGAACCAAAACTTGTTTCTTCAGTAATTTGCATATGCGCAAATGCCTACATGGAGCAACTTCAGTGGATAGAGAAGGAGTTATGTTCTACAGGACACAATTCAGAATTAAAGAAGATGAGGTTCATATTCTTTAATCTGGTTGTAAAATAACTTTAGAAACACAGACTTCATGACTTATTTTGCTTCTCATGCACTTTTATAAATACTCTATAAGTATTTTGTACAAAGAAATATCAATAAACGTTCATTGAAAGATAAAATATACCAATTAGCACAAAACAGTGAAAATGTAAAGGTTGGGATGTTTAAGATGGCACTACGGTGATTTGAGTAGAATAATTGCAAACATTTTTTATAAGAAATAATTATAGGAAATAATAAAGAAAATCCTATTTCTCATTCTAGGATTCAATCTAGCTACAAATTTACCTTGACTCCTAATCCTTCACATACACAACACGGAAAACAGCAAAAAGAAATTTGGCAACTTGAAAATTCTAAAAAAGTATATATATACTCTAGTTTGTCATAGAAGAGCCATTTTATTTACTCATACACTGATAGTGTTCAACGCCTGATGGATGAATAGCAGTTGTATTAAAAGTTACCTGTACTTTCTGCCCATTGCACTCAAAATAACATTTTTAATAGCTGATTCCATTTTTGAAATTAGAAAAAGGATGAAGAATAGAGAATGCTGGCACAGTCAAATTACTTACAACTTTAGGCAACGTCTTTAGAGATGGGCAATTTGCTGTCTATTGAAATCAGGTTTTCATGAATCACTTGAAGCAGTGATGGCTAAAACCACGTTCTTAAGTACATAAACAACATTGTCATTATTTCCCTCCGAGATAGATTGTTTTATTTAATTGTTAGTAGGATTCACCTTAAGATCAAATTCCTATGGAAATTTTGTTGGGGTGAATTGGGATCTCCTGCAGCTATTTACTACTACTAAAATCAAATTGGTCACAGACAGTTCAAGCTGCCTACATTCAAAAGAAACAGTTTTTAAATAAAAGACAAATGAGGAAAAAATATTTAAATTAGAATGTTATGCAAAATTGAATGAAAGGAAGCTTTTTGTAAGCTAAAAATCACATAATATTCAGCTATGCTTTTTGACAAAATTGTTTATTAGGAAAACATTCAGTTATATTCTCCATGTTATTTTTTGTGAAACCTATATAAGTTCAAGTAAGTAAATGCTCTTAAATCTGAGTATAAGAAAAATTATCTTTGCTCATTTGAGAAATGTAGAAAGTGCACTTCACTAATTAATATATTCGGAAGGTATTTTATTTCAACCAACATGGTCATAAGGAAGAGATTATTAAATTAAAAGTAAAGTGAGTTCATATAAAGTTAATTAAGGCTGACAATACCAAAAGGATTATTTTCACATAGTCAGTTTATATCCATAAAATCAAAATCACCCAAAGCTTGAATAACTATATTTTCTGGTTTACATGTAAGTCTGAAATTAAAAAGAATAATAATGATGATAACAATCTAATAATAACTGATGAAAACATGAAACAGAATGTCACTATACAATATTTAATATTGGTTTGAAATGGTACAATTCAGCTGCCAGTATTGACAAAATGTTACATAAAAAAGAAGATTCATGGTTACTACAGACTGGGGGGTGGGGTGGGGAGAAGAAATGGAAAATTATTGCTTAATGGATAAAGAGTTTCTGTTTGGGTGATGAAAAAGTTTTAGTACTGGAAAGTTGTAATGGTAGAACAACATTGTAAAAATAATTAATGTCATTGAATTGTACACTTAAAATGACAAAAGTTATATTAAGTGTCCATGTTACTACAATTTAAAAATGCAAGGAAAAATATACATTCACATTTCTTTACAAGCATCATAGTGCCATCCATAAAAGATGCATAAAAGTGAGTAGATACAAGCTGTAATAGTTAACGTGTCTTTGTTCAAGGAGACCCAGCAGGTCCAATATTTTCCTAATATGCAATTGCAGAGCAATATACACACCCATGGGGAAGATCTGTTAATACATCTATTTACATCAAAGAGAACTCTGCCTACACTTTCATATTTGCTTCATATTAGTCTGGGATCTTGAAAATGTTTTCTTAAACCTTCTAAGTTTCAATATTCTCATTGGATCATGATGATACATAAACAGCATGTATACCTCTTGACAAAATAACATGCACTAATATATTGAAAACACCTCTAAGAATTACTAAGATCCATATTTTTCTTTCTTCTTTCTTTCCTTTCTTTTAGGTTTGTGGGTGTGTGTGTGTGCAGGTTTGAAAATATTATGTACCTCAGAAAAGCCATATTCTTCTAATCCAATCTTATGGGTGCAGACCATTGTAGATGGGACATTTAAGTCAGGTTATTTCCATGGAAATGTGACCTACCCAATTCAAGATAGGTCCTAATCAGCTAGCTGGAGTCCTTTCAGAGAGCTGAGAGAGAGGAGAGAGATGAAACCAAATGAAGGATGCTTGATAGATCCTCAGAAGCTGAGAGAGCCATCCTGAAACCAACCCAGAAGAGAATGGCCAGCAGACATTGTCACGTGCCTTCCCATGTGACAGAGAAACTCCAGATATGTTAGCCTTTCTTGAGTGAAGGTATCCTCTTTTTGACACTTTAATTTGATCATGTTCATGGACTTAGAATTTTAATTTGTAACCTAACAAATCCCCTCTGTAAAAGCCATTCCATTTCTGTTATATTACATTCTGAGAGCATTAGCAAACTGAAACAGTGTGTGTCTATTTTGGTTACATTTCTTTACTAAGCAGACATTAAAAAAACACTCAATTAAGACATTTCTCTGGTAACATTCAAAATATTTTCCAAGAATTTTTAAAGAACAGGTTTCTTTTTATGTTAGTTGGCATTTTATTCATAATTGCATTTAGTCCTTATATTAATGTCTTAAGTCTAAACAAACATCACCTCTTTTAGGACTTCATTAAAAAAATTGGACAACTTACCTTCTACATTGATTGTTATGGGTTTCAGTTTACTTAAGGTGCCAGAATACAGTATACAAGAAATTGATTGGCTTTTACAAAGGGGATTTATTAGCTTACAAATTTACAGTTCTAAGGCCATGAAAATGTTCAAATTAAGACATCAGGAGGAAGATTCCATCTCTGAGAAAAGACTTCCAGCATCTAGAGTTCTTTTGTCACATTGAAAGGCACATGTCAGTATCTGCTGGTCCTTCTTTCTTGGGTTCTGGTTTCAAAAATGGATCTCTCATCTCCTGTGTGTCCTTCTGACTTCTCCTGGGATGTTTCCTTTCTTTGATCTCTCTCCAAAATGTCTCTACCTTTTATCTTTTCATAAAATACTCCAGCAAGAGTATTAAGACCCACCTTGAATGGGCTAGGTCATATCTTCATGGAAACAACCTAGAAAAAGTTTCCACTCAGCAACAGGTCTGTCATTACAGGGTTAGCTTAAGAGAACATAGGCTATACTGGGGTACATAACAGATTTAAACCATCACACTCCACCCTCTAGATTCCCAAAAGACATGTTTTTTCCATAAGCAAAACACATTTATTCCATCACAGTATCACAAAAGCTAAATCATTTCAGTAACAATATTAAGTACAAAGTCTTATGAAAATCACTTCCTGGTATGGTTTGTCCTAAGGCAAAATTCTCCTCTGGCTGCAGACCTGGGAAACTTAGAACAAGTTATCTGCTTCAAAATACAAAGGAGGTATGTCCACAGGGTAAATGTTCCCCTTTATTTGGGAGAAGTTGGAAGGAAAATGGGTCAAAATTTCCAAACAGTTAGAAAAACCTGCAGCACAAATTTAATTTGATTTTATGCTTTAAGTGTCATTTATAGAATGATATTTTATCCTCAGAGCTTGAAAGAGTGGCTGTCTCACCCTTTTCAAGGGCTTTATGGAGTGACCCTATTTGCTTCAAACACTAGGGTGAGGGCTCCAATTTCTCCAAGCATTGGAGAGACCATCTTGCCTTTCTCCTCACCTCCCTCAAGCATTTGGGTGGCAGCCAGTTTCTCTGCCATCCCTGCAACATGCCCAACCCCTGTCAGTACAGTGGGGTGGTATCCAGGTTGTCCACAATCCTTGGAGAGTGTGCTCCACCCTTCTGAGGCCAGAGACAGCAGCACTTTTCTTAAACAACGAGGAGGCCAAGCACCCTTCAATTCTCCAGGCATCTTAGAGCCCTGGGAAGATAATGAATTCTTCTGAACAGTGGAGCTTCTGAACAAGGCCCACCCTCTTCAAACTCGCCCTTTCCAAGTGCATGGGTTCACTCTCCTGGCCTAAAGTTTCTTGGCTCCAGACCTTAGCTTCCATGGTTCTGTCTTTAAAGTCATTTTTCCTTCAGTCTGACCCTTTTCTCTTCTTTTTTTTGTCCAGACTGGCAATGTTTCCATCTATACAGATTCTGCCACAAACTTTTGGATTTTCCCATACAACAAATAAAGGTCAAGTCATCACACAATAGGACTTTCCACAAATATTTTCTGGATAACTCCATTTCCAATCCAGGCTCCCACTGATAGAGCTAACTGCTTCTTCCACTTTCAATTAAACTCTCTTATGGAGTACTATTCTCTAGGAATTATTTTCCAAAAGCTCTGAATTTTTTTTTAAATATCAGTGTCTGCTTTCTTTGTATGCAAGAGTTCAACTCTCAGCTTATTCCTCTCCTCTTGTGTTTTGCTATAAGCAGCAAGGAGAGGCCAGTCTGCCCTCTCCACATTTAGCTTGGCAAGTTCCTCAGCTAGATATCCCAGCTTGTTGCTTTCAAATTCTCTCTTCCATCCAACACCAGTACTCAATTTTGCCAAATGCTCTGCCAATTTAAAACAAGGGCCAATTTCCTTCCAGATTGCAATGACACATTCATCATTTCTGTCTAAAGCTTCATCAGAGGTATCTTTAGAGTCCATATTTCTACCAACAGTCTCTTTATAGCAATATAGGCCTTTCCTATTAAGCTTCTCATAATTCTTCCAGAATCTTCCCCTAATTCATTTATAAAGCCTTCCCAGCATTTTTTTAGTATATGCAAATTGCAGCACTCCACTTCTCTGGTTACAAAATCTGTTTCAGTTTTCTAAGGCTTCCAGCATGCAATGCTTAAAAGAAATGGATTGGCTTTTACAAAGGGGGGTTATAAGGTTACAAATTTATAGCTCTAAGGCCATGAAAATGTCCAAATTAATGCATCAAAAAGGAGATACTTTCTCTGAGGAAGACTGTTGGCACCCAGTTTACCTCTGTCTCTTGGGAAGACACATAATCATATTTGTTTGTCCTTCTCTCCTGGATTCTGGCCTCAAAAATGGTTGTCTCAGCTCCTGTGAATACTTTTAACTTCTCTTGTAGTGTTTTCTTTCTCTTTTCTCTCTCCCAAATGTCTGTGACTTTCATCCTCTCATCAAGAACTCCAGCAAGTGGAATAAGACCCACTTGAATGGGTTGGATAATAAATTCATGGAAGCAACTTAATAAAATGCCTCACCCAACTATAGATCTGCCACCACAGGGATAGATTAAAAGAACATAGGCTTTTCTGGGGTACATAACAGATTTAAAGCAGCACATTATGAAATAAGAATGTCTGCAATGCTACTATAAGCCAGCTTTGAGTTGTTCCTTAGCCTCCCAGTGAAGTCCTAGAACTTGACAATTCTGTCCTCAATAAGCAAAGTGACAAATGTGCAAATGCAGATGCTGTGAGAAAATTTAGATTTTGTGATGAAAACAAAGGTGAAGTGAAAATTAACAGAACAGATACAATATATGCTCTTACAATACAGAAATGCATAATTTCACACTGTGTTCCTACCATGCACTGCTCTAAGTCATGGGAATTCAAATAGAATGTATTTAATGTACACATGCACACACACACGCACACACATATGTCAGTTCAGTTCCATTTACTGTGATAGACATGAATGAGAATAAAAAAATAATTTTAAGGTGTATTATCTGCAATTGTAACTCAAGGAGATGATATTTTTGAGAAGCTGTTAATATATATTAATAAAAGAGTTCACTGTTGAAATGTTTGAGAAATCCGTTTCATTACTACAGAATTTCTCAGAGATTTTAATATGTAAATTGAATTGTTTCTTTCCAAAATGTTCATATAACTCTTTTCTCTCTAATCAGTTGTTATTAACAAGTTAAAAGCAAGTGTTCTAGGAGGATATACAGCAAGGAGAAAAGAAATTCTATGATAAAGAAAAGGCCCGGAGGTTAAAAACAATACATTATGTGTGAAACGCTTATGGGTTGTGACCAGTAGTAGTTTTCCTCCCTTCCTTTCCCCCTTCCTTCCTCCCATCTTCCCCTCCTTCCTTTCTCTTTCTTTCTTTCTCTTTTCTAGTAATCTATGTAGCATCTATCTATCTAATCTATCTATCTATCTATCTATCTATCTATCTATCTATCTATCTATCTATGCCTATCTAGCTACAGCAACTATTTTGTACTTTATTTAAAATTTAATGCAATCTTTTTACTTTTTAATTGGATGATTTACTCTCTTTTCTTGTTCATGTAAATATGGAGTGAGGGAAAGATCTGTTCTTTAACCAGATTTTTAACTTACCACATTTGGTGGTCCTAGATGTTGGACTCATTTCTCTTTCCATGAAACTTTTAAAACCTCAACTCAAATTTGTAGTTTATTTATGTTGAAATAGAAAATACACTCAATATGTATGAGTTTTCTTGCTATCAACTTATCCTTCTGAGTTCTTTTATTTTTCTTAGATTTTGACCAGGTATTTCTTTATTGTTATCAGTATTTTGATATTCCTAAGATGTTTTGTTTTGTTTTAATATTTAAACTGATATTTCATGTGTTGTCAGTGGGATGATTGGTTTGAAAAAATTGCTTGCCTAACAAACCACTTGTGAGTATATTGAATAAGAAAAAAAGCTTTTAATGATACAAGTTGAAAATTATTTATACTTATATTCTGAATAATGGTCTAATAGTGAAGCAATTCAAATGTTCCAAAACAGTTAAGCAATTAATTACAGTATTCACTTGTACCTGTATATTTTGCACTTATTTAACTATTGTTTTTAAAGAATTCTGTTTACTGGGATATTCATTCTTTCATTGTGAAGTATTAAGTGAGTATCTGGTTATGCTTTTAGGCAACAGGAGTTCCACTATCTAAACAAGGCAAGCATAGTCTTGCTCTAGAGGTTGAAATAAACTATACAAAAATTGTCAAGAAGTAAAGAAAATAATATTGGTAAGTTTATGAAGAAAATATCACAAGAAAATGTGATGAAGAATAACAGTGGTTAGAGTTTAGAAAAGTTGTTCTGGGGAGTGTTATCTAATATGATAGTATTTGAGTTGAAACTTGGCCATTGAGGGGAAGCTTGCTCAAAGAATAGTGGGGACAGCATTCTGGGCAGGACAAAATCAGGAAATACCTGCCAAACAAACTCCTTGCTTCCGCCATTGCTCATCACCAGTGTATTCTCCGTAAGTATCCAGACCAATACCTTTAAAACAAAGATCAGACCTGGTCGCCTTTTTAGTCAAGAACTTGAAATGACTTATGGTCTTCCTCAAGTTTAAATCCAGAATCTATGTTCTACCTGATCTGTCCCTTTCCCCATCATGTGCTCTTTCATCCCCACCTCTTTTATCTCATCCACCTCCATTCTTATTCAGCTGGAGGTGTAATGGACTGTTTGCTGTAATTTAAAAGCACTAAGCATGGCTAACTCATGATATTGCAGCATTTGAAATATTTTATGAATTTATACCTTCTGCTTCCTCCTTCCTCAGATATCATCAGATTCTCTCCGTCACTTAATATCGGTCTCCGCACAAATTTCTCCTCAACGAATAAGGCTTTGTAGACCATTCTCAATTTAGACAAACCTCCCATCACATTCTCTAACCACTTAAGCTTTTTATTCTTCTCTATTGCATTTAAGATCCCCTGATGGTATATATGTCTGTTTGTTATTTGGTTTTACCCATTCAACTATCTCTTAGAAGAAAAACTACAAAAAGTAAGGGATTTGGTGATTCCATAAAAACTATATTCTCAGTACTCAGAAAAGCCTTAAAAAGACAGCAGATATTTAATGCATATTTCTTGGCTTAACTATCCTGCCTAGTTTGTACTTATAGTTTCCACTTCACTGCTGAGAAATTGTAATTCAAAGAGTATAACTTGTCTGAAGCTACACCATTAGTAAGATGCACGCCTGCTTTGTATCAATCTAAATGTGATACTTTTCACCATTTTAATAAAATGCATTTGGGATTTATTGATAGAAAAATTATATTTAATTTAAAAATAAGTTAAAATTTAACAATCACCGTGTCTTAAAAACACAGAAATTATAACTTTAAAATAATCCTTATTTTGGGTTTAGGGGTTTGAATTATGTACCCCGAAAAGAAATGTTCAAGCCTTAATCTGCATTTCTGAAGATGTGAAACCATTTGTAAATAGGAGGACATTTGGAAATACTATTATTAATTAAGGTGTAGACTAATTGTGAATAAGATCTTAAAAATCCTATTTAGATGAGGAGAAATTGAATCAGGGTGGCCTTATTCTTTATGACAGCTGTCCCTATAAGGCAGAGGAAATTTGGTCTCAGTCAGAAGAAACTGAAAGTGAGAAGAAACCAGAAACCAACAGTCAAAAAAAAAAAAAAACAAGGAAAGTGAGAAATTTCTATGTGAACGAGGAAGAAATACATACCATGGAGCTCTAAAGACAAGGGCAAGTCACTACCTGAACAGAAAAAGTGTGACCTTTTGAGACAATGTGGCTTGATTTTGGACTTGTAGCCTCCTAAACCATAAGACAATTAGTTCCTTCTTGAGACAACCCATTGAGTGGTGTTCTAGTTTGCTAGCTGCCAGAATGCAATATACCAGAAATGGAATGGCTTTTCAAAAGGGGAATTTAATAAGTTGCTCGTTTACAGTTCTAAGGCCAAGAAAATGTCCCAATTACAACAAGTCTATAGTAATGTCCAATCAAAGGCATCCAGAGAAAGATACCTTGGTTCAAGAAGGCCGATGAAGTTCAGGGTTTCTCTCTCAAGTGAGATGGCACATGGCAAACACAGTCAGGGCTTCTCTCTCAGCTGGAAGGGCACATGGCAAATATGGCGTCATCTGCTAGCTTTCTCTCCTGGTTTCTATTTCATGAAGCTCCCCGGGAGGCGTTTTCCTTCTTCATCTCCAAAGGTCACTGGCTGGTGGACTCTGCTTTGTGGTGCTGCAGCATTCTCTGCCCTCTCTGAGTCTCTCTGAATCTCTCATTCTCTAAAATATTTCCTTTTTTATAGGACTCCAAAAAACCAACCAAGACCCACTCAAATGGGTGGAGACATGTCATCCCCTAATCCAGTTAAACAACCATTCTTGACTAAATCACATCACCTAGGGAGATAATCTCATTACAGTTTCAAATATACAATATTGAATAGGGAGTATTCTACCTTTAAGAAATGGGATTTATATCAAAACATGGCTTTTCTTAGGGGGCATGCTTCCTTTCAAACCAGCACAAGTGGTATTTGTCATAGTAACCCTGACAAGCTAAGATTGCAGGTAAGGAATAAAGAAATATGTTAGTCAAATATTATTATTTTAGAAAATATTGGAACCCTTGAGAGACAACATTTTCAGTATGTGTATCATGTTTTATAGGTAATTGTTGACTTGTGAGATGACCTACTAGACATTGTTTAATAATTCAAAGACCATTTCCAGGGGGGAAAATCAGTTATAAGAATTCATAAAATATTGCAAATGCTGCAATATCTAAACTAATGAGTATTGATTAAAAGCAGTCTAATTTGTTTGCAATGGTTTTAAAAGATGAGCTTCATTTACTTTATGTTAAAAATAAAGAGTAGACATCTCCAAGACTGTCTAGTATATATATATATAACTCTGGTATTAGGTGGACCAATTCAAACCAGAAACTAGCCTATGAAGTAAACAAATTTTATTCCTCATCCCATGATCTCGGGATTTTCATATCTTCATTTTTAAGAGCTTAAATGTATTTTTAATTTCTATATGCTCTGCAAGTTGAATACTTCCTAGTAATGATAGATGTTAGGACTGAAAGCATGTAGAAATAAACTATCTTTCTTGAAATTAAGACAAATGTAGAAGCATCCCAAAATAATTATTTTTAAAGCTTTTAAAAGAATAGGTGGAATTAGAGATAAAAGAGCAGGTAGAATGATTACTTGATAAATTGGAGTATTGTGTTTTGAAAGGAAGGCAAATACTAAGCAACCAAGACAACTGTAAGACTACATAATTAAGCCCTTTCATGAAAGAAAAAAAAATCTTTCTTTTATTCATAAATTGAAGCTGTCTTTAGCATAAAAGATAGGGTTGCAATTAAAGTGATAAACAGCCCAAGTACCAAATTATGTTTATTGGTGGATAAAAGATTCACATTTAAGTATTTTTTGCATTGTTAAAAATGAAAATTGCATGAACTGGCTTGATGGAACATAATAGAACATTTTTGTTATGATGATATATTTTCTTTTTAAATGGTCTTAACTGAAAAAAAGCTGTTGTAATGACTTATCACTTGAAATTCCATTAGCCACTGCCAGTTATGATCTTAAGGAATTTATGGGAACTTAAAAGTTATTTGATTTTTAGAAAAATTGCAGCAGAAACTATCTAAATAAAATATAAATAAGGGATTTAAACCCAGGGATATGTACCATCAGTGAAACAAGTAATTAACCTTAGTATGCTAATCATAAATCTGGTAATTCACTTGTTAAGATGTTTTTTATAACATAGCTGAAGTAAGCCACTGGATTAGAACTGATAAAATTTCAAAGGAAAAGTGTCTTCTTGGTAAGAAAGAAAAATAGCTCATTTCTTAAGGTGAACGAAATTTTTATGTCAACTGATCTATCATTTAATGTACTAAGAGTAGAAAATTAACAGACTTAACTGTGAAATACCCATGCCTTGGTTTTCTAGGGCTGCTATAACAATGTACCACAAAGTAGTTGGCTTGAAACAACAGAAATTTATTTTCTCACAGTTGTAGAGGGTAGAGGTCCAAAACCTAGGTGTCAGCAGGGCCGTGCTTCCTCTCAAGTCTGTGGGGAAGAATCTGTTCTGTGCTTTTCCCCTGCCTTTTGAAAACTGCCAGCAATCCATGTGTATTAGTTAGGGTTCTTTAGAAAAACAGAATCAACAGGAAAGATTCGCAAATGTTAAATTTATAAATGTGTCTCACGTAACCGTAGGAATGCAGAGTCCAATATCCACAGGACAGGCTACGAAGCTGACGATTCCGTTGGAAGGTCTGGACAAACTCCACAGGAGAGGCTCACCAGCTGAAGCAGAAAGAGAGCCTGTCTCTTCTGAGTCCTCCTTAAAAGGCTACCAGTGATTAGATTAAGCATCACTCATTGCAGAAGACACATTCCTTGGCCGATTACAAATGGAATCAGCTGTGGATGCAGCTGACATGATCATGATTTAATTCTGTAAAATGTCCTCATAGCAACAGGCAGGCCAACACTTGCCCAACCAGACAAACAGGTACCATCACTTTGCCAAGTTGACACATGAACCTGACCATGACACTATGGTATTCCCTGATTCCGTCACCACATGGTTTTCTCTCTTCATCTGACTGCCTATCTCCAAACCAGTCTTATTAGATATAGGGTCCACTCTACTCTTATTTTACCTCTTTTTAATTTAACTAATTCCATCTGTAAGGACTCCATTCCAAATAAATTCACATTCTGTATTACTGGGGATTAGGACTTTGACATATCTTTTATAGGAAACAATTCAATCCATAGCAATCCATATGTGAATTTCCCACAGCATATGTAGCCCCAGGCAATTTTTGGCACTTAACATACTTCTGTGCTCCATTTCCTAGTCATATGAGCTTAGAGAATCTTAATTAATTGGATTGCTATTGTAGAAAGATATAATTAGAGGTACAAACAACTGATGCAAATATGCTCATGTGAAAATATGAAAACATACATTTATGTGAGTATGCACACAAATGCATGTTGTGATGAAGTAAGGTAACAATGTGTCATCTGTTCTGTGAATCTTTAATGTAAACTATTCAATTCTGTAACCCATGCCTTGGAAATATAAGCTAAGGTCAAGAACTATGTCAGGGACTGGAAGCAGGATGTAGCGTAATAAATTCTTTCAAAATAGAATTCTAATGTGGAGGAAGTGAGAGCTCAATTTTTAGAAAGAGACTGGTAACATGTCCTTCATGGCTCAGAAGCATCTTAAATAGAGGGGAAAAATGAATATTCTTCAGAACTCACTGGAAAAGCATCAATTTGAATATGAAAAAATTGATAGAGCATGAAAAAAATTGTTAGTAGAACCTGAAATAAATTGGGGGGAAAGTTAATAAAATCTTACATACAACCTGTCCCAAAATTTAACAAATAAAATAGATAAGTGAAATTATACAGATGTCTGAGAATAGTCTTTTTACCAAAATTTGTTTTGATATTACTCCCAATGTATTGCATGAGAAACATACGAACTGGACCAGGTTCTAAAATTTTTGGATGCAGGATACATGAAGATGTAGAACTGAATTCAATGCAGATTGAGCTTATCTTTTATTCACAGTATATTGCATTCTCTAGTATATCACCTATTCTCTCACAGTCTCTTCATCTTTAAATAATAGGACTTTCTCCAAAGTTGTTGTAAGGTTTAAAAGAATGTTGATCTCCAGTTCCTAAAGAAGAAATGCATGTTCTCAGTACAATAGAACTAAAATGTTCAACAAGCCAGAAAAATACAGTGAGAAAAAGGTAGTCAGAATATTCTGAGGTCTGAGGTAATGCAGTTCTCACACAGCATGCTGGCAGGGGAACTATTCATGGAAGGAGAACGTGCCTCAGTACTCAACACCTTTCTGAGTCACTGGTGAAGCTAGCAGCTAATATGTTTCTGGAGCAAATAAAAATCACAGAAAGAGTATTTTCATTTAACTTGGAACATTTGGAAATACAAAAACAAAGGATTATCAAGACCTAGGAAAGGACTTGAAAGGAGAAAGATATATTATAGATCAAATCTGAACAGGAGGGTGAAGTGTTTGTAAAAGAGAGTGTGTATAGGAGAAGGAATTCAAAATGAAGAGGAATCTAAATCAGACTCAAGCAAGATGAGGTTGTTAAGTTGCTTCTGGACTATTAGAATGGAGTGAGTCCCAGAGGTAGATACACAAATCTTTATAAGAGATTCATAATTCTTTGGATTTCTTATTCCAAAATTAGTATAAAGTTTTCTGCTGTATTTTAGGGAGGGCCCATGAGCCAGTTCAGGTCGGTAGACGTGGGGTTTGGTTCATAAAATCTTCAATGAAAGCATTCACTTGAAAAGAGCTAAATATGGAAATCTAAAATAGATAGTCCTATCCTGATTATTTGGGTCTCTTATCTTGCTCATACAAAAGAGCTTCCAGATGTGTATACACAAGTTTCTTTATTTCCCCATTTCAAAATCTGGTCTGGGGTATGAATTGTGTACCTCCCAATTAAAGTTACTTCAAATAAACTGAAATATGTTTAATCCCTTTAAGAGATGCTATATAAGCTTATACATTTTTAAAGTTTATGGTAGAAAATCTGGTGTCTACTTTTGTTAGTAATTTAAAAGCAAATATTAATAATCCATAGTACTTCTATTAAAATAAGTCACTGCATCCTAGCGAATAGCAAAGAACTGTTTCCCTTTGTTTTATGTTAAAATGAAAGCTTAGTATTTGTTATGCTTTTTAAATTATGTTTACACCATTAATTAGATACAAATTATGCTTTAAAAAGTAAAGCACTTTTATAAATGATTTTTAGATGGATTATCTCTTTTTACCCTGTCTGGAGTCAGGATAATATGCAGTTCCTAATCCTTAAATTATAGTAAAAATGTGCACAATTTAATATTTGAAAAGCCACTGGAATTGTTTTAATAAACTTTTAAATTTAGAGTATTTTTAGAATTACAGAAAAGTTTCAAATATAGTACAAGGAGTTCCCATATGCTGTATACTCACAGTTTCCTGAGTTATTAGCCTCTTATATAAGTATCATACATTTGCTAACACTAATGAACCAATAATAACATATTATCAACAAAATTTCATGCTTTATTCAAATTTCTGTCAATTTTACCTAAAATATTTTTCTATTCTAGGATTTCATCCAGAATACTACATTTCATTTAATTTTCATGTTTCCTTTTGTACTTCTATACTGTGACAATGTCTCAGATTTAGCTTGTTTTTGATGAACTTGACAGTGTTGAGGACTTGATAGGTATTTTACAGAATGTCCTTCAATAGAGCTTTTCTAGTTTGCTAGCTGCCAAAATGCAACACACCAGAGATGGATTGGCTTTTAATAAAAGGGGATATTTATTTCATTAGTTCTTCAGAAGAAAGGCAGCTAACTTTCAACTGTGGTTCTTTCTTACATGGGAAGGCATAGAGCAATCTCTGCTGGTCTTCTCTCCAGGCCTCTGCATTCCAACAACTTTCCTGGGGATGATTTCTTTCTGCATCTCCAAAGGCCTGGACTGAGCTGCTAGTGCTGAGATGAGGTATGCTGAGCTGCTTGGGCTGTGCTACATTGCACTCTCTCATTTAAGCACAAGTCGCTTAAATCAAACATCATTCATTGCAGCAGGCACACTTCCTAGCAACAGATGAAGTTCATGTACCATTGGTTCATGTCCACAGCAACAGAACTAGGTGTCTTCACCTAGCCAAGTTGACACCTAAATCTAACTACCTCAAGAGCTTTATCTGATGGTTTACTTATGACTATAGTAAGGTTATAGGTTTTGGGAGAAACCCACAGAGATAAAATGCCATTCTCATCACTTCATATCGGAATACATTATGTCAATATGACTTTTCACTGTTGATGTTAAACTTAATCATCTTATTTATTGAGGTAGTATTTGCCAGGTTTCCCCACTATAGGTTTCTCTGCTCACCAAACACCCTTTCCACACGATTCTTTTAAAGGAATTCATTATGTAGACTATACTTAAGAAATGGCAGTTATGATACACCTCCATGAAGGCAGGGTATCTACATAAATTATTTAGAATTGTTTGTTTCTTCTGCTCCATTTATCTATTTACTCAATCCTTTATTTAAATCAATATGGACTCATGGATACATGTTTTATATTTTTAGTTGTAATGACATATTATTGTGTTTAATTTCTTCAAACTGTTCCAACTTTGGACACTGAGGGCACTTTTACTTGGTATCTGTATCCTTTTGACATACCCACATAATGGTAGGGTATTTTGTTTTTGTTTTTGTTTTGACTACTTCATTACTTTCTCTCACTAAAAGATGCTCGAGGCCTTTCTTGCATATTTCCTGCCCCTGTCCTAGAATTCAAGGACTCCTAGTTCCTTTTATCAAAGAATGGTTTTAGAAACTGAGATCTGAGAACGAACTGTGGTCAAAGCTAATAAAGTGTCATTTCCTGTAGACCTTTCATATCACTGAACAAGGAAATATATATATATGTGTGTTAACCCTTGTATATACACATATCTATAAATACTTATATATGAACCCACCTGCATCAATAACAAGCTAAACATGAGTGCATACCGATATCTACACCTTTAATTCATTACCACATGGTTCCTTCTAGCTACTTCCTCCCTGTTCATCTATAACCTACTATTCTAACAGTGAGATGCCTGGCTCCCACTCTCTGCTACTTATTTAGCTAACTTTTCAATTACACATTAGCTGTATAGGGGTTTTGGAATCTTTAAACTGTAACCCTAGGGTGAACAACCTTATCAACTACAGTGCAGTGTTATGTGCAGTACATTTTGCCTTTAATCTTACAGGCTCCACACATTTGTAACTACATAGGTCACTATCTCCCCCCCCCCACCTTTTTCAATAAGTTTTTCATACATTTGTAACATAGTTAGTTTATGTTGTCATAATCTACATTCTATCCTAGTATCCACAAAACTCTTCTCCCCTCCCCCAAATCCTTGGCCATCACTGATTCATTTGTCATTACTATAGTTTTGCCTTTTGAAGATGTCATATAAATGGAATCATATGATACGTAGCCTTTGAAGACTTCCTTATTTCACTCAGCGATATGAATCTAGCATTCATCCATGTATTTTTCTGCCTTATCAGCTAATTCATTTGTACTGCTGATAATGTTTTATATAGTGGATATGCCACAGTTGCCCTTTCACCTATTGAAGGTCATTTTGGTTGCTTTCAAATTTTTATATTTTTTACAGGTATGATTAAAGCTGCATAATCATTGTTGTGCAAGTTTTTATGTGGTCATAAATTTCCATACCATTTGTAAATGATATGAAAGTAAAAACCAGACAGCAGAATTATTGCATGGTATGGTATATTGATTTATAATGCTGTTATATTATCACAAATTTAGTGACTTAACTAAACCAGAAGTCTGAAATCTTTTTCACTGTGCTAACATAAGGTGACAGCAGGGCTGTTTATTTCTGGAGGCTTTCAGGGAAAGTTTTTTTTTTTTCTTGTCTTTTCTAACTGTAAGCCAACTGTTTTCTGAAGTTTATGACCCCTTTCTCACATCATTCCAAGTTCTTGCTTCTGTCATCACATCTCCCACTTCCTCATTTCATCTTCCCTCCCTCTTATAAGGACCCATAGGATCACATTTAGTCCTGTCCTGGATAATCCAGGATAACATCTCTATCTCAAGGTCTATAACTTAATTACACTTTAAAGACCTTTTTTCTATATGAGGTAATAGCCATAGGTTCCAGGGATTAATACATTAATATGTTTGGGGAGACCATTATCCAGCCCACCATGTAAGATAATACTCTAATTGGTGTAATAAACTTTTGATTTGTCTTCCAAAGTTGATATGCCATTTTTTATTCCCACCAGCAATGAGAGTTCTTATTGTTTTATGTCCTCAGCAACAATTAGTATTGTCTTTATAGTGTGTGTGCTTGTGCATGTTAGTCATTCCCAAAGATATAGGTATGGTTGTTTGAATTCCCTAATGAAAAATTACAAGGGCATTTTCAAATGACTATCACCTATTTATTTTCTATGGTCAGGTATCTGTTCAGCTACTTTGCTAGTCTTTAAAAAATTGGTTTTTATTGTTGCAAGACAGTTTTTACATTTTGGATATAAGTTCTTTATCTGATATGGGATTTGCAAATATTTTCTTCCTATCACTGATTTATACTTTACTTTTCTTAACATCATCTTTTTCAGTGAAAGAGTGTTTTAATTTTAATAATGTCTAAATTAACCATTTTCTCTTTCATGGATCATGTTTCTGATTTTGTATGTAAAAGCCATCATCAAACTCAAGGTTTTCTGTTTCCTTCTAGAAATTGTACAGTTGTACATTTTACATATAATTGTATTATCTATTTTGAGTTAACTTTGTAAAAGGTATAATTCTTTGGCTAGGATCTTTTTTAATATGAATGCATAACTTTTCCAGTATTTGTTGAAAAAAATGATTCATGCAATAAATAATTTAACCTTGCACTAAGGAGGTCTAGCTTTTGATATCAACCCCGGGGATATATTAGGTAAGCCATTGGAATCCTGACAGATGTAAGTGTCTTGGTTTACCTAGGGGCTAAGGGCCATGCCAGAATGTCAAACAATGTAATTTACACTGGGGTTTTTGAGTCATATGGCATCAACTTGAATTACAGAGGGTCTGGATACTGAGGTCAGCCATGTGGGCCATTGACCATGGAATCCTAATGAAGACTCTAGACACCCAGAAAAGACTCTAAGCACAGATGAGCTGCTCTCTTTGGCAATACTCCATGCGTATACTGTTACACATAATTTCCATGGGGAGAGGACAACTGGAAACTCTACACGTGGAACTTCATGTACCTTTTCCTTTGAATATTTTTAAACTGTATTCATTAACTGTAATATGCTATAAACATAAATATCTTTCAGTAAATACAATGAGTTATTTGGTGAATTACTGAAATTCAGCTGGTGTCAGAAGTGAGGACCGCCTTGTCATAACTTAGAAGTGTATTCTCTCTGTATTGTATCATGTGTTAGTTTTCTATTGCTTCTCTAAGAAATCACCACAAACTTGGTAGCTCAAAATGATGGAAATGGATTATCTTATACTCTTGTAGGTTAGAATTCTGAAGTGGGTCCCACAGATCTAAAATCAAGGTGTTTGCAGAGCTGTTTTCATTTCTGGAGGTTTTAAGGAAGAAGCCATTTCCTTAGAATCTATGGACTGCCCACATTCTTTGGCTTAAGGACCCTTTCTTCATGCTCAAAGTTAGCAACATCTCATCTCCACATGTCTCTCTTTCAAAGATACATCTCCTGATCACAGCAAATGAAAAGTTCTCCAAATTTAAGATCTATGTCATTAGATTGGACCCACTGAGACAATCCAAAATTATGTCTTCAATTCAACCTTTTTAATCACAAATAATTTAAAAAGAGGCTCTTTTGCCATGTAAGGTAATATAGTCATAAGTTCTGGGGTTTAAAATATGGATATGTCTGAAAGGCTATTTTTCGGCCTATCACAAATTAATTTTGTACTTTTTTCAAAAAACCAATTGACTATATTTGTCATGGGAGTCAAGGGCACCTCACTCTCTTCATACAATAAAGTTTGCCTTTTACAGTCTCTAGTCTTTCACTTTCTTACCAATGTTTTAGCTTGCTAAACTGCTCAAAGTGGGTACCAAGAAATGTATTGGCTTTAGCAATAGGAATTCATTAGCTTACAAGCTTACACTTTTGATGATGAGAAAAATGTCCAGATCAAGGCATCATCAGGTGATGGCTTCTTCCTGAATACCAGCTGCCTGCCATCCTTAACTCCTCTGCCACATGGCAAGACACAAGGCAGCATCAGCTGTTTTTCCTTTTCTCTTCCTGGTTTCACTGGTTTCAGCTTCTTGCTTTTGTGGTTTTCTCTTTCTTTGTCTGAATTACATTCTCTTATAAAGGACTCCAGCAAGAGTATTAAGACCTATGCTGGGTCATGCCTTAACCGAAGTAACCTAATCAAAAGGTCTTACTTACAATAAGATTTTACCCAGAGGAATGGATTGGCTTTAAAAACATGATTTTCTGAGATAAATACAGTTTCAAACCACCACACTTTACTTTCTAGACTCCTGAAGACTTGTTATTTCCATATGCAAATACCTTTATTCCATGACAATATCCCAAAAGCATTGTCATTTCAGTAACAATACTAAGTACAAAGTCTCATCAAAATTGGTTATAGGTGTGGTTTGTTCTGGAACACAGTTCCCCTCAGCCTGTGGACCTGTGAAACAAGTTATCTGTTTCCAATACACAAAGGAGAGATAGGCATGGGAAAAACATTTCCATTCCCTTAGGGAGAAATTGGACTCCTGTCATGAGTCCCCCCAAATTCCAAAATTCTGCAGAACATTCTCCATTACATTCCAAGATCTGATGCTCATCTGGAGAGCAGTGTTTTATTCTCTAGGCCTGATGGAGCAGGAGCCCCCTTTTCTAAATACTTTTGCAGTGGCCCTGCTCTACCTAAATACTGGGGAGCTAATCATCAAGCATCAGGATGGTGCCAAATTTTATGTTCCATCTTTTGTAAAATGTTGGGCTGGTGGCTAGACTCTCTACAATTTCCAGGCATTGAGAGAACTGGGGTGGTAACAGTCTTCCTGGAAAATCAGATTGAAAGCACCTCTCTAAATGCTGGGTCATGCTCACCACTTCCACTGAGATAGACGCGCTAGCCCTCTCAGCACAAAGAGATGTCTGCAATCCAGACCTCAGCTTCCATGTTTTCTGCATTTGAGGTCATTTTTCCTTCAACCTGTCCCTTTTCTGGCCCTTTGACTCTAGGCTGGCAGTGGTTTCATTTATACGAATCTTGAAAAGAACTTGTTGGCTTCACATGTAATACATGTTGGTTGAAAGCATTAGACAAAAGAATTTTTCATAAATCCTTTCTGGATGACAGAACTGATCCAGAGATGGCTTATTGGTTTCATATCCAGTTTAAATCCTTGCATGGAGCACTATTCTGTGTGGACTCACTTTCCAGAAGCTCAGAGTTTTCCAGACCATCCATTTCTGGTTTCTTTGTGTCTGGGAGTTTGGAGCTCAGCTTATTCCTTCCCTTTTGCATTTTACTATAGGCTACAAGGACAGATCATACTGCACTTTTCAAATATATTTTGGAATTCTCCTCAACTAAATGCCACTTTCAAAATCTGCCTCCCATCTGACATCACAACTCAAGTTTTCCAAGTTCTCTGTCACTTTAAAATAAGGTCACATATCTGCCAGTTTGCAATGATACATTCATCATTCCTATGTACGATCTCATTGGAAGTAACTTTAAATTTATATTTTTACCAACAGTCTCTTCAAAGTAATTATGTTTTTTCTATCATCAAGCACCACACAATTTGTTCTGTCTCTACTCATTCACTAATTATAAAGCTTTTTCCACATTTTTGGTATTTGCAATATCTATACCCCACTCTTCTGGTACCAAAATCTGTTTTAGTTTGTTAAGCTGCTCAAAACAGATACCATGAAATGTTTTGGCTTTAACAATAGGAATTTATTAGCTTACAAGATTATGGTTTTGAGATTGAGAAAAATGTCCAGATGAAGGCATCATCAGGCTATGCTTTCTACCCAAGAGACCAGCTGTAGGTGATCTTTGACTCTTCTGCCACATGGCGAGGCACATGGTGGCATCTGCTGGTTTCTCCCTTCTCTTCAAGATTTTATTAGCTTTGGCTTCTTGTTTCTGTGGCTTTCTTTCTCTTTCTTTAGATTATGGTCTCTTATAAATTTAGGACTCCAGTGAGACGATTAAGACACATCTTGGCCACACCTTCATTGAAATAGTCTCATCAAAAGGTCCTATTTATGATAGTTTTACACCCACAGAAATGGATTAGCTTAATGAACATGATTTTCTTGGGGTGCATGCTATTGAAAACCACCACAAAAAGTGCAACACTTATGTGGAACTGTGATATCTTTATTCAGTGGGCTGTGTGTATATGTAACTGTTGATATTATCTGTCCAGTATTGGGTGTCATATTTCGCAATTATTATAACCCTAAGGTGGGAATCACACTTTCACCAAAGGTCAGCATGGCTGGGGGGTTATCAACTTTATTGATATTTTCAAACATTGGTTTTGTTGATTTTTATCTATTTCCCTGTTTTCAAATAAAATATGTTTTATTATTTTCATTCATTCCTTTTATGGATTCTCTTCTTTTCTTTACGTAAATCTATCAAGCACAGGTAATAGAACCTGAGGTAAACAAGCCTTTATTGTAGTGATTTGTGTTAATTTAGTTAGAAGTCAGGTTTGTTTAATGTTTGTAGCGGGTATAGGTAACTTTGGAGCAAATTGCTATATGGTGCATCATGAGAACACAGTCTCAAGTACAATAGAGACTTTTAGCAAATGAACACTTTATTACTTACATAGCACAAATATTCCAAAAGAGCAGGGAAAGAGGCACCACAGCTAGTCCCTGGGGTTGGGGGTGGAGTAAATGGTTGGTGCATGGCAGCTCCACATGCCCCACCTTGCATCAGAAATGAGAGGCACTTGTGCTTCCTGAGTGTTGATTTTTTGTACATACCAGGGGGAAGGGGCCCCACCAATGAGAAAAAATAATTTAAGAAGCCACCCCTATTCACTGACAAGCAGCTGGGGTTGGTTGAGATCTAACATCTCCCCCAGGCTCCTTTCAGGGTCTTGTGAATTGAAAACATAACACCTACACACAAACAAGCAAAACTGGAAATGTACAAACAACTGCAAACAAACAAGTAAAAGAGGAAAAGGAGGAATGAAGGGGAGGGCTGGGAGGTGACTTCTGAGTGTGTTGGTGACTTCCCCATCAGTCTACCTCTTGGCCTATCCTACAGTCACCTCCCACCTTGGACATAAAGGCAAATGCAAATCAGGCCTATCAACCCATAACTATAAACAATGTTAACAATAAGATTTTGGGAACACCAGTGGCTACAGCACACTAGGAGGAAGTTGATGGTCCTTATGCCTACATTATTCCATGCAGGGTGATCATGTAGGTGCATGGATATAGGTGACTACCTCCAGAAGCCAGTTAAAGATACACTACAGGGAATCTGTTTGTACAATTTTTAGCCAATGGGCTTGCCATTTGGGTTTTACTTACCTCCTGTTCCACCTCCCTTGAGGTACCAACACAGGTACAACAGAGGTTTTCATGCCTATGTACAACATGTGGTATTTTTTGGGTTAGGAAAATGTTTCTAGAGAGTCATGTGTTCATTGGTGCTTGCTCTCAACCCAGGCAACATTGATTAGCTGAAACAGGTGAATCCAGAAGCTTGGAACTCCCATAAAGATCATGATTGCTCAGGATAATAGATGGAGGCAAGCCATGCAATGTGGAATTTCTGATTGATTGTGAATTTAATTGTCCTATCACTTTCTAATGATCTGTATAATAAGTGGCCCAACCAGTGAGGCTTTCATTCCTCCAGAAAGGAAGATAAACTCTGGAGGAAGGTACACAGAGAATCACTTAGTCATCTCAGGGATGCTAGCAAAAAGAAGACTGAGTCATTTTCCAGTTTCATTATATCAGGAATTTTTGAATCCCAATAGCTTTCCAGGAGTGTGGGGACAAAGGGTGCAGAAGCAATATCTGTGTCATTTTCTTTGTCATGAGGTGTAAATAAAGGACTTCCTGATGTTAATGCAAATGTGAAGCAGGGGAAAGCATCTCTTTGAATGGAGTCTAGATTTAACAAAGAAGGAACAAGGGTTGGGACGGCAGATCCAGTAATCAATCAGGTACCTCACTGACGTGGTGGTTGAGTTTAGCTGGATGAAGGTGCATTCCTTCCAGATTGCTGCCAGGCCAAATCTGTAGAAAGGAGGGAGGGGCAGCAACCAGTTCTCACAGTGTAGTTGTGCAACCACCTCCCCTGGGAAATACTTTTCCTAGTCTATTTTCAGTTACATACTTTCCGTCTAAGGCTACCCAATCTGTCTGTACCTTGCATGAGTTATAACTTTAACAATTTCCCATTAATCTGAGTGTCTTACCCATATCTTCCAGCATATTTCTACCCCTTCCTGATAGATAGGCGTTATCAGCACTCCTTCAAGAATATTTTGTACTGTTCACAAAGGTATCAGTGGCCCAACCAGGAGGAAGCATCACCCACTAACCTCCAGTATATGTGTGTCAGGTTCCACAGGTCTAGCCTACTAGATTGTGACACCATGAGTGCTAAGCATTTCGAGGCCCACTTCTGCCATCCCACCCATCCACCCAGTGTCCCTAACATCCCACAGCCTGAGATGTGGAGTTTGTAATGAGGTAAAAAGTGGGATGACCTTGACAGTGGCTGAAAAGGAGAGTCCCAAATGATGTGTTGTTTTCCCTTTCTGGGGTCAAATGGTAGATGTGCAGCAATGCCTGGGTTCCTTCCCCACTTTTGTTCCTTCCTTGTGCCACGATGTAGGTTAAGACCAGGTTTCCTTCTGGGAACTGCTGAGCTCAGTTTCCAGAGGGACTGAGTAAGACAGAGGGTCCATCTAGTCAGACAATTGTTAGGGTGTAGACACCAAAACTCCTTTCGAGGTAACCATTAAAAAGTTTTCCACAATTCACCAATCACCTGTTGGTGGCAGGAGATGTGAAATGTTCATCTAATTCCACGAGTTTGGGCACATCTTTGGGTGGATTTTGAAGTAAAATGAGATTCAGTCAGAGAAGATGCCAATGTGGTGCACAAATGATGGCAGAGCTGCTTTCCCAAGATATCCCATATATGTATTGCACCTGTCCAACCAACTGAAAAGACAAGGCCATAGCCTGAATAGGTGTCTACCACAGCCAAGGTGTAGGACATAACTTGTGATGGTGAGAGGGATGATGTAGTCCATTAGCTATCCATGAGTGGGCAGGTATCTTACCTATGGAAATAAACCCTAAATGCCCTTTTTAGGCTCTGAATTGTAGTTGATACCTCTCAAACTGATAAATGGCTGTTTGGCAATGTTTTAACAACAGAGGTTGGTGGTTTGAATCTGATCTTTCAAAAAATAAAATGTTCTTAAACCTAAGTCATTCTCTGTGTGTAAACCCATTTTAAATAGGATTTTCTGATGAGACTACTTTAGTTAAGGTGTGACCCACATCATTCAGGATGGGACTTAATTCTATTACTAGAGTCCCTTATAAATGCAATGAATACAGAGAGAGGGAGAAAAAGCTACAGAAGCAAGAAGCTGAAAGGAAAAAAACCCAGCAGAAAAGGAAGAATCCAGCAGATACTGCCATGTGACTTGCTATGTGGCAGAGGAGCCACAGATTGCAGATAGGTTTTCTTTAGGAAAAATCACCTTATGGATGCCTTGATTTGGCATTTTCTTGGCCTCAAATTGTAAGCTAATACATTCCCATTATTCAAGCTGAACTATTTTGTGGTATTTCTTTTAAACAGGATAGAAAACTAAAACAAAATTACCCTGTGTTCTTGGGCCTATGATTTTATGGCATCAGAATTTTCATATCCAGTTCAGTGGTATATCCAGCCATAGGAAATTCAACTATTTCACCATGTCACCAAGGATAAGTTCATTGTTCTCATTTTATGTCCTTTTACTGACTCTTTCCAAGGAGTATCTGTGGCCTCACCAAGAGAGAAAAGCAGATCAGTGCATGCTTTATTGACTAGTCACTCCAATGTTATTTAACATGATAACAATGGGCCTTTGCCATTTCCATCATCATGAGTAACACAGAAGGTGACTTTTATCCAAGCCAGTTGTTTCCAGAGGTATCTTTCCCACACGAGGGGACCTTATATTTTCCAATGATGTTCTTTCTGTAAATCAGGGCAAACTGCTAAGCCATTGCTAACAGCCCTGAAGTCAGAAAACTGATACACAAGGATGCTGTGTATCATCCTAGGATAAGAAAACCACTCACAGTTCTGACCACATTTCCTCTAGTGCCAAAGGTCATATATAGTCTACCTGGGGCAAAGGAAACAGTAGTTGTTTCCCAATGGATGCCAGATGGCTTCAGCTTGGCTCATCACAAGTGTCCTAGCCCTGAGCATTTAGTGGGATATCCTTGAATGTGGGTCCTGAAGATGCTGATGCAGGGAGGGTAGGGCCCTCATCTGGGACTTCAACAGTATCATTGTTGAGTGGTCCACCTCCATCTGCTTACGGAAATGTGTCGCTTCCTGGAGTTACCACCTAAACATGACTATCACCTTTCCTTTTCCCCTGGATGACAGCTGGAAGCCAAGGTCTGGCATGCCCTTCATTCTTAGCTTGCCTGTTCTAATCTGATCCAAAGTTTTCTAGGGTTGAAATAATAAACGAGTTAAGTTTCTCATTTTCAGTGAAGAAAGAAACTACCTGGAAAATGGAAATAAGCCCCTGAGGTTAAACGCTTTACTCTTACTGTTTCAAGACCCAAATTCTCCATTACTAAATACATCTAAGTATTCAGTCTAACAGGGCTGACAATTGTTCACCATATGTTCTCTTGTAGAAATGGTGGCAATTTCTTTTTGTATAAAGTTAATTTCATTTGTACATTGCAGTGAAATTAAGTGCATTGTGTAAATCATTGGCAATATGAATTGTAGCAAGAAGGTTCATGCTTTTAATTTATATCATTGGATAATAATAACTTCATTATAATTACACAGGCATCTACTAAAAATGCATATACTGATTAATTAAATAAATTGAATGAGATTTGTCATACAGGCATGTTGCATAGAGAAAAGAGCATGAAAAAAGTGCAATGTTTGCAATTATTTCATTTGAATTTATTTCTCCATTCTTATTAGGGATTTATTTTTAACCAAAATTTCTAATGCTGCTAATCAAAGCAAATAAAATGGCCTTAGAAATTGTTTCTGATCTGCTTTATTAATTAAATAATAAAGCAGAGAGGTATGATTCATCTACAATGTTTTCCAAATACAATCTAAGTTCTTTTCAGCAAAGGGTAACAATTGCATCAGTCCTAAGGCAAATCAAAGTCCCATAGTGTTTGTTTCTTGAGAGTGATAGGCTGAAATACTTGATTGAATCCAGATTGCTATGAAATAAAGTGTGTAGAACTTCCATCTTATGATTCGGCTCATATATGTTTGCATTCTGGGTAGTTTTATTTATCACCAAATCACACATTTTCCTTATGTCAAAACACATTTTTATTCTAAATCAGGAAAATACATTTTAAAAAGGCAAATCTTCTCTACATTGAAATTAAAGTTATTTAAAGTGCATAAGTAATACATTTAAAAACCTACAAGTAATTATGAAACAGTGGGAGGTGTAAATTAGTTTATATACTTAGAGTACTAAAATACTCAAAATGCAATAACATTTTTATTCTTGATAATTGTAGAGTAATATTACATACACAGTGATAAACTATTTCTTAATCCATATTCAGAACACACACTAAGAAATTTTTTTCTTTAACTTCTTTTAAGGCTTTATACAAATAAATATTTAAAAAATATTTATTGAACACATAATTTATGCCAGTCTCCATGATAAAAATGGAAATACACAAATTAATATGGTGAAGTGTCTACTATTGGTGATTTCATAGTTCTTTTGAAGCATAATTCATGCTTGCAAAATAAATATCAACTAGGAAATATTTTCAAAAGAAGAGTTTTTTGGTACCAAAATGATGCTAATAGAAGTGACTAAATGTCATCACAAATACTTACATTGCCAGCATCTAGAATAGTATAGAATGGTGTCCAAGACATGCGTAAAGTCTACTTCTTGGAAGTTATATTTTAGTGGAAATCAGGCATGAAAACAATCATAAATATGATTATTTCTACTAAGGAGAAGAAAAGTTATAGAGTACCCAGGAACCTAGTATTGAACAATATAGTTTGAGTTCCTACATAACGAAAAGAAGAAAAAAAGAAAGGTGAAGACTTATATTCCTATTTTTATAAATTATTTTTCTTTGGTTTATATAGCAGAATTCTCTGAAAGTACTCCCAATATTTCTGAGTTCTTAGTACTGAAAGCAAGGATTTTCTTCCTGTGACTCTAAAGTGAGTATAGAAATGTGTCCTTTGGCTAGACACTCCTTATTCAGGAAGGACTGTTTTACTGAGCAATCATAATCATGCACCCCTAAATTTGTTCTTTCTCATTTTTCTTGATTTAGCTACAGACTTGATGTGATTAAATAAATGTAAAATCTCTAGACTCAATTGTTTATTCTTCCATTTAATAATTTAAATAGAATTTGAATTTAAGTATTCAAATTGAAATAATTATCATGCTGGGTATGGGTAAGTGGATTATATATCTCAAGAGGATGGTTAGTTTGGTTTGGTTTTAAATTTGGAGATCAGTTATTCCTTTTGTAGGCTGAAAATATTTTGGAGTTTTCTGGAAATGGGAAATGAAAAAGTGAATAAAAGATCTTGAGCAGAGATAGAATGATAAGGAATCTGATAATTAGGTTTATTTCTAGAATATGTGTGTTAATTGATAATCCACAATAGTCTATATCATTTCAGATTTTTCTGCTTTTCTCCTTGATTCTGAATGTTTGAGTTTGATAATTATTGAACAATCTAGAGAAAGGAATGCTCTGTTGCTACGTAATAGAGGGATCTAACCTAGCTTGGGTATTAAGAAAAATCTTATGAGAGGGAATCATGTTGAAGATGAGACTGTATAGTATAAATAGGCATTTGACAAGCAAAGTGTGTTTGGAATGGAGGTTGAGAATTGCATTAACGGAAGGATTGAAGGGAAGGGAGAAAAATCTTGAGACACAGGGAGTCTGACGAGAGACCAGAGAGATAATTACTGATTGAATTATTTATTAATTTTTACTTGATGTTAAGATTACTGAATTTTTCTTAATGCAATGGGAAGCCATTAGAAGGTTTACAAAATTCAAACAGTGGAAAAAGCAACAGCAGCAAAAGTTGGAAAAAGCAAACAGAAAAATTAAACATTTTCTCTATGTCATGATATAGGCTTTCATTTTGGTATTCTTAATTCTCATAATTTGTCAAGTTGTCTCAGCAGAATAGATTATCATTAAAAGTTCCTTCTAATTAGTTATGAGGGCAGCTAAAAGAGACAGCACTCTTGTTGCTGGGTCCTGCCAATCCTTAAGTCTGTTATGGAGAATAAGAATGTAGTAACTTGCTACTCGTCTTACTTTCCTTCATACAGTGGTACCAGCAGAATATCACTTGAGCCAAAATAGTGTTCAATCGACATATGATTTAGTTTATCTCAAAAGAAAGATTATGTCCAACCACCACAGTCTGTCAATCATTTCATAAATGCATATTAATGGGTAAAATAGCAGTACAGAGCAGAAAGTATAAATTAATTTTCACATTTTTAACAAAATTTTAAATAATTAAAGTCTCAAATTCTTCTTTATTCCTCAAGGCAAAATAGTTTGATTAAAAATCCTGGATTGTTTAAAAAGAAATCTACATTTTGTATACTAAAACATCCTATTTTAAATACTTTATTATTATTTTTTAATATCTTAGAGGGAAAATAAAGATTCTATGGCACTTAAACATTCTAAAATGCATGCCACTATTTACGTTATTTAAGATCCCTATAGTTATAAATTGCAACTAATTATATTCTTACTTGAATTATATCTTTTCTTTGGTAGGTGAGCCAAACCAATATTTACCTCTTGATAATAGTAAGTGATTTTTTTTAAGTAAGTCAACTATTTTACAGTCATTACTTTTACTCCTCCTTGTTTCTTCTCTTCGTATCTTTTTTTTTTATTTTGGAGGGGGCATTGTTAAGTCACTTTTCTCTGTTTTTAACAACTTTACTACGTGCTGTCTCAGAATGGATATTTGTTCCCAGGGTTCTATAAAATTCAAAATGAGCAAAACTGGCATCCATTTGCTTACAAGCTATGAGAAAATAAAAAATAGAAATCAGACCAAAATCATTAATTTTATAATTTTAATGTAAACAACTTATTATATTGCTTAATTTTAACCTACTTTTAATTTTTATATATGTATTACCATGTGAGTTTAATATAAACCTAAACAAAACCTGAAGTTTTCCCCTTTTATAATATGACAAATTATTTTTTGACATTTTTTCTGGAGGAAAGAGATTCTTTAATATTGATACCCAGATTCCATTTCTGCCCATTAGTGTTTTCTTAATCACTTTATCCCCATTAACAGTGTGTCAAATTTGATTTTTTTTCTTGATATATTTTAGAGACATAGTCTAATAAACTATATCACCTCCCTTAGAAATTTTAAATTTTAATACCCCTCATTTTCCTAAGAAGAAAATGCATTGAATAGTGGCACCAACATAATATTCAATAGTGTTGTTCACTAAATACTTACTGTGCTCCTCCTTCTAGAAAGGGGCAGGATTGCACTTTTGGCTTACTTGATGTACTAGTTTCTCGCCTACTAAAACAAATATCATACAATGGGTTTGCTTAACACCAGGAATTTATTGGCTCACTGATTTAGAGGCTAGAAGGCTTGCTTCTTTCTGGGGTCAGTATCTTCATGCAGACTGGCAATACACGAGATGATGTTTTCCCTTTCTTTTCCAGGTTTCATTACAATATAGCTTCTTGCTTCTCTCATGGCTTCTCTGTGGCCAATGTTCTATGCTTATCAGGACATCAGTCATATTGGATTTTAAGGAATCCCTTCATTCAGTTTGGGCAAACTGTACTAATAACATCTTCAGAGGTTCTATTTACGAACAGGTTCACACCCACAGGGCCAGGCGCTGAGACCAGAATGTGCCTTCTGTGAGAGGTATGATTCATCTACAAACTTAGGATAGTGAGCCATGCAGGGAGAGAGAGGAAGAGAGTTTCTATATCCGAACACTTAATTGTCATGAAAAACACCTTCCAAAGTCTAATTTTCCATTGCCCTGGACTGATAATTTTCTAGAACATTTATTCTATCAACCTGGATTCCGCACTGAATAGAGTATATAAATAAAGGATACATACAGATAATTCTGGACAATTAAAGACACTTTATTAATTTAAGCCTCTGAAATTGTGTTTGTTACCTGAGCATAATCTCTCTATACTAACCAATATATATTATTATACAATAAAACAGTTTTTAAAATTTAAATAATTCTGTTTGTAGCTTTCGGTTGCAAAAAAATATAAAATCTGAATATCTTTAATTATAAAAGCTATCTACAATGGTACTAAAACTACTTTGGCTGGCTCTTTATGGCTTACTGACAGTTCTTTTCTTCCACACCAACTCTTTATAGGTGCAACCTTAGAGATAAAAACATGAACTTTAACAGGGAGGGAAATAACGAGTCCCCATGGATCAGTTATATGTGAGATCTTCTGGGGATAAGCAACTGTATATCATGACCTTAAACATGTCTCAGAGAGGAAAAAAACAAAACTGCTTTCACCATTGGAAAGAAGTTCTGTTTACCAAATCAGATCTGTCAAGCAGGGCATCCAGACCTAATGAAAAATAGCATCGAAAGTAAGTAGAGGGGGCAGTCGTGGCTCAGTGGCAGAGTTCTCGCCTGCCATGCTGGAGACCCAGGTTCATTTCCCAGTGCCTGCCCATGTAAAAAAAAAAAAAAAAAATGTAACCAGTGGCATTCAACAAAATTCATGTAACATTATAGATTGCACTTAATTGTAACTGTATGTACTCTTTCTAAGGTAACTTTTCTAAGATATAATTAAAATAATATACTCATTGGGCTGAAATTTGAACACATAAGTCTATCTCAGCAGTACGCTAGAGTAAGTTTAACTAGTTTAATATAACTTCTCCAACAGCTGACATACTTTATCAATATATTAAGGTAAATATTAAACTATATTTCAACAAGTTTGTATGGTTCTAGCATACATTATTCCCATGCCAATATTAAATATTGCTGGTTTAGAGAACTATTATTTAATTCTTCATATGTTGGTTCCAAATTTCTAGTGGTTTAAATTTTCTGTTCAATCATATTTCTTTTTTGCTTGATAGTATGCAGCTATTTCAATTTATTCCAAATTTAAATGTTTGAAATGATGCATGATGGCTTTTACAAATATAAGCATTTTTTCTTTTGATTCCATGCATCCTCAAATCACTGGTGGTCATAAAGAGGGGAAATTTACCACTTAGAACATCATCTGTCTTCTCTCTATCTTCCACTCTTCCCTACCTCATGAAAACTTCATATGCTGCCTTCAGTCTCCCAATTCATAATCAGCAAAATTTTCTTTATCCTTGTGATGGTTAGCCTCATATGTCAACTTGGCCAGATAAAGGTGCCCAGTTTTCTACTCAAGCAAGCATGGTCTAACTGTTACTGTGAGGACATTTCGTGGATTTAAGTTATCAGTAGGTTAATTGCATCTATGGCTGGTTACACCTACAATCAACTCACAAGAGTCTTCAGTAATCAGTTGAATGCTTTAAAATGAGAAGTGATGACTTTAGTAATCAGAAGAGAGAATTTTCAGCTCTACCTCAGCCAGCCAGCCTCTTCTAGGGAATTTATAAAAACCGTCATTGGAGTTGCCAGCTTGAAGACTGCTCTATGGAATTTGAACTTGTGCAGACCTACAGTTGTGTGAGACACTTTTATAAAATTTCATATTTAAAATATATCTCCTGTTTGTTCTGTTTGTCTAGAGAAACATAACTAATACAGCTTTGGTACTGGGAGTGGCTATAGAGAACCAAAATCTTAAAATGGGTTTTTGCAACTGGTTTTCTATTCTGATTAGATTCAAAGGCACTAATGACTCTATTTCCAAAATCAAAATGACATTGAGTGGTGCAACAGTGGCTCAGTGGCAGAATTCTCACTTGCCATGCTGGAGACCTGGGTTTCATTCCTGGAGCCTGCCCATGCAAAAAAATAAAATAAAATAAAACAAAAATGGCATTGACAGTCCATGGCATGGGTTGGTAGAGAGACATGCAAAATATCACCATTGAATACTGCTACTCATGTACTTAAGTGAGGCAAGGCTCTGGATGAGAGTGCTTTTTAAACCTTAAGAGAGTTTTGTGGAGTTAAAAATTATAATGATACTGTTTGGTTGTTCCTATATATGCTAGATATAGTTATAAAAGACAGGGAGGAGCTGAAGGCTTCAAATTTACAACTTAAACACCGTATGAAAGATGTAGAAATTTCTATGTGTGACCTGAATGAAAATTTTATTTCCTGTGGTCACAGATGTGTGATATCTGAAAACCAGACACCAGAATCTCCTTGTGCAAGTAATAGATTTACAACATAAACTAAATTCTCAACCTTGTAGGGTGGTTGATGTTAAAATAATGCATTGGTTAGAAAGGAATGTGAACCTGAAAATTGGGAGAGTTTATATATATCCCTTAGGTAGGACAGTGAAAGTATATTGCTGACCTTGCCACCTAAAATCGAACTGTTTCTGCTGGTCCTTACAGCTATTGAGAAAAAAGCATTTTCCAGATCAATAGCTGTATACCAGATGCCAGGGAATGTACTGATTTGCTCAAGCAATGATATCATATCTGGAAAAGCAGCTGTAATGGAGTTGATCTTATGATAATCCACTGTCATCTTCAAAAACCAACCCGTTTTTTGCACAAGCCAAATAGGAGAGTTGAATGGGAAAGTGGTGGGAATCACCACCCCTGTATCTTTCAAGTCCTTAAGAGTGGCAGTAATCTATACAATCCCTCCAGGAACGTGGTATTTCTTCTGATGTACTATTTTGTTATGTAGAGGCAGTTCTATTGGCTTCCACTTGGCCTTTCCTACCATAATAACCCTCATTCCATGAGTTAGAGAGCCAATGTGGGGATTCTGCCAGTTGCCTGGTATATCTATTCCAATTATACATTCTAGTACTGAGAAAATATCTACAGAATGGGTCACACTGTACCCACTGTGAGATAGACCTGAGCTAAAACTTCATCAATCACCTGACCTCTATAAGCCCCAACTCTGAGTGGTGGATCAGAGTGACATTTTGGGTTCCCTGGAATTAATGTCAATTCTGAAGCAGTGTCTAATAATCCCCCAAATATCTGATCATTTCCTTTTCCTCAATGCACAGTTACCCTGGTAAAAGGCCATCGGTCTCCTTGGGGAAGGTTTGGAGGAAAATTAGCAGTATAAATTTGTAGCAGTGTAACAGGGTCCTCTCCTAAGGAACCTGGCCTCTCCCTCATTCAAGGGGCTCTAGGTCTGTAAACTGTTTCAAATATGGAAATTGATTAAGGGGCTGTGACTCTGTGTTTTTGTAATTCAAGTTAGACTTCTGTTCAATTGACCTAGAACTCTTTTGTTTATACAGCTCGAACAAGAGTTTAATAGATTGCTCATCTATTGTACCTCTAGGTACCTGTTCTAGTCTGCAAAAGCTGCCAGAATGCAACACACCAGAGATGGATTGGCTTTTAATAAAAGGGGATTTATTTTAGTTAAAAATGTATATTTCTTCAGAGGAAAGGCAGTAACTTTCATCTGAGGTTCTCTCCTACACAGTGTGATCTCTGCTGGCCTTCTCTCCAGGCTTCTGAATTCCAACAGCTTTCCCCAGGGTGATCCCTTTCTGCATCTACAAAGCCTGGGTTGAGCTGTGAGTGCTGAGATGAAGTATGCTGAGCTGCTTGGGCTGTACTATATTGAGCTCTCTCATTTAAGCATCCAGCCAATTAAATCAAACATCATTCATTGTAGCACACACTCCCCCTAGCCAACCACAGATGTAATCAGCAGCAGATGAGCTTCACATGCCATTGGCTCATGTCCACAGTAATAGAACTAGGTACCTTCACCTGGCCAAGTTGACACCTGACCCTAACTACCACAGCACCCCCATGATCTTCTAGCCAAAGCCACAAGTCTCTGCAAATCAGATTATTTTGACTCCTGATTTGAATCTGTTGTCCATTATGATAGTCATGTCCACCTTGTCTTTGGCAATTAAATGCTGGCTTCTGTCAACTTGAGAGCCAATCATCTCCATTGTGTTTAAGAATTCCAGCTCAGTCACAGCAATTTCCTCAGTAATATCTCGTCTACAGAGAAGGATAACTACAGGGTTCTTCAGGGTTGATGGCACTAGTCTCACAAATTTATTTCTCACAATTCTGGTCAAACGTGCATCCTTTGGACATTCCTGGAGTATATGAGCAGGCTTTCCATGTTACATCCACTCTAATGTTCCAATCTCTCTAAACCATGGGATCCTCTCATCTACATTATACCAGGACAGTTGTGGCATTTCAATGTTAGGTAATGTCGACCACCTTTTAATCCATGTTTCAGCCAACCATCCAAACAAACTGTTGCTGTCTTTTCTAGCCCCTTGAACTATAACATTAAATGTAGAATCTCTGCTTAGTGAGTCAGTATCAATAAATTCAATTTGATCCAGCTTTGTATTCCTCCCACCACTATCCCACCCTTAAAACCCATTGCCACAAATATTCCCTGATTTCTGTCTGTATAAATTGGAAAACTCATGCAGTTGTTTTGTTGTATAACATGTCTCATGGGTGACACTTTGTACCTTACCTTTTGGTGCCTGTTGGGATTTTAGTCTAGTATTAGGTCTGGAAGAAATGAGGAGTGGTGGGGATGGGTCATGAAAAGAATTAGAAATATCTTCCAGGCCACTTGTTTCAGGGCATTCATTTGCAGTTTCATCTGATGAAACATGATTAATCACTCTAGGGCTAATCCCTTCAGGTGGAGACTGGATGACCAACTCCTCAGGGCAGACTGGAGGTGTGGCAGCTATGTCCTCAGGGCAGACTATTACAGGGTTATCTATAAAAGACTCATCATGACCTAGAGTTTCAACCTCTCCACCAACATCATTATCAACCCATGTACTGCCAACTCATTTTTCAGGGCCCCACTCCTTTCCAATCAGTGCCCTCACTTTAGCATCAGACACCATGGAAGATTGAGATTTCAGTTTACATTGTAAAGTTGCTACACTGACAATGAGATTCTGAGTTTGATTTTTGGAGATCTCAAGTCTGCAGCTAAAGGAAAAAAATATTTTCCTTTAGGGCACTCATAGAAATGTTTATATCTATCATAAGGCTCATATTTTTGGCAGTGTAACAGGGTCCTTCTCCCAAGGGTCCTGTTCCTCCCCTCATTCAGGCAGCTCTGAGTATGTAAACTGTCTCAAGTTCGGAAATTGTTTAAGGGGCCATGACTCTCTGTTTTTGTAATTCAAGTTAGGATTTTGTTCACTTGACCTGGAACTCTTCTGCGTATACAGAACAAGGAGGAATTTAGTAGACTGCCCATTTATTTTACTTCTAGGTAAATGTACTAGACATCATAGGTCTCTATGAATCAGATTAGTTTCCACTGCTGCTTTGAGTCTGCTGTTCATAATGGTAGCCATACCCACCTTGTGTTTGGCAATGAAGTGCTTCCACATGGCTTCAGTCAACTTGAGATTGAACATCCCCATTGTGTTTAAGTGTTCAAGTTCAGTGACAATAGGTCATTGGCTGGTGGACTCTCTGATTCTCATGACTATGTCATTCTGAAGCTTTCTCCAAAATGCTTCTCCTTTTAAAGGATTCCAGTAAAACCAATCAAGACCCACCTAGAATGGGTGGAGACACGTTTCCACCTAATCAAGTTTAATACCCACACTTGACTGAGGCACATCTTCATGGAGATAAGCTAATTAAAGTTTCCAACATACTTTACTGAATACGGGTTGGAAGAAAACATTGCTCCAACAAGGTTGATTAGGATTCAAACATGGCTTTTCTAGGGTGCATAAACCTTTTTTAACCACACACCCACATTGGTTCCCTGACTCACAGTAGGAAAGACCAAGTGAAAGCTAATACAACTGCCCTTGCCTTGCAAAATAGTAAATAAGAAGAAATACAGGATTTTTGGAGGCATTTCAGAGATTATTCCTACTGTTAAGGAATCGAAGGTTGCAGGGGTGGTGATTTCCACCACGTCCCATACAACTCTCCAATTAGCCTGTGTAGAAAACAGATGGGTCTTGGAGGATGACAGTGGATTATTGTAAAGTTACCCAGGTGGTGACTCCAACTGCAGTTGCTGTTCCAGAGGTCATACCACTGCTTAAGCAATTCAATGTATCTCCTGATACCTGGTATTCAGCTATTGATCTGACAAATGTTTTCTTCTCAATAGCTGTTAGTAAAAGACCACCAGAAACAGTTTACTTTCAGCTAACAAAGCCAGCAGTATACTTTCACTCTCCTACCTCAGGGGTATAGCAAATATCTATCCCTATGTCATAATTGTGTCTACAGTAAACTTGATTGCTTCTTCCTCCCACAAGACATCACACTGGTCCATTATATTGATGATGTTAAGTTGGTTGGACCTAATGAGTAAGAAGTAGAAACTATTCTAGACTTCTTACTAAAGAAGAAACCCCTATAGGAGAATTACAAATCAGACCCTTAAAATTTTGAAGTAAAACCTTGAGAAACAGCTTTTGGCCTGCTACTGGGGTTTGATGGAGACTGAGTGCTTAACCATGTGCCAGCAACTTAGCATGAGTCCTGAGCTTCCTATCATGAGCTGGGTGTTGTCTGGTATGCCAGTTAATAAGATTGGACATGCACAGAAGCACGGAAACATAAAATGGAAATGATACATACAAGATAGGATTTGAGTGAGTCCTGAAGGCACAAGTAAATTACCTGAGAAAGTGGACCAAATTCTCATGGCCCCTGCTCTTTCTGCTTTACCTTCTCTTTCCTAGCCCACAATTATGGCCTTATGGAAAGTTGTTCACAATCAGTTTACTGAGGAAGAGAAAATTCAGGCCTGATTTACAGATGCACAATATGCAGGTACCCCCAAATGTAGACAGCTGAAACACTGCAGTCCCTTTCGGGGATGTCCCTGAGGAAGAATGGTGAGGGGAAATGCTCCCCAGCAGGCAGAATATTGAGCAGTCCATCTGGCTGTTCATTTTTCTTAGAAGTAGAACCGTCTAGAGGTGTGTTTATATTCTGATTCATCGGCTACCGCTGATGGGTTTGGCTGGGTAGTCAGGGACTTGGAAGAAGCATGATTGGAACACGGGTGACAAAACTGGTGAAGAGGTATGTGGTTAGACTTTCTGAGTGGCAAAAAAATGAAGATATTTATGTTCCATGTCAATATTCACCAGAAGGTGACTTTAGTAGAGGAAGGTTTTAATAATCAAGTGGATAAGAAGATTATTACCAGTCAGACTTTTTCCCCAACCACTCCTGTCATTGCCCAATGGGCCTATGAATAAAAAGTGGTCATTATGGTAGGGTTGGAGGTTATGCATGGTCTCAACAACATGGACTTTCACTCATAAGGCCAACTGGCATTATAACACTTACATCAAAGAAGGTGCAGCAATTTGTTATAATTGGAATAGACTCATACTCTGAATATGGGTTTGCCTTATATGCATGCATTGCTTCTGCCAATACTACCATCTGAGAACTTACAGAATGACTTATCCACTGTCATGAGATTTCACACAGCATTACTTTTGATCAAGAAACCCATATCACTTTAAATGAAGTGTTGGAATGGGTACAGGCTGTTCTAGTTTGCTAGCTGCCAGAATGCAATATACCAGAAACAGAATGGCTTTTAACAACTGTAAAGTTGCTAGTTTACAGTTCTAAGGCTGAGAAAATGTCCCAATCAAAACAAATCTATAGAAATGTCCGACCAAAGGCATCCATCCAGGGAAAAATATCTTGGTTCAAGAAGGCCGATGAAGTTCAGGGTTTCTCTCTCAAATGAGAAGGCACATGGTGAACACAGTCATAGCTTCTCTCTCTCAGCTGCAAGGGCACGTGGCAAACACAGCATCATCTCCTAGCTTTCTCTCCTGGCTTCCAGTTTCATGAAGCTCCCCCAGAGGTGGTTTCCTTCTTCATCTCCAAAGGTTGCTGACTCATGGACTCTCTGCTTTGTGGTGCTGCAGCATTCTCTACTCTCTCTGAGTCTCCCATTCTTCAAAATGTTTCCTCTTTTATAGGACTCCAGAAACTTCTCAAGACCCACCTGAATGGGTGGAGATATGTCGTCACCTAATCCAGTTTAACAACCACTCTCAATTACATCACATCTCCAGGGAGATGATCTGATTACAGTTTCAAACATACAATATCGAATAGGGATTAAAAGAAGGGCTGCCTTTATAAAATGAGATTTAGATTAAAACATGACTTTTCTAGGGGACATATATCCTTTCAAACCAGCACACATGCTAATGGAATTCTCTGGTCTTACCATGTTTCCATCATCCTGAAGCAGCTAGATTGATAGAACAGTGCAATGGCTTTTTGAAGAGTCATTTATGCTGTCAACCAGACGGCAATATCTGGCAAGTCAGAGGAAATGTTATCCAGGAAGCTGTGTATGCTCTGAATCAGTATCCACTCTATGATGCTGTTTCTTCCATAGCCAGAATTCACAGGTACAGAAATCAAGTGGTGGAAATGGGAGTGGCACCACTTACTATCACCTGTAGCAATCCCCTGAAAAAAAATTGTATGCTATATGATGGGGTCACATTTCATTTTCTTTCCATGTGATTATTCCACTTTCCATGTGACAACACCATTTGTTGAAAAAGATATATTTTTTTGACATGCATGGGCCATGAATTGAACCAAGCTCTCCTGCATGGCAGGGAAGAATTCTACCACTGAACTATCCTTGCACCCCTAAAATTTTTTTGCTGTCTATTCCTGCAACCTTAAGCTCTGCTGATCTACAGGTCTTAGTTCCAAAAGGAAGAGTGCTTCCACCAGGGTACACTATAATGATTCCTTTGAACTTGAAGTTAAAATGGCCACCTGGCCACCATGGGTTTTGCATGCCTTGAATCAACAGGCCAAAAAGAGGATAATTGTACTGGCTGGGGTGATTGATACTATCAACAAAAATTAGGGATGCAACTATGCCATGAAAGTAAAGAAGAGTTTACCTGGAGTACCTGAGATCCCATAGGGCATTCCTTAGTACTACCATGCCCTGTGATTAAAATCAATGGAAAACTGCAATGGTAGCCCTGCAATCAGGCAGGACTACCAACACCCCCAAACCTTCAGTAATAAAGATGTGTCATCCCATTAGGTAAAGAACCATAGCCAACTGAGGTGCTTGCTGAGGATAAAAGAACATGGAATGGGTAGTGGAAAAAGTAGTGATAAAAATGAATTATGACCACGTGAGCAGTTATAGAAATGAACACTGCAACAGTATGAATATTTCTTCCTTGCTTTGTTATGAGTATGTTTTATATTTGTACATAAGCCAAATATCTTTGTTTTCTTCTCTATCTTACCCCTTTATCATATGACAAAAGTTGTATTGTTCATGTCATAGTATTTAAATGATAGGGTTCGAGTTTCAAGTTTAAGAGTAAATATTATCCAAGGACTGCACCATATTCTGGAGAAATTTGGCATTTTTACTGTTGTATACAGGACAGTTGAATATGTTAGGCAAAAATATGCCTGTTACTTTTTAAATTTAGAGATTAAATATGGTTTAGCTGCCAAGTTAACAAGGGGTGGACTGTGATGGTAAGGTCCATGTGTCAACTTGGCCAGGTGATGGTGCCCACTTATCTATTCAAGCAAGCACTCATATAACTGTTACTGCAAAGATAGTCCATGGATTTAAATCAACAGTAAATTGATTGCATCTATGGTTGATTACATCTACAATCAACTAACGACAGTGTCTTCAGCAAGAGACTTTAATCCAACCAGCTGAAGTCTTTAAAAAGAGAAGTGATGACTTCAGTAATCAGAAGAGGGAAATTTTCAGCTGTACTTCAGCCAACTAGCCTCTTCTGGGTAATTCATCAAATACCTTCATCAGAGTTGCCAGCTTGTTCCTGTGCTACGGAATTTGGACTCCTCCATCCCCACAGTTGCATAAGACACTTTCATAAAATCTCATCTTAACAGATACCTCCTGTTGGATCTGTTTCCTTAGAAAGCCCTGACTAATACAATCTTAACACACTTTCTGAAAATTCTCACAGCCTCCGTATTCTATCAAAAACATGTCTATTCTGAGCACACGGCATTCCTCTCAAACTATATCTGCTCTCTCTTCATACCACTGTGTCTAAGTTAGAGAAATGCCCTTCCTTGTCCTCAGTGACTCTTGCATATATTTTTCTTTTTTTCCTCCCTTTAAAACAATACTTAAGTCTCACACTATCCAAATAATTCATTATCTTCAAATAAGTTCACATTTCACACTAACTCAGTTACATATTTCCATAGTAATATCCTAGACTTAGTCATTACCAATTTCTTACATCTCTTAATCATGACTGCTCTCTTTCCTGATTATCCAGGTTGAGTTTTATGATCAGTCCACATTATCAGTTCCTCTAAAATACTTATACCTCATAATCCTTCCACTTTGCTTTATATGCATGGATAAATTTAAATGCAAAGCTCTATCTACCTTGTACCAGCACCTATGCAGATGAATCTGGTGGAAGAACAACAGTAACCACTCTACCTTAAATTCAAGACTGTGGAGCTCAAAGGGTGCTATGTTGTTTAGCAATCACTCCACATATCACCATCCCACTTACTTCCTCATTTTTATTCTTATTTCCCTTTCCCAATCTTCTCAAAACCTTATATCTGGAGAATGAGAAAATAGCCATTGAAGGATATGGAGTAAGTAGTTACAGCAAGATTACATTGTGATATGCTTTAGAGTTATAGCCTCTTCCCTTCCATGTAGAAGTTTCAAATATCAGTAAAAGCTGTCAGAAACATCTTTCTCAAAGCTTAGGAAAGCAGTTACAGAACTGCAGCAACAAGACAAGCACCAAATCAGTGTACATGCTACTTAAAAGTGTTAGGTTCTACTGACAACCAGGTTGGCACTCCCTACTCCCTTACAGGTCTCTCACAAAGCCAGCTGCACTCTTAGTGAAGATCCCTGATAACAGGTACAGAGGGACCTTTGTGCACATACTAGAAGCATGTATGTCTGAGCCAATCTTTCTGATGGTGGCCTGAGGGACTCATCATTTCCAAACTTGCCCTGCATGTGTAAGTCATTTTATGGGAGAACTGTCAATTAGTGCTGACTGTGACAATAGATTGCTGGCTGTAGGACAGTGAAGCACCCAAAGCAATGAAGAGACTGTTTCCTAGGGAAGAAGGAATATTTAGATTTGAGTAAATGGGGAAATTCCTTGGGCCACATGCATGCATAAGAAAGACACATGCATAGAAAGGATCAGGGAGGCTCCTGTACTTTGATCTGAAGCTATTCTTGAAAATGTCTGCTTGAATAAGTCTTGAAAAATAGCACTTCCAAAGGTCAATCTGCAAAGACTTGGAAAGGTGTTTTCTTCATTTTCTTTTTTGGAGAGGGGTGGGGGCTAGTTTCTGTCAGACACGGAACACTCTAGCACAACAGGAGTCAGATACAAGCTTATGGAACGGATTTCTCAGAGTCTAATTCCAATATAATATGTTAAATATCAAAATGTTCAAGTTTCAAAAGATTACAAAATATGCAAAGAAATAGGAAGCTATGGCCCAGGTAAAGAAGATTAAAAGCCTTTGATACCATCAATGAGGGAGAACAGACCTGACTACCAGACAAAGATTTTTAAATAATGGCCCTAAATATGCTCAATGAGATAAACAAAAACATGGATAAATAACTAAAGGAAACCAGTAAATAACAGATTAAACAAAAAGAAAATATCAATAGAGAGATGGAACTTATGAAAAGGAACCAAGCAGAGCTGAAGACCACAGGTGGGAACTTTTAGTGGCAAGGTGTAACAGTTTGAAACTATTACATACCCCAGAAAAGCCATGGTTTAATCCTGATCTAATCTTGTGGGGGCAGCCATTTCTTGAACTTGATAACTGCACTTAGGGTGATTAAATAAGTGAATATCCTTGTGCTTATGAATGTAAAGGACAAGTATTTAAACAGCATGATATATACAACCTATTCTAGAGTGTTCAAAAAATGGATGGATTCATAGATAGATAGAATGATATAGCAAATGTGATAAAATGCTAAAATTGTTGAACCTGGATTGAGTTCTCTATATAGTGTGTGTATTATTTTTGTAACTGTTCTGTAAGTTTTAAAGTATTATGAAATAAATGTTTACAAAGAAAACTGTGCCTGGACTTTGCCTCATGTACTTCTTCCCTTTACAGATTGTGTTTTGCATCCTTACACTTTAATAAATCATAGTCATAAGTACGCTTATACGCTGAGTTCTGTGAAGACTCCTAGCAAATCATTGAATCTGGAATGGTCTTTGGGACCTCCAGAAACATATACTATACAAGTTTTTCATGTATTTTTGTCCTTTATCTATCCCTTCCAATTATGTTTCAAGAGGCCAGATATTTTTTATCAGTTTTGTTCCCTGAGATATCCCTATAAAAGTGTCTATAAAGCACTTGTCACATAGTAGATATTCAACATATATTTGTTTAGTTAACAAATAAGTTCAAATATGTATTGGAAAAAGTTAAAATTCCATGAGTAAACTTTAACAAGAAAGAGTCATGAAAGAAGATCTATTAACATAAGAAATGCAGAAAATAAATTTTTAAAAAAGAAGTTACAGCACATTCTTCTACTAAGATTAAATATAGTGAAAATGTAAATTTCCCCACAGTAATATATAGGTTTAAAGAATGTAGAATTAAAAGCCAAGGTTTATTGTGGGGTTTTTTTTGACGAAATTATTTAAGAATTTAATAGGAAGAAAATAAATTCTTTAAGTATTCACATTCTGTGGAGTTTCCTCCCCATTTCTTATCTGTACTCCAACCCCATAATTTTAAGCAATTACTTCCTTTGACTTCTCTTCAACTATTATTCTTGAATTCTGACAATGTACAAATTGGATTCCATATCTACTATTTTTCTTCTGATACACAGGCTGATACAATCAACTTACCATGATCCAGATTAATAAATATAAAAAGTTTAATTTCTTGTTTTCCTTCCCCAATCACCAGGATATTATGGACACACTGGAAAACCCCAAAATATTATAACTATACTGACTAGATCAACTATAGAAATATTTATGAAATGAATGAATTATTCCATATTCTTTATAAATTTTAATTTCTACATAAAGATCATAAATTAATATAATTGAAGTGTCTTATTGCAACTCAGAATCATTAGACTTATTCATCTTAAACTGGAAACTTTTGACACTAAAAAATGAAACCAAATGTTAGTTTACAGGTGAATCTTCAGATGGACATTCAATATCAGATGCAATCACACATTTCTCATATTTATATCCTAGTTACACTCACATTATAGATAATAAAGATATTTACTCTGCCATATTCTACATTCATTGTCTTTTTAATAAAATTTTATTAAAAAGAAAACATTAGAATTTAAATTCCATGAGATATAGCTAGAAATTGTACCTTTAGTTCAAGGAACAGTGCCTAAATCTTATAGCTGCTCAGATTAGTGTTTATTAAATGAAAACAATTAATGACAGAGTATTTGTTCCAAGATCTGTAAAATGTACTGTGACCTAATGAAAGATATGTATGTATGAAACAGAGAAATGTTGAAACCACAAAAAAAGTACAGGAAAAAAAGAAAACAAGAATAATGATCATTGAATACCATTTAACTAAGGGATAGTATTTGCAAAATTCTGTACCTTTGGTAGAGATGCAGCTCTCAAGCTCTCTTATTGCTGATAAAGAGTCCTTAGAATAATTTAATATTTATTCTTCAGGCTCCAAGCAGAAAAAAAAAACAAAGAAAAAAAAAGAAAAGGTTTATTTGGTTTTCCATGTGTATTTTAGAAGCTGTGATTATTTTGTAAGTAAAGATTTGATTTTTAACTGCTTTTAGATTTATAGAAAACTTGCAAGAATAGTACAGAAAATCACAATTTTTGTCCAGATCCCACAAAACTACTATTAATTAAAATAAAGACCTTATTCAGATTTCAGTAGATTTTTCCCTAAAGCCCTTTTTTTCTGTTCAAAAATCCTATCCGATAAACTACATTACATTTTATTGCCATCATGTTTCTTTAATCTCCCATTGTCTGTGACAGTTCCTCAGACTTTCTCAGACTTTCCTTATTTTCATTACCCTGACAGCTTGTGGAGTACTGATCAGGTATTTTATAGAATGTACCTATATGTGTGTTTGTTTAGTGTTTTTCTCTAAACACTAAATGGTTAGAATGGAAATAATAGCCTATGAGAAAAGACTACAGTAGTGAACTGCACTTTTCATCACATCATACCAGCGTGCAGGCAATCAACATGTTCATCACTGATGATGACTGAGGTAATGCTTGCCAGGTGTTTTCACTGTAGAGTTACTTCCTTCCTGCTTTCATTCTTTGAAAGTAAATCAATAAACACAGCTCACACTCTAGGCTGTCCAGGGAATTAAGGTCTACGTTTTGGAGGGAGAGAAATGTACATAATTTTTAATAAAACTATGCTGTAAGACAAATTTGTCTTTTTCCCTTATTTATTTACTTATTCAATACTTCGTTTATGTGAAGATTTTTAAGAAATATGTTAATGTGATTTCCTCTTTTGCAAATCCTTGTATTTACTTTCCAGCCTAAATTTGTCACAGGCATTTTTCTGCCTTGAGGCAACTAAGGATTAATAAAGCAGACTTGTGAAAAAAAAAGAAAGAGATAATAGTTACTGACATCCACAATGTAGTTTTACCTGATGGGTGTCTTGAATACCAGGCTTTGCTATAAGGAAAAAAAAAAAAGGATATTTAACTCTAGTTTAGTATATCAAGCATCTATCCCAGAAGAGCCGGGGCAGAGAAGTTACCTTCCATCTATGCTGGTTAAGTATAAGTCCCTACCCTATGAGGAAGGAAGTTACATATGTTTTAGAGTAAGAAGAAACCTTAGCGTTTACTTCTTATAGCTGGTAGGAGGAATATGGAGAAGAGGAATGTGAGAGGTAGAAAGACATTTTCCAGAAATCCCTAGTCCCATTCAAAGTCACTAAGGGAAAACACAAGTTTTCAAAATATTGAAGTTGCCAGGGACAGAGAGACTTCTATTCAACTTCCATTAATACTTTCAAGGAGACCACCCTGAAACTATCTCTATAGCAAAATGGAAGCAGTCAGTATAAAGGAACTCATCGTAATTCAGTGCGTGAGAGTCTGATGTTAGACCTCCCAAACCTCTCTTGGTCACCCTGGGGCATGACCATCTTCCAGATTCCCTGCGTGATTCTAAGATGTGATGGTAGCTTTAAGTGATGCTCAGTGTTCTCAGGGGATGAGTACTATAGTACTATGAACCATACTATCTGGAATATGATTTATATCCATGCTCAGGGGCTTCAGCATTGCCAAGGCAAAATAATACAAGGTTGCATCAGCCAATGAAGACAACAGAGTCCAGGCAAGCTGAGAAAGAAGAGAATGCAAAACATGTCATCACCAAGGCATGCGATGAGTTGTGCTTTAGTGTCATAAATCCAAGGAGTGGGCCAGACCAGCCACTCCTCAGAAAAATCTACCAAGAATCCAAAGGATCGCACATAGACTAAAACAACAACAATAACAACAACACACACACACACTGTATGCTATATAATCTACATATATAGATTAAGGTCTAATCACACTAGCAAATTAAAGTGGAAAATTTAATATGGAAATTATTACCTATTTGAAGGGCATTATTTACTAAAAGAAGTAAAAAGAACTCTAAAAAGTGCAGCAATTGCAGGTGTGGCTGTGGCCCACTGGATGACAAGACAGAGAAGCTCACTTAGCGTCCATAAGTTGGGGCTAATGAGCAGGAATACACCCATTGGTATATCAGCAAAATTCAAAAGAAAGCTGTAAAGATATTCATGAAAGTTCCTAGGATATGTATGGTGCTGGAGAAACTTCTGTAATCCATCTACATCTTGTGGAACTGCTGGAAAATAATTTGCTGTTAGGCCATTGAGACTCTTTTACATCTCTACCAATGGAAGCTGCTGCTGCCACGGAGGCAGTATTGGTAGCCATGCTGTAGGAACAAGAAGAAAAGCAGCAGAATCAGAAAGAAAAGAAAAATGAGGGAGGAAGGGGGTGGGGGAAGAGGGAGAGAAAGAGAGAGAGAGGGAGGGAGGGAGGAAAGGAGGAAGAAAGAAGGAATTAAAGAAATATGGAAAAGGAAAGAGAGAAGGAAGGAAGGAAGGAAGGAAGGAAGGAGGGAAGGAAGGAGGGAGGGAGGGAGGGAGGGAGGGAGGGAGGGAGGGAAGGAAGGAAGGAAGGAAGGAAGGAAGGAAGGAAGGAAGGAAGGAAGGAAGGAAGGAAGGAAGGAAGGAAGGAAGGAAGGAAGGAAGGAAGGAAGGAAGGAAGGAAGGAAGGAAGGAAGGAAGGAAGGAAGGAAGGAAGGAAGGAAGGAAGGAAGGAAGGAAGGAAGGAAGGAAGGAAGGAAGGAAGGAAGGAAGGAAGGAAGGAAGGAAGGAAGGAAGGAAGGAAGGAAGAAAAGAAAGAAAGAAACTCCCTTCTGTGCATACTGCCCCTCCAGCGCCCCCTACTGATAAACTCTAACACAGTGTCAGTAGGCAAAGGAGAAATGCTAACATGGCCCAGCTCCAATATCACAAATCAGGGCAAAGAAGGGTGAATTTACAGCTGAAAAACAATGAACTCACCAATCCTTTAAGCATATTACAATGCTATAATTTAAGCATTCACTTTAGGTATATTCACAGTATGGTTAGCTGAAATATTCAGCCTCTGAAATGTCTTCTCAGTTTTAGTACTCCACTCAAAGATATCTTCAGAAAAGGGAGAGCTGAGTCTTTTCAGCCTTAAAGGAATGAGGTGAAACAATCCTTGGAGCCATACAGTGTTCTCACAGCCTCCATGTGTCTGCATGAGAAAATGAATGGCCTTGTCTGTTTCTGGGACTGCACAGAAGTAAGACAGTTCCCATCTGTTTTGGGGCAAGAACTTTGAGCAAAGAAGCTGGCATTCATTCTTAGAGCCAAAACTTCAGGCCATTTTCCCTGCAAGTAATCACTGTAGTGAATTCTTGGTGTCTGAACTCTACTGCCTCAATAAATGTCAGCTATTAGCTTTTACATTCTTCTCATTATGCATATATTGATTTCTGGAACCTTGGACCAGTCAAGAAGGAATAATCACCAATTCAGTGTCCTCTATCTATTCATACACTACTACATTTTGCCCTATTGGCAGGGAGTAGCTTAATGTGGGGTTTTGCTTGTGACATTCAGATTTCTAATGGTGAGTCTACTGAATGTTGTTACTTCCTGTTCAAAGGCTACCCCATAATTTGGGGATGTTTCTAAAGATGGCCCACATTGATCTTAACCTATAAAAAATGCGGATGGCAGAGATAAAAATCTCTTGTTTCTCTCTATCCGCTCTCTTTTCTCCATTGACCATCAGAGGCTATAAGGCATGTATCAAGTTCTGCCTTCTTTATCATATCTCATTTCTCTCTTACTCTACTTCATGGCTAAGCTTTAATGGCAAATATAGCGCGCGAGAGAGAGATCAGCTTACTGATAAATGAACTTAAATTGAAAGGTATTTCAGAAAACATTTTGCTCTTTAAAACATCAATTTTCCATAAGGGTATATGACAATGAATTGATATTCAAAACATGTAAAAATTGTTTTCAAATTAATAAGAGATAGATTCTCCATAGAAAAAAGACATTTTTCAGAAATAATGCATATTCAACAGATTAAATTTAAATGTCTAATAAACTAAAAAATTGTTCATCTTCACTAAAAGCCAAGTAAAAATAGAACAAATGCCACTTAAAATATATAATTTTGCATATAAATATTGAATAGATTCACAGAGAAAAAAAGAATAATAATAAATTTGAATTTGCAATGTATATAATATATATAATTGGCCTGAAAACCAGGGCAAACAGATTCCACATAAAAACACCATTGTAAGACCAAGCACATCATAGGAAAGCTATCAAATGGAGTAATACCTTGCGAACTCTGAGAAACTTAAATTGCACTTAAAATTTGGGAGTAGATAGAAACTCTGAGTCACATTGACCATATATGGGTATATTCAAATATGTTTTGGTCAAATCATAGATAAATTCCTTAAACTTCTCATAAAGTTTTTGTTGATAAAAAATAAATAAAAGTTAAAAATATGTGTTCCCACAGTGACAAGGTAAAGACTTTAAGATGCTGAAGACTAATGGAGATGAAGTTCTTTAAATCTGTAAGTTATGCCACTTCTCTTGGTTTAGCTACACTTAGGTCCCTCACTAATTATAAGCAATTTCAGAGGCTGAATATTTCAGCTAACCATACTGTGAATATACCTAAAGTGAATGCTTAAATTATAGCATTGTAGTAAGTTAAAAGGATTGGTCAGTTCATTGTTTTTCAGCTGTAAATTCACCCTCCTTTGACCTGATTTGTAATATTGGAGCTGGGCCCGTTAGCATTTCTCCTTTGCCTACTGACACTATGTTAGAGTTTATCAGTAGAGGGCATTGGAGGGGCAGTACACACAGAAAGGAGTTTCTTTCTTCCTTTCCTTTCTTCCTTCTTTCTTTCTTTTTCCTTCTTCCTTCCCCTCTCTCTATAATAATTATAGAGAAGGTATCAGTCTATGATTGCTTATTTTCTCATTTAAGCAACAATCCTAACATTTTATTTCACAGAAGGCATGTGTATTCATCAGGATTCGAGTTTAATTACCACAACAAAAACTCTCAAAATATTGTTACTCAAAATTAATTTTCCTAATAAGCAAAGGGGTATTTCCATGACACATCATAATCCAGAAATGAGTTGGCTCAGGCTGGTAGGATATCTCTATTCTCCTTCATGTGTGAATTCCATAGCTGTACCATCATCCATCATTCCCCAACTAGGTGACAAAGGAAGAATAAAGAAGTCATGATGAGTAACAACGTCTGTAAGAAAATTATTTAACTTTACTTTTTTCATTTATGTGCAAATTACATTCTTTCAAGCCTAGTCACATGGCCACATAGAGCTGCAAGAGAAGCTGGGAATGTAGTCTTTAGCTGGATAGCCACACAACTAAAAATCAGGGGATTCTGTTACTAAAAGAAGGAAGAAAGTAAGAAAGTATGAGTATGGGGAGATAATTAACAACCTCTGCTTTTTTGCTATTAAATAATCTGTAATAATTTAGCTATTTGTCTCATGTATTCACAGAAACGCATGTGCAATGCCCTAGTTTTCTCTGTCTTTTTAAAACTTGAATACTCTGTGTTCTGTCTGCTGCAGTTGTTATGCATGTTGTGTCTACAGTAGATTCTTTGTCGGGTAATGATCCTTCCCTACATGGAGTTTGATTTGAAAATAAGTTCCCCATTAATCAGGACAAAATTGCAAAACCATTAAAATTGCCTTACCAAAAACTAAGCAATAATAATTCATGAAAATATACTACTTCAGATCATCATTATAATGCAAGTTATCCTAGCATGCAAGCATGCACCCAATCTGTTGAATGTGACTTAAACCACTTAAAGTCTTGTAACAAATTTGCATGCAATTTACATCCACGTCCACATTTCTATACCTTCTGTTTTCCATTCACGACAATTTGAGTTTTTCTCTTTCTTTAATCACAAAACCTACAATAAATTCGGCAAATAGACATGGGCAAGTAAACCTTAGGTCATAAAGCTAGAATGATAGTCACACTATAAGGCAAAAAACTAAAATATCATAGAAAAAGGAAATATAGTAAAATGAGAGATAGGAAACATGCATGAGTGTTCACATAGTGCCCGTAAGTTTATCTGTAGATAAGAAAAGACATCAGTCTAAGTATATGGCAATAAAAAGGAAGATTAAAGTAGAAGTTCAAAGAAACAGAGCTATATGGATATTAAGCATATGGTGAATGATTTTATAGTACCCTCTGGGTACCATTAAAACACCCACAAGTAATCTGATTACTTGTCCCATTTGGAATCCACAAAGCTGCAGGTTAGTAGCTGTGTACCGAACTGCATGCCCTGAAAATCATTCGTGTGCTCTTCGTTTTCTCCTTATTCCCTGGTATTCTCTATCACAACCAAAAATGACATGGAAAAAGTATAACTAAAGTTATACTTTTATAACCTAAGTGCATAACTAAAAATGGTAAAGGATTCTCCTTTATCATCTTTTTCTCGTACATTCTCTTTCTTTTAAAAGTTTAGGAGCCTGAAACACACTTTTATTTCATCTTATCTCATCCAGTGCCTTTGGTTTCAAAGTTTTGCCATCTGAAACACATCACAGTCTACATTCCAATTACTGTGCATATGTGTGTGCACTGGTATGTCACGTATTGCAAGTCAAAGGCATTCAAAAACCTTTTAAATCAATAAATAAACCCTTCTATTTTTTACTGTTACATGTTTTTGTATATTACCACTCTTTCCTTAAATTAGTCTCTGTTTTAAACATTTCTTTACCAGTATCAGTTTGAAAAACATTTGCCGAAAATTGTTTGAATGAATTTCTAATGCTTTCAGGGCAATTAGTGTCATAGAGAAAAGAGACATAAGAAAGCCTGGGGATTCACATAGAATCCGATATTTTCACTTCCTTACTTACTGTAATGTGAGCTAAATAATGGCCCTTTGATGTTATCTTTCTTCTCTTCCCTGCCATTCGCCATCCTTCCTCTCCCTTGTCTTTTTTATTTTCTTTCTTCTTTTCCTTCTTTCCTCTTTGTTTCTTTCATTCTTTCTTTCCTTCTTTATTTCTTCATCAACCACCATCCTAATCAATTTGTAGCTGTCAATAAGGCAAGATCTTTCTCCAGCAAAAAGATTACAACTTGCTGAACATACTGAGATAATGGTTACTATTTTCTATCAATACATTTTAAAAATATTTATGTATATTACTTTTCAGACACAATACTATTGTGCTTAATAGACTACAGTACAATATAAACATAACTTTTCTATGCATCTAGAAACAAAAACATTTTTGTGACTTGGTTCATTGCGATTATCATTTTTATTCTGGTGGTTTGGAGCTAAGCCTGCAATAGCTCCAAGATATGCCTATATCTTCTTTGGTGATGTGTCTGTTCAGATATTTTGCCAGTTTTTAAACTGTTTTTTTGTTTGTTTGTTTTCTTATTGTCATTTAAGTGTTCAATGTATAATTTGAATACAATTCCTTTATCATATATGTGTTTTGCAAATATTTTCTCCCATTATCAGCAAAGATTTTAATTTTAATAAAGACCAGCTTATCAATTGATTTTCTTTCATGTATAATGTTTTTTGCTGTTTTATTAACAAACTCAAGTCATATATTTTCTCTTGTGTTTTCTTTAGAAATCTTTATAATTTTGTCTTTTACCTTTAGATCTATGATCTATGTTAGGTTAAAATTTTTTGAAAACTTGAAGGTCTGAGTCTAAGTTCATTTTTCTGCATATGAATAGGCAATTTTTCCAACACGATTCAATTGTTTTGTTTTTTGTCAAAGATCTGCTGACTATTTTCAAGGGAGTCTTTTTCAGTGCTCTAAACTCTACTCCAAAGGTCTAAGTGTCTCTTTTTGGCCAATTGTAATACTTTCTTGGTAAAATCAGCATCCACTCTAGTACCTCAGGGAAATGCCAGGTCATAAAACACAATAAAGAGCAAGAAAGAGAACAAATCTAACAAGAAAAAAAGTGCACTGGCTTATTACAGCCTGATAGATGCTGCCATGAACCACGAACCACTGCAGCTAAAGGATTGAAACTGAGGCTACCCTGTTCTCCCCAGTATCTGTCAGACCAAGAAACATGGAAACACACACACACACATACACAAACCAACCAAAATGTCCTGGTAGATGCTAGTGGGAGACCAGAGCACTTTCTGCTTAAAGGCTGGCATCTGCTCTTGTCTCTTCTGATTTTAATAGAGCAATTTATATGATGCCATTTTAAATATGTCTTAACATATCAACTATGCTATTTTTTAAAAGTTTTTAGCAGTTACCCTAGAGCTTCCAATATCTTGAAATAACATTATACCACTTCATGTATATAGTGCAAGGATCTTATAACAGAGTATCCCAATTCCTCCTTCTTGTCCCCCTGACACTGCTGATTTTTATTCATCTCACTTATCCATATGTTATATTCACCCAATACATTGCCATTACTAGTACTGTTAAGAAAAGTTGTATTTTAAATCAATTAAGCATAGACCTGCAGTTTGTTTCCTGTCATTGATTTAAGAAAGTTATCAAACATTGCTACTTCAAATATTCCTTTTTTCTCTCTTCTCTCTCCCTTTTCCCCTTCTGGAATTATTCCAAATAGATAAATGTTACACTTTTGCCATTATCACACCCTTTTTGGATATTCTGTTCTATTATTTTCATACATATTTTTTTCTCTATCTTAAAATTAAGATTAGGGTATTTTTACTCAACCAGCTTCAATCTCCCTGACTCTTCCTTGACAATATCCAGTGTACTCATGAGCCTATTGAAGGCATTCTTCAAATTTTACAAGGCTTTTATTTCAAGCATTTCCTTCTGACTTTCTTAGGGTTTCTGTTTCTTTGCTTCCATTAACATCTGTTCTTCATATTCTGTATATTTTACAGTAGAGCCCTTAAGATATTGAGCATAATTATTTTGAGATCACTGTCAATTCCATCATGTGTCACATCAGACTCTGGTTCTGGTGCATGCTTTGTCTCTTCAGACTCTGTTCTTGCCTTTTTGCAAGCTTCATATTTGTTTAAAAACAGATATATTCTATCAGACAATAGAAGTAAGGTAAATATACTTTAATGTGGGGAATTACATTACTCTGGATAACAGTTTGGTTGTATTTCGCTCTAGCTGTAGTTGTCAGGACTTCAAATTCCTCTAGTATCTTCGTGTTTATCTTCTGTCTTACAGTCGTCTTTCCCTTAGTTTTCCTCCTCAGAGAATGCCTGCATCTTGCAGCAGTTTAAACTGCAATCCACTATTGTGATATCTGAGCTCTGTTGATGTGATGTAATATGTAGGGCAGGGGAAACATTTTTGATTTTTTGATTAAATCTTGATCTTCTAATGGGCCTGTGTCTCTGGGCTTGACCTTCACAGACGTCTCTTCAGTAGTATAGCTTTTTATACATACTTGATGAGGAAGGAAAACTAGAGGATGTTGGAGTGACAGGAAAACCTTTACCCCAAGTAGGCTAAGACTCAGGTAAGGTCTTTCCTGCTGAAGCACAGTCCTTTGTTTTGGAGAAAGTTCTAGACATATTTCACAATGATTACCCTTCCCCTATATGACAGAGTCACACACAACCTTCCTCAGACAATCAGTGTGAGAACCTGATTGCTTTCTGGAGGTAAAAGCCAGGAGAAAGGGAGGAGGGGCTGTAGGACTGTGGCCCCCAAGAGATTCTCATTCTCATCCTATTTCACACACAGTTTTAGCCACTCATCAAAATTACCTCTTGTTACTGCAAGTTTATGGCTTTAACAGCTTCTACTCCAGGTAAGTAGATCTTGACTGTTATTCTCAAGTCCCTATTAACCAGATTTCTTACTAGTGGTTTTCCCTGAAACCTCAGTTCTCAAAAATGTAAAAAAAAGTTTGTTCTGTTTATTTTATTCTTTTAAGGATTTGAATGATGATTCCCAAGATTTTTATATGTTAAGGATGAAACCTCTTATCCTCAAGGAATTATACTTTCATAGGGAAGGACAGACTTCCAAATAAATACAAAAAATCATTACAAATCATCTGACAGAGGAATGGGACACAAATGATCAAATGGTCTACCTGGAGTGTGCGTAAAGGAAAAAGTGATGAAAGCTCTTGTAGAGGAAATACCTATATTTACTTGCATGAAGCTCTGAATTGAGATATCACCACTGGGAAACACTGTAAGGCAAGGGGTACAAACATCACTTTTTATGACCTATTCCACAAAGTGACAACGGTACAATTACAACAACATATATAAAATAAAATGAAAGTATTCAGATTTTTTTATAAGTATAGCTATCTTGTCTGAGATCACATTAGTTAATAATTTATTTATTGATAAATATGAATTAAATTTAGATAAATGTACCTTGAGTGATTACTTAGAGTTATACATTATTCCAACCTTTTTATTTGGACCATTTACCCCCTAAATTATTTTCCAAGGTGGTCACTAGTTTCATTCTACTTTGTAAGATGAAGAAATTGGTGGTTGAAGAGTTTAGAAAGCAAGGAATTGAATCAAATAATAATATGTCCAAGACTAAGTCTTCATTTGCATGACACATTTATGTATTTGTGTTGTGGTGAAAAAGGAAGAGAAAGGGAAAAATAATGTATTCTTATTTTAACAAAAGAAGGTGAAACTCATATACATGGATAAAACAGGGCATTAAGAGTAGAAACAGATATGTTGGTAGAATTTATGGTTTGTCAGAAAAAGCAATAACAAAATCAACTTCATGTTATAACAGAAATTCCCATGTCTAGAAATTAATGAACTATGAATAATTTAAACAAATCACAAAAACAGTTTCTCAAATATTTGCATCTTTCCACTTTTTGTTGACAACAAAAGCATTCTTTTCATTAAATACAAAAGTGAATGTGTAGGAAGGTCATAAATTCATATGTAAGAACACTGATGTATTCCCAAGCAACAGATTCAACAGTAGCCATATCCATGAATTAGTGACATTGAACTTTTTAATTTTATTGCTTATGAAAAATGATTTACTATGCAATGTAATAATCTTTGCCAAATTATTAAGGTAAAAATTCTAAAGAGACAAACATGTTTAAAAACCTGTTGTTTGTGTATAAAATATGTTATTAATTTTTAAATGAATCTCAAATCATACACCATGAATCTCATGCACCATTGTAAAAATATACTGGACCAGACTCACTCTTGCTTAGCTACTGAGAGCAGATATGCTTAAAATGGAATTATGATTGTATCATTGTATCATTATACCATGTTTGGAGAAGTATAACTCAGTAATTTGTGTTAAAAACAATATTGTAAGATTTAACATAACTAAAGTTCTATATGTCTAACACTAAGCTTTTCTATTGATAGAGGATGTCTCACATATATCAACAGCAAAAATGAAAATTCATTGCAGCCTTATTTTCAATGCTAAGAAAAGGTAAGAATTAAAAAAGAAATGTTTATCATCAACAAAATGGTTAAGTATATTGTATATTCATTAGTTTAATGTTATGCAGCAAATTTCATCATAAATAAACTAAATAATATATTTATAGACCTAGAGAAATATCAAAAACATAATATTAAGTAAAAGAAGTAAGTTCAAAATCATGCGGTTTGACATGCATTTATTCAGTGTTAATTATAGAATATAATGTTATATGTTGTTTTAGATTATATATACAAATAGTAAGTAGAAAACATATTTATAAACACCACATTTAAGGTAGGTTACATCTGGAAAAGAGGAACCTGAGATTGGGGAGGAGTGTATGTGAAACGCTTTAATTCTTATATTCAGTGGTAGATCCATAAATCTTTGTTTTGTTATTTTTGTCTCTACTTATCTTAAATAATACATTTAAATACGAAGTAAACCTACAAAAATCTTGAATTTCAGTTATTTCATCTGTAAAAAAAATGTCTTCACCTCATTTGTGAGAGTGATTAACTGTAGTTAAGGTAAAGTGATCAGTTTAAATTGTTGACTTAATTATATACATATATAATTTATATATTATATTATAAATGCATGTATCAAATACATATGTAATTATGCATCACCTTAAATATATATATAAACATATATAGAGAATTTTAAAAGCTATGAATTTTCCTTAGAATCCCGAAGTACCATCAAGTGTCACTTTATACGTAGTTAGTTTCATTACTTTGAGTGTTAGGTTTTAAAATGATTTTGCATTAATAGTTAAATAGAATTTTTGTTATTATTCTGGGAACTTGAAAACACCATATATAAAATTAAATTATTGCTCTTTTCATAATGTATAAGGGGCTCTAACTAGCCCAAATTGTGAATGCTTTATTATACACATCATATTGCTTAATTTTTTTGATTCAATAAAAAAATTAACTTTGGAGTTTCATCATTTTATTGTCTTTCATTTAATGTAAACTTTCCATTGCCATCAATAAGCATTGAATTATAAGAAATCAATCAATTGACTGGGATTCAAAAAGAAAGGACATGAATTGTTACTGAACAAAGAAAGTTCATAATATTTAAATTTTTTTTCATTAGGCTATAATAAATGAATTGTAACTAATCCACTGACCTATGGATCAACCTATTCTTTTTCACTTTTTCTGAACATAGTATACTGCCCTTAAATGTACTTTATAAAAAGGCATGAATAGTTAAGATGGGTTTTATAAAGCCTAATTATTTTTTATTCTTGTCCATATAGTCTCACATTGATGTCAGGAAACATATTAATGATAAAAACGACTTTACTGCTATCTTGCATTCATGAAATTAGGGTATGGTTCTAAATAGTAATAAAAGTAGCATAAAGTTAAGGACAGAAAGGGAGATGATAAAAAGCTTTAAAGAGGAAATAAAAAGCTTTCAGAACTTTAAATCAAAAAAGTATTATTTTAAAATAAATTATTATATTCAATAGACTCCTTTGTTACTTAAAATGATAGAAATTGTGTTTCTTAAAGGAGAATGAATATTCTTCAATTTTACTTTTGGGTAAATATGGTTTTAATGACTAGCAAAGAATGTTGTAAGAAATTATCTGGTATCACTGTTGTGCCAATTGCAGTTGCTCTCATATTAATTCTTGATAAGCATGTAATGAACAATGTCACACTGCATCAATTAAAAATAAGAAAAGATGATTCAACATTTTGGAACCGACCTTCACATACAAATGGAAAGCATGAACTTAACTTCCTGGTTGCGACCTGCTATCAAATATTTTGCAGGAGTCATCTTGCAAAATTAAACATCAAGAGCAGCACATTGGGAAGCATAATTATTACCAAAACTTTGCTATTAAAACACCATCAAATTGTGTTTATAGTCTACTATTCCCTTAGAATTTCATAGCTATGTTTTCCAAAAACAAACTTGAACGCATTAGTGCATAAGGAGTGCTAATATTGAGTTCTTTACATTAATATAATGCTGGTGTAATAAATAATGACTCCATCATGTCTTACTTTCCATATGATGTTAATGTTACCCATAAAAAGTTTCCTTCTTACTCAGCAGGAAATGCTGGACCACATACCATGAGGAAAATTAAAGATAGGAATTCTTTTATAGAATAAAAGAACACTTAAACATAGAAATACAGGAAAATCCTACATTTTTTTGGATATTTTCCTCATTGCTAAGAAGTTGTGCAAATCTCCTACTGAATATATTTAGAAAATATAACAACTATTAAAATATTAAATAACATTAATATCACATTTTCTCTGTGCCCATCATTGTACAACTGTTGACAGAATCATCACCCTAGACTTTCAAGTGACGTATAAAAAAAAATTCTCCATATTGTTTTCAGATGAGAGGCCTGAGAGCAAACAAATAACTTATGCAAAGTCATACTGATAGAAGTGAATGAACAAACTCTGCCTTATCACTTTCTTTTTGGTTTTGTTATTTTATTGTTTTGTTTTGTCATCATTGGACCTTGTCTTGGAATATTTCATTGTTATATTGTCAGTGAATCCCTCCAAACTGTGACAGGAATTTTCAGAATTGATACCTTTTGGATACTAACTTCTTAACTTTATTTTCTTCTAATTTAATGTATCAGAAAATAATGGAGGAACAAGAAAAGCTACAATTTTGGACTGAATTGTGCTCCCAGAGGACATCTGGTTGGAAATGTAAAGGGGACAGGGAATTTGGAGTGAAATTGAAACATCATCTTAGCATTTACAAGCTGATTTGTTAAAAACGCTTGCAGGGGAATATATACCTTGGATGATGACAGCAGACACACGTTAATTTATAAGATTGGGAATACAGGAAAAGCCTCAATAATAATTTAACAACTGATCTTTGCTTTGGTAAACTGGTATTCATTTCCCCTCTAGTCCAAGAGGTAAAAGGTGGGTCTTGCTAGTAGTGCCAGTTCTGGCTTAAAGTTGTTGGACTCTGATTATATAATTATTGTCCATTATTTCTGATCCATAATGTCCAGTTTGTAAACCAGTTAGAACTTCTGAAGTTTCAATCCACAGAGAAATAAAACTTTGATTTCTAATTACATAAGATTATACAATTCATAAGGTACAAAGAAGTCCTCAAGCACAATAATAATAATAATGACATTTACTATTTTAAATTAATATTAATGTTCATTATTGAAGTGTAGAATTAGTTATAAATTAGAACACCTGGTAGCTTAATATTTTTTGATATTTATGTAGTTCCTTTTAAAATATTATCTCATAGTAATAGGTAGAATATTATTAAATCTAAGGGAATAACAACTTCAATGCTTGGGATCTTAATTAGCATAAAGTCTTTTCAATTTTAGTTTTAAACAATGTGATGAAAATAATTTATACGTCATAGGAAAAGAAATATCTTATGTGAACCATTGTACCTCCCAGTGCATTATAGTTAAATATCCACTTAACCTTCAAAGATTTCCCTTGAAATTATACTTTTGGTTGCTGCTTATACCTTATGTGCAGCCTACAATTACTATGAAAACATAGCCAGAGAGAGAAAACAAGTAAAAATATTATATTAGTTAGGGTTCTCTAGAGAAACAGAATCAACAGGGAACACTTGCAAATATAAAATTTATAAAAGTGCCTCACGTCACCACAGGAACACAGAGTCCAAAATCCACAGGGCAAGCTGTGAAGCCGACAACTCCAATGGATGGTCTGGATGAACTCCACAGGAGAGGCTCACCAGCCAAAGTAGGAAAAGAGCCTGTCTTTTCTGAATCCTCTTTAAAAGGTTCCAGTGATTAGATTAAGCATCACTCATGGCAGAAGACACACCCCTTGGCTGATTACAAATGGAATCAGTTGTGGATGCAGCCCTGTGATCATGATTTAATTTCATGAAATGTCCTTATAGCAACAGGCAGGCCGGAACTTGCCCAATCAGATAAACAGGTACCACAACTTGGCCAAGTTGACCCATGTCCTTAACCATGACACATATGAATCAAACAGAATTGATGTAGCATCTCATATACTTTCTTGATTCTAAGTACAAATTGAAAATTTTGTTCTCTCACATGGAATAACTATGAGGGAGCTTTAATCTCAGTGTATTTTGCTGCATAACAGGAATAATTTGAATAGTTTCTTTCTTAATCAGAAATGAAAAACTGAATAACAAAAAATAAGAGAATTTTAATTACTTCAGGAATGAATCCACACTCTTTCTCTAGGATATCAACTGAGATTTAAAAAACATGTAATGCACATGCGCCCACACATACACACACACACACACACACACACACACAGAGAAAGACAGAGAGAGCGAGAGAAAGAGAAAGAGAGAGAGAGAGAAAGAGATAGAGAGAGAGAAAGAATTTATCTGCCAAAACACAAAAACTTAAGTTTCCGAACACTGACTTCACTATAAAATATTCAATTTAGAATAGTAATTATAATTCTTCATGAAATTTGGTTGATGGATTTTACTTTGCTGCTTCTGTGCATTGTCCTTATTAGCCAACAGAAAAGGGATAGAATAACCTCAAAATATATGAAATATGTATAAAGTCTATTTCCCAAATTATTCCAAATGATATCCTAAAATTAGTAAACTGAAATACATATATCTTATATATAAATATATACTGATATAAATATATGTATGAAATGGATTTTGCATTGTATATATATGTATATATACAAATAATTATATGCATTTTTTTGTTATCAAAATGTCACTGCAATCTGTATCCCTATGCATTAAATTCCTTATTAATATTATGGTCCATGATATTGGTAATATAAATAAAATCTATGCTTACAAACTCACTACAATTTGGATTGCTACTCAATACAGTTGTAAATAGATAGCATGTGATTTGTGAAATAATATAGAAATTAATAGATCAATGTATACAAAATTCTAAAAAGCTGTTGAGATTTAGTGTTAGAGTTATAAAACACTGGTTGGAAGATAATTTTGCTTTTGGGATCCAATTAACTTAATTGTCTATGTTAAATTATAGAAGAGGAAGGATGCTAAACTAGATAATCTCTAGATTGACAGTACTGAAGTTCTGCTATCTTTTGTAAGAGGATAACAGCAAGTTGAAACAAATTGTGAAACAAATTATACTGTAGTAGCCAGGATTGAAAAAATAATCTACAAGACATGAAAAGCAATGTGATATTATTGAAACACATTTTATAGAGCAGTCTACATACTTAATATGTATTACTGGCTACATTATCACCTTGTAATTTTGTGTGACATTTTCCCACTTATATAAAAAATGAAGGGGAATATTTGATCTTATATTAGAAGCATGAATAAGAGTTAAACCAGAAATGAAATGTCTAATATCTACTTGGATGATAGGATTTGTATGTGTTTATCAGTGGAATATTTCAATGTTTATATACAAATAAAAAGTTAATTATATATATTGAATGATCTATAATATTTTGAGGTTTATGTATAAAATATCACATTAGTTGAATGTATTGAATGGCCTATGTTTACCCATGTTTCTCGTTGTATGAGTCAATATTTTAGTGGCTGATCTCAGAATCCATTCTAGTTAGTTTAAGCAAGAATACTTCTATTTATTAAGAAGTATAGTTAGTTCAGAAAAATCTTTGGGATGGCTGAGGAAACAAAGCCAAGAGAAATACCCAACCACAAACACAATGTTGTGGCAAAACATGACTTTTTTTTTTTTTAGCAAGTGTAATAATAGAGATCAGATAATAAACTTTTAGACACAACTATCCTTTGCTGATAGCCCAGCCCTCAAAATGCTCTTGTTACTATAATTTCAAGAAAAGCTAGTTTCCCAGTGCTTACCTGTTATTTCGTCACTCAATTCCTCTTTATTATAAATCTCATGAACCTAGGCCTCCTTTGAAAAATATAAAACACTTTTAGAATCTGTCAAGAGCAGCTGAAAAACATAGTGCTTTTTTTTTTTGCATCTATTTGCTCTAGTAAAGGAATACAAGAATGTCAATGAAATGGATTTTGCATAAACCATAGAATATAAATGTTCTAGCCTTTGGCTAATCAACATGCATGTATCTCTTCCTTATCATTCAAACATAAACATAGCAACAACAATTTTTTTTTTGAAAAGACCATGCAATTTGATCTAAAAATGAAGATATACACTCTCCCAAAACAAGAAAATATATTCACCTTTTTTTCCCTAAGAAAAGAGCCAAAATCTCATTTGTCATATCATCTATTTCTAATGTTCATTCCTTCTTTAATTTAGTCACAACACATGTGAATATGTTATTACATAGGTTCCAAATTATTTCATAATAGAGGAAGAGGAAATATTTAGAAGATGAGAATATTGGCTACTGTAAAGCATGTATTCATGATACAGCAAGAAAGAACATGATACCTACTATATTTCATGTAATTGGAACTTGTGAAAATATATGCTTGGATTTATTTTCCTCAACCAGTTCCTAAGCTTCATTTCCTACTGGAGGATACCCAAGACATACTACTTTGGGTGCTTAGGCCTTAGGTAATTTTCTTCTGAAGTAATTAATTAGCCCAATATATTGTAACGTGTGACAATTAAGTACTATGAGGAATCCAGTATACATATATATATATATATATATATATATATATTTATTCTAGACATAAGATTCAGTGTCAACATTGTAAAGTCGCAACCCTGTTGCTCCATGATAATCAGAATAAATCATTCCAGCCAACAGAGAATCTGCCTTTTAATATCCATCGGTCCAGTGGAATGAGAATCCCACAATGGTCAGGTTAAATTTTTAAGTTCCAGAATAATGAAATAATATTTGCAATCTTCTATAGAAGCTTTCTGCTTTACAGATTAGTTTCGTCTTTTATAAAATTTTATATGAATAATATCAAAGAGAACAAAATTTTTGCATTTGGTTTTTTCTTTCAAGGAAAAAATTTTTAGATTTATACATGTTGCATTTGTCAATAGTTTGTTCCTTTTTTATTGCTCAGTAGAATTCCATTGAATATATATATACAATATATTTTTCATTCATCTGTTGTTTGACTATTTTTTCCTTAGATATTGACAATCATGAATAAGAGACCAGTGAATATTTGTGTACAATCTATATGTGGACAGATAATTTTACTCCTTATTGGCAAAATCCTAAGCATGGAATTACTGGTTCTTAGTTCATAAGAAGGTTCAATTTTATAAAATATTGTCAAATTGGTTTTCAAAGTGTTTGCAGTATTTTCACATCCACACTAGAAATCTATGAGAATTCTACTTGCTCAGTGTCCTGGTATCATTTTGTATCAATAGAGTTTTCAAATCTATTCATATTAAGACGTTCATAGAGGTATCTCATTGCAGTTTATATTGTATGTCATGGGACTTATTTTAATCAAATTGCTCATCTTATTATTAAATTGTAAGAGTTCTTTATATTTTTATTTTTTTCCGGATAGGTGTCCTTTATCATATACATACATATATAAATGTAGCAAGTAATTCTTCCTGTTTGTGGCTTTTTTCATTTTCTTAAATATTTTCTTTTGAAGAGCATAACTTTTATTTTGATGAATTCTGAAGTACGAATTCTCTCTCTTTTAGTTTGTGTTATTTGTGCCATATTTAACAAAAATTTACTTACATCAAATTTCACAAAATATTTCACAAAAATAATTGCCTATAAATTTCTCAGGGTTAGCAGTAGGGTGAAGTAAGTGAGGCAAAATTTAAGGGATACCAAAAATTCAGTAACTAACCTTTATATTTAAAGGGAATATTTTAAAAATCTAAATGAATGCATGGAATCAGCACTGAAAAAAAATCTAAATTTTAAATGACAGAATTTGACCTTGTATTCATATTGCTTACCTCAATAACATCACCCTAATCTCAGCTCTGTACAGTTCTATCTTTGTTTAAAATTTGATATATTGCTTATCATGAGTTTTTAGCATTTATTTTGATTTTTGAAAGAAATATATTGTTTAGTAGTTTTGTAGGACTTTCTTATATATTGTAGCTGTGGTATGTGCCTGCTTTACCTCATTTTAGGCACTGCCTTGATAAATTTTTTTGTAGTTTAAGATTTTAAATTATGATATGGTACATTTCAGGATAATTTTAAAATTTTGTTATGATGTTAGGTAGGGGTCAAAGTTCATTTTTATACATTTGAAATCCAGCCCAAATTGTTGAATAAAACTATCTTTGTCCTTTTGAGTAACCTTAGTGACTTTGTCAAAAATCAATTGACTTATACATGGGTATATATTTGGAATATATTTTGTTTTATTGATGTGAATTTCTATCCTTATGCCAATAGCACACTGTATTGATTTCTGTAGTTTTATAGTTGTTCTTAAAATCAGTAACAGAAATCCTTCAAATTTCTCATTCTTTCTAAGTGATATGAAGCTATTTTAAATTCTTTGTATTTATATATCAATTTAAAAACATATTGTCAATTTCTAAAAAATGCTTGCTGTAGATTTAATTGGGTTGATTGAATCTAGAAATCACTTTCAGGAGAATAGACTTTTAACATCTTAATAGCATTGTATCTTTCAATCCATGAATATGGTTAATATCTCCATTTATATATCTTCTTTTATTACTTTCTGCAATTTTTTTAATGTATATGTTCTAAAAATGTGTCCTTGAATATTTCATGTGTTTTATATTATTGTACAGAGTGTTGTTCTTTTACATTTATTTGCCGTGTTTTAAATTTCTAGCAAATAGAAATACACTGAGTTGTGTATATTGACCATATATATTGGGAATTACTAAATTCACTTATTCTAGTATAATTTTTGTATGACTCCACTAGGAGTCTATGCACCTGATCTTGTCATCTATGCATAAAAACAGTTTTTAATTATTTTATTCCATTTATTTCTTTTTCTTGCCTTATTGCTAAGGTTAGAATCTTAAGTACATTATTTAACAGAAACGGTGAGAATAGTCTTGCCTTTTTCCTGGTTTTAAGAAAAAGACATGCATTCCTTAGTTATAATGCAAGCTCTAGATTATTGATAGATTTAGTATATATTCCTAATTTCCTCAGAAAGTTAATCATGATGAATGTTAAATTTTGAAAAAAATATATATAGTGAAATAATATTATTTTTATATTATTGTCTCACAAAGTTGATGAATGTTTATGACTGATTTTTAAATTTTAATTCAACCTTAAATTTTTAGAATAGACCTCATTGGTCATGCTCAATTATCCTTTTCTATATTTTATATGAAAATGCTACATGAAGTATAAGAATTTTCATTTCTAAGTTCATATATGAACTTATATGTCTGTATATGTCAGACATAAAATGTCTGTAGCATTTTATGCTTAGAGTATAGTTATTTTGTTTTCCTGTCATGTTAATGCTGGATTCATAAAATTAGCTGAGATAAGTTGGGAGATGATGAAATGCAATATACCAGAAACGGACTGACTTTCAACAATGCAGATTTATTAGCTCACAAATTTACAGTTCTAAAGCCAGTCCTTTACCCTTAGAGAAGGATGATTCCTTCTCCCCAAAGAAAGACTACTTGTAATCTGGGTTCCTCTGTCATATGGCAAGGCACATGGTTGGCATCTGCTGGTCTGTCTCTCCTAGTGTTTCATTGCTTCCAACTTTTGGCTGGGTGTTTCTCTCTTTTAGCATCTATCTCTTGGATATTTTTGTTGTGTTTTGTCTCTCAGCTTCTCTGGGTCTTTTCTGTGACCTTCCCTCAATGTTCTACATGTTATTTGTTCTTATAAATGACTCTAGTAAGAGGATTAAAACCCACCTTGAATGTGATGGGCCACACTCAATTGAAATAACCTAATCAGAAAGTTCCAGTACAATAGGTGTACATCTAAAGAAATGGATTGAAAGAACATAATCTTTTCCAGGGTATATAACAGCTTCCAACCAAAATACTCAATAATCTGGGGATCTAAAAGACATACTTTTTCCATACACAAAGTACATTTATTCCATCAAAATATACAAAACACTTAAATCATTTCAGTAACAGTATTAAGTACAAAGTCTCCTCAAAATCAGGTACAGGTATGTTGTGAACTAGGGCAAAATTCCCCTCAGGCTATAGACCTGTGAAACTTACAAAATATGTGCTTCTAATATACAAAGAATGGGCAGTCATTAAAAACTGAATGTTCCCATTTCCATAGGGAGAAATTTGAAGATAAACATGCAACACCGGTTCCAAACAGTTCTGAAAACCTGTAGGGCACACTTCATTAGATTTCCAGGTCTGAAAATCATGTATAGAATGATGTTTTGTTCTCAGAATTTGATAGAGCAGTAGCCCACCCTTTCCAAGGGCTTATATGGGGGCCCTTTTCTCTGCCAACACTAGGGCAAGTACTCCAAAATCTCCAAGCATTGAGGTAATGCTATGCTCTCAGCCCCACCCTCCTCAAACACTGAGATGGCAACCAGCTCTCCACAATCTCTGGGGCACAGGCTCAACCCTCTCAGAACAGTTGGGTGGCAGCCAGACTCCCCAGTCTCAGGGGAATGTGCTCTATATTCTCTGAAACCTGGGGCGGGAGCATTCTTCCTAAACAGCAGAGTCAAAAACCTGCCACCTGCAACCTCCAAGGCAAACTCATGCTTTGCACATACATAGGCGAACTGAGCTGTCTTCACTTCTGACCTCAGATTCTATGGTTCTGCATTGGAAGGTACTTTTCCTTCAATATGTAATTTTTCTATCCCATTTACTCCAGGCTGGCAATGATTATATTTATCCACATCTCACAAAACATGTATCACTTTTGCATGCAATACACAAGGGTCCCAAACATCAAATAATAGGATAGGACTCTCCCCAAATCCTTTTTTGAATAACTACATTCTAATCCTGACATGAATTGAAAGAGTTGACTGGTTCCATACTTATTTAAATCGTCTCATTGGGGCACTATCATCTGTGAAATGCTTTCTAGAAGCTCAGAAATTTCAAAGCATCAATTTATGGTTTCTTTGTACCCAAGAGTTCAGTTCTCAGATTACTCTTTTCCTCTCACATTTTACTATAAGCTGCAAAGAGAGTTAGGTCAAAGTCTCCACAGTAAGTTTGGGAATCTCTTCAACTAAATATTCAAGCTCATCACTTTCAAGTTCTGCCTTCCTTCTGACATCAAGATAATTTTGCCAAGTTCTTTGCCACTTTAAAACAGGTATCACGTTTCTTCCAATTTCATCATTTCTGTCTAAGGCCTCACCAGAAGTTACCTTAGCATCCACATTTATACCAACAGTCTCTTCAAAGCAATCTAGGCTTTTCTATCACAATTCTTCCAGAACCTCCCCCTTACTCACTTATAAAGCCATTCTATCATTTTTGGTATTTGCATCTCAGCACCCCACTTCTGTTACCAAAACCTGTTTTGGTTTACCAGAGCTGACAAAATGCAGAATACCAGATTATGGAGTGATATTTAACAATGGGGATTTATTAGCTTACACGTTTATAGTCCTATAGCCATACACATGTCCAGCTTAAGGTATCAACAGGACAATACCTTCTCCCCAAATAAAGGCTACTGGCAATCTGGGGCTCCTTTGTCACATAGCAAGGCACCTGACTGGTATTTTCTCATCCTTCTCTCCTGGGTTTTGTTGCTTCTAGCTTCTGACTGTGTGTTTCTCCTTTAGCTTCTGTATTTCTTAGCTTCTCTGGGGGTGTTCTTGTCTCTCAACTTCTCTGAGGCTTTTTCCATAAATTTCTCTTGGTTCTCTGTGCATCCTTTATCCTCTTATAAAGAACTTAAGTAAGAAGATTAAGATCCATCTTGAGTGAGGTGGGTCCCATCTCAACTGAAATAAACTAATCAAAAGCCCCACCTACAACAGTTCTACACTCACAGGAATGAGTTGGAAAAATATGACCTTTTCTGAGTTACAGAACAGTTTCAAAACAACACATCTCTTTTCTAAAATAATTTGCATGAAATTATTTTTATCTATTCCCAATATTTGAAAAAAATTCCTCATATAGTTATATATACATAAAGTATTCTTTGTGAATAATTGGCTTAGAACTTAGAGGCTACTCAAATTATTTTTGTTCTTGTGTAGGTTTAGTAATATGCAATTTAAGTAATTTATCAGGGTTTTTCTCAATTGTCATATTTTATTGCATACACTTGTTTATAAAATCTCACATTACCATTAAATGACTGAAAAGTGTGTGTTGAGGCTCTCTGATTACTACTGAAAACATCAGATGCTATAAAATTACCTCTAATTATATTATCTGAACACCACAAATTTAGATATACTATGTTATTTGTATTCACTTCAAATATTTCCTAATTTCTTTCATTATATCTCTTTGACCCATGAATTATTTAGTAAGATGTTGTTTAATTTAATTTCCAAATACATAGAAACTTCCAATATACCTCTGTTATTGATTTTTATTTTAATGCTTTGGTATTTTTAATACCAAAAATGATACAATGGTTTTATGAGTGTATAAGGGGAAGGTTCTGGAAGAATTGTGATAGAAAAGGCCTAGATTGCTTTGAAGAGACTGTTATTGAATTTATTGAGACTTGTTTTAAGTCATTTGTCTTAAAGTGATTTTATGTTTTTCAAAGTGAATTTTTCTATATTTCTTGCCCAGAAAAATACCCACTTCACAACACTCTCATTCCTTATAACCTCTAATCCACTTTCCATTTCTGTGAGTTTTCTCTTTTCAGAATCCCATAAAAGGGGCATAATGTAATAGTTGTCCTTATTGCATTGTTTATTTCACTCAGAGTAATGTTTTCAAGGTGTCATAACTCATTCCTTCTTATGGCGGCATAGTAGCCATCATGTATATGTGCCACAGTTTGTTTAGCCATCAGTTTGTTGATGCTCATTTTTTGGATATTGAAAACATGGCTCCTAGGAACATAAATATATAAGCATCTGATTAAATATAATATTTCTTTGGATATAAACCTAGAAGTGGAATTTTCAGATCATATCATAATTCCATATTTAACTTTTTGAGGAGCCTCCATATTGCTTTCCACAGTGGCTGCATCTTTTTTACATCCCTTTCAACAATATGTTAGAGTATCAGTTCTTTGAAATTCTCTCCAATACTCCTCACTTTCAATTTTTTGTTTGTGTGTTTATTTTCAGTGAGTTCAGTCTTTCACCATTGAATATGTTATCTGCAGTTTTTCTGTAAATGATCTCTATCATGTTGATAAACTTAGAACCCTTCTACTCCTAGCTTTCTGAGTGTTTCTCTTTAACCAGAAAGCATAATGAATTTTGTCAAATGCCTTTTCATTCTACTTATGTGCTGGTTTGCAGTAGTTGATTTTGGTATGGTGATAAAACCTTGCATTCCTAGGATAGATTCCATTTGGTCATGGTGTATAATCTTTTTTAATATGCTGTTGAACTTGGTTGATGGCATTTCTAAGGACATTTGCATATATATAGAGAGAAATAAAGTACATTGATATTGCTTTTCTTTACTTTTGATGTCTTTATCAGGCTTTGGTATTAGGATAATGCTGGCCACACAGAATGAATTAGGAAGTGTTTCAACTTCTTGAATTCTTTCAAAGAACTTGAAGTAGATTGTGTTAATATTTTAAATATTTGGTTGAATTGACCTGTGAGACCATCTGGGGTTGAACTTTTATTTGGTGGAAGGTTTTAAATTATTGTTTCATTCTTGCAACATATTATTATATTAAGGATTTGTTTTTCTCCTTCAGCCAGTGAAGGTAATTTGTGTATTACTATAAATATGTCCATTTTGTCTATATTATATAATTTGTTGGCTTATAGTTATTCATAATATGTACTCTTATAATCATTTTTATTTCTATAAGATTGATATGAAACCTATAATGATTTCATCATTTTCATACCTAATTTTAGTTATTTGTGTCTTTTCTGTTTTTTCTTTGTTGGTCTACTAAAGGCTTCTCAATTTTATTGGGTTGTTTTTTAAAGATAAACTTCTAGTTTTATTGATACACACAATTGTTTTTCTATTCTCTTTTTCACTGATCTCTTCTCTAATATTAATTACTTCTTTATGCCAATTATGGGTTTCTTTGCTTTATCTTTCCACAAGATATAAAGTTAGAGTATGAATTTGGAATCTTTCTTTTTTTTCATTTTCTTTTTTTTATTTAGGTATTCATAGCTCCTTTTGGGCACAGTTATTCTGCATCCCATAAGTTTATGGAAAATGTTTGTCATTTTCGTTCATCACTAAGTATTTACTAACTTTCCTTGTAATTTATTCTTTAACTCATTGATTTTTCTATGAGTGCACTGTAAAATTTTCATATTTTTTAAATTTTATACATTTATTTTTTATTGATTTCTAGCTATATTCCACTGTGTTCACAGTGTTACTTTCTATGATTTGAGTAATTTTAAATATATTGAGATCTGTCTTATGTACTAGCAAATGGTCTAACTTGGAGAGTGGTCCATATGTATTCTGTTATATTTGGGTGTAATGTTCTCTATTTGCCTGTTATAATTAGTTGGTTTATAGTGTTGCCCACATTCCTTATGTCCTTGTTTAATGTCTGCCTAGATGTTTGATCCAGTAATGAATGCAATATATTCAACTCTCCAAATATTATTTAGAATTGTCTCTTTCTCCCTTTAAATCTGTCAGTGTTTGTTTTATATATTTTGGGACCCTGTGTAGGTGCATATATGTTTTAAATTGCTGTACATTCTTGCTGAACTGACACTTATCAATATATAATCTCGTTCCAAGTCTCTTGTAATTTTTTGACTTAAAAACCATTTTGTATGCTATTTGTACTGCCAGTCAGTTCATTTTACCCTACCTTTGCATGCAATGTTTTATTTCCTTTCTTTCACTGCAAACTGTTTGCGTCTTTAGATCTAAGATGAATCTCTTAAAAACTCCTGAAAACTGTTGAAGATTTAATTGCAGCTTTACAGTTTTTGCTCCAAAGTTTCCATTTTGCTCCCTTTATAATTTCTATCTCATTACTGAAATTCTCATTTCAGTATTTCCTTTTTCTTTGCCATTGCTTTCCTTTAGTTCATTATTCCCATTTAAAAGAGTTTTTCAATATCTTTTATTAGTGATTCTAATAATTTTACTTTCCTTGGTTTAATTTCTGTTGAATTACTTTTCTCCCGTGACTGAGCCATTCTTTCCTGCCTTATTTTGTTTGGACATTTTTGTTGCGAATTGGACATTCTGAGTACTATGCTTTAGTAACTCTAGAAATCTAGTTCTCCCATACTTCAGTCTGAAAGACCAATGAAAAATTAAAAAAAAAAAAGATGAAAAATAAAAGATTAAAAGGAAACAAAGAATTAGAGAAAGAAAAATGAAATACTAACAAAAATCACCCATCCAATCCTGCAGCCCCACACCCATTACAAAATGTAACATTGCATCTCCAAGTCTCTTGGTAGATGTGATGAAAAAGCAGAATGTGCTGCTTCAAGACCAAAACTGAGATCAGCACTCCATTGGTCCCACAAGGACCTGTCAGACAAAAAAAAAAAAAAAACACATAAAAGAGGGAAGAAAAAAAACAAAAAACAAAGATGGAATGATCTCTTTACATCCCAGTAGATTCTGGTGTAAGCCACAAAGTTACTGCTGCTGAGAAAGCCAAAATAAAGCTGACATCTGTGTTGATCTCCCAAATATCCACCAGACTCAAGAAGCACAACACAAAAATAACAAAAAAATTAAAACAGAGAGAAATTAAGAAGAAATAAAGAAAGTCAAAATATCCTGGTAAATGATAGTGGGAGACTAAAACCTTGGATGCCTACTAGGGCAAAGCTGAGGCTGGTGTCTGCACTGTCCACTCAGAAATCAATCATACCAAGAAATAGCACCACAAAAGAAGGAAAGCCAATTAGGAAAAGGGTTCACTAAGTTCTTATGTCCTGCTAAATGCTGGTGGGATGCTGGAAGCCACTATTGCCCTGAGGGTTGAGACTATGTCTAACGTCTGCACTGATGGCTCAGACAGCCCCTCATCCAAACTTAACCTCCAATTCTAAGTTTCAGAGGATGAGATTTTTCTCTTGTCACCCTTGTCCCCTGGAATCAAGTCATGTTTCCATAGCCTTGACCATGGGCCTGAGGTATGATGTCTTTGCTGGTGAAGACTCACCCTTCAATTAAAAAGGCTGAAATACAAGCCCTCTCTTCCTTTTCTATAGCTTCCATAGTTGTTCTAAATGTTCAGTCTAATCCCAGGGAAATCACCTAGTTAATTCTGATCTCTTTGCCCAGCCCACTCTTTTTCTGTTGGAGGAAATGATTGCTAAAATGTCCTTATCTCCCATTTTATATCTGCACCTCAGTGAAAGTTTAATATGCAATTGAAATAAATATATATTCTACCATTAATTCTGTCAAAAAGTTTCAGCAAAATGTTACGAATGTTCTTTCCCAGGTTGCATCACTTACTGAAAGGACTATTCTATTCACCAATTCTAATAGTGAGGATGCTTATTTCTCTATTCAATTTTGTTTTCAGATAAAATGTCTGTACTTTGAAGCCCTTCTTTTAAATCCTTTAATATATTTATAATATTTTCTTTTAAAATCTGCATATTTTAATTCTATCATCTCAAGTTCTGCTTCTATTCACTATTTTTTCTTATTTGGATGTTTTTTTGGTTTTTTTTTCCCTCATTACTGTAATTTTTATTAGCTATTGGATGTTCATAGTACTAGAACATTCTCCTTGGATTGCCCCTACCATCCTGAATTGCAATACAGAAAGTGCCTAGACATAGTTAGCAGAGAGTTTCTAGCACTCTTTTCATTTGTTTTTCTGCTCTTGGAAATAAATTCTTACAACAGTTATATCACAAGTCTGAAAACAGTAGTTACATAATTCCATAGTTTCTAATAATTTATTTTGAGATGCTTGTCCCATCATGGCCCCACTTCTCAAAATGTTTGAACTCTTATAGTATAAAGCTCAAAGGTAGAGCTGTTTTATTTCATCCTGTTTGGTTGCTGATTTTTCTCTTGTTCTGGGCTAATCACTCTGGATGTCTCATGGTTTATTAAGGAAACATTTTAGAGTAATTCACATAAATGTGGAATATTTAGGTTGGGGAATCCCAAGAGGCTCAGCTATTACTGTACATCTTTCTTTGCAAAGTGCAGCAATTTGTTTCTCACTTTGAAGAGGACTGACCAACGTGTACCTGACCACAGTTTGCTTGCAATATCCTTGTATTGTTTTTCATTCCCTGGCATACACATAAACATTATTCAAGGAGATTAAGTTATCTGACATTTCCTGCACCCAAGTCTTATCAGAGTAATATATAACTACATTGAAAAATATGATGTTCTGAAGGACAGTGATACTACTTTCCTGAAGTCAAAATTACAACTTGAGACAAAATAAAGTCTCAGTGATCTAGAGATTTCAGAGTCAAGAGGCTATCCGGGAAGTTATCCTTTAGTTTATGGTGTATTGGAGTGGCTAGAGGGAAATACCCGAAACGTTTCAGCTGTGTTCCAGTAGCCTACATTCTTGAAGATGATTGTATAAAGATATAACATTTACAATGTGACTGTATGATTGTGAAAGCCTTAAATCTGATGCTCCTTATATCCAGAGTATTGACAGATCAGTAAAAAATATGAATAATAAATATATAAATAAATAAATAATATGCAGACAAATTGGGTAGATGGAAACACTAGTGGTTAATGAAAAGGAGGGGTAAGGTGTATGGTGTGTTCCAGTTTTTTTCTTTTTTCTTTTTCTGGAGTGATGTAAATGTTCTAAAAATGATCATGGCAATGAATATACAACTATGTGATAATATTGTGAGCCATTCATTGTTACACCATTTATAGAATGTGTGTGTGAAACTTTCTCAATAAAAAATTACAACTTGGACCCCAAAAATAAGATATATATTGTAAAGTATAGAATTAGATATACTACTAACTCTTCCAAGTGATGTAAAACTGTTACTAATATTTTCTGTTTATAGAAGTTGAGGAATTATTTGTCATACCAATTCCTGCATACCAGTTGCCAAACATACCACACGTTGTTTCTATTTGTTCTTATAAATAGACAGTTTAGGAAAATTGGGTTAAATTAAGATCACTCAACGAAGTGATCCTTTCACCAAAATTCTAATAATGTTTATAAGTGTATTTTATTTCTTTGATCTCTTCAAAGTTATCAGGAGAAAATTCAGTTATCTATCTTTGTGTTCCTTTTAGTCCTATATGGGTATATTACAAGTGCTATTCCATTTGCCGAAATTTCACCTTCAGTTGCGCCTTACTCCAAATAACCACAATCATTTCTAGAATTCCTTGATCCTGTGCTCATTGTATCATACCAGTTAGGTTCTTAGGCTTCATATCTTAAAACACAATCAGGATTGATAACCAATCCTATTCTATCTTGGGGGAGGGAGGTTGTTATTTACAACTACTCATGTTATCAATCTTATTACTTAATAATCTTAGTTGCAGCCAAGAAGTCTTATGCATTTTAAATAAAACATCATTCATTGAGGGTTTTAAATGAGTGTCAGAGTGGTTGGAAAGACAAAATAGATGGCAAACTAAAACTGCATAAAAATAAACTACAGAATTGAACTCCCATAGTTGAAGGTAATTTTGCTATCATTAAGAAACTTTAAAGCCAAGAAAATTTTGCCACAAAGATAGATTGATAGCTATATATATATATATATCCCTATACTGCATATATCTATATCTATATAACAATCTTTCTTTGGTCAGATTCAGGAAGTTATCTGGCAAATAAATCTACTCATAGTCATTTCCAGAATCACATTGCCTCTATCATTAACATTCCAAAATAATGAATGCCCCAAGATTGTCTCTCTCATTTTTTATACTCCTTTTTTTATTTGAGGAGTTGTGGGTTTACAGAACAATCATGCAGGATTCCCAGATACCACCTTTAATGAACACAGGAACTCCCAAATACCACCATGAATGAATACCTTCCATCGGTGTGGTAATCGGTCACAATTCATGAAAGTGCATTTCTATAATTGTATTATTAACTGCAGCCCATGGCTTAACTTAGGGTTCACTATTTCTGTGGTGAAATTCTATGGGTTTATTTTATTCTATTGCCATAGATACATTATAACATTTCCTTTTTTAAACGCATTCAGATAGATATTTCAGTTTTATCAATTGTGCTCACGATATGTTACTATCACTACCATTCATTACCAAAATATTTCCAACATTTTAAGCCTTAACTTATATTCCCTGTTCCTACCCCATCCACTTGCAACCTAATTCTAGATTCTGACTTTATGAGTTTGCATATTCTAAGTATGTCATACCAGTGAGGTCATACAATATTTGTCCATTCGTGTCTGGTTCATTTCCCCTCAAATAATATCTTCAAGAATTCATCCATGTGGTCACAAGTATCAGAACTTCGTTCTTTTTTAGGGTTGAATAATGTTCTATTTTATGTAAATACTACATTTTGTTTACCCATTCTTTCCTTAATGTACAATAGTTGTTTTCATCTAGTGGCAATAACAAATAATGCCTCTATAAATATAGTATCTATATTTCTGTTTGAGACCCTGTTTAAATTTGGTTGGGTATATACCTAGTGGTTGGAATTGCTGGGTTATATACTTACTTTCCTGAAGAGCCATCAAACTTTCTTCCAAAAAGGATGCACCATTTTACATTGCAACCAGCAGTGACTGAGTGTTCTATTTCTCTTATTCATCCCAACATTTCTCATTTTCTGTGGTTTTTTAAAGGTAGTAGCATTATAATGGGTGTGAAATGGTATCTCATTGTGGTTTTGACATATTTTCTTGATACTGATGATGTTGGGCATCTTTTCATGCGTCTTCTGCCCAATTGTATATCTTTAAGAAATATGCTCTTCAAGTCCTTTTGCCATTTTTTTAAGTTGTGTTTTTCTCTTTTTGTTGTTAAGTTGAAAGATTTATTTATTTATAATGGATATTAAAGCTTTATTGGATATATGCTGTTGTGAATATCTTGGCTGCTCAAGCAAATACCAATGTAATAGTTCAGCTTAAGCAATGGGAGCTTGTTTGCTTACACTTTTGAGACTAAAAGAAAGTCCAGATTAAGACATCATAAAGGTGATGCTTTCTTCCAAAGGCTATGGTGTTCTGAGGCTGGCTGCTGGTAATCCTTTGGCATTTGGCTTGTCACATAGCAAGGAACATGGTGGCATCTCTTGTTCTCTCCCCTATCTTCTGAGTTCTGTTGATGGTTACCTACTGACTGCTCTCTGTGTCTTTCTCTTTTTTTCTCAAGTTCATTGTGCTGATAAAGAACTCCAATAAGAGGATTAAGACCTTCTGGGTTGGGCTGGGCAACACCTTAACTAAATCAAAAGATTTTACTTACAATGAGTTCACATCCACAGGAAAGAATTGAATTTATTGAACATATTATTCTGGAGTACATAAATCTTCAAATCACCACAGATAGTTTCCAAATGTTCATATTGCATAGGTAGTCATTTTACTTTCATGATAAAGTCATTTGAAAAAAAAAGTTATTAATTTTGATGAGGTCCCATGTATCTGTTGTTTTTATTTTGGTGCTTGTGCTTTCGGTGCGATGTTTAAGAAACCACTGCCTAACACAAAATCCTAAAGATGCTTCCCTATGTGAGGAAAGGGCTCACCTTTAATTTTTGCAATTTTCCCAGCTCCATTTGTGAAATAGATTATTTTTCCCCAATTGATTGGTATTTGTCCCTTTGTCAAAACTCAGTAGGCCTATAACATAAAAACTTGGTGAACTGAAGTCAAGAGCATGAGCTAACAGGTTAGGACCTGTAGTAAAGGGTCCTAGATTTTAAGTTCTTACAGAAGTCACATATATTCAATAATTTTAACTGTTATTTCTAAATTCTGAGATACTAAGTTGTTTGGACATAATCTGGTCATTCCCAGAAACTTTGGGAATGTGTGTGACACCTGAGACTCAGAGTTAGTGCTCTGAAGCTGTGAAAGTCAGCACTTCCTTATCCAGAAAGTGTTTAAAAAGTTGAGAAAGGGATCAGACTTCAATTGGGTATATGAATGAAGCTGATCTGGATAGGACTAAGGTAAATAAAAATACAGGGTAAAGGATGATATGGTCCATATTTTAGAAATTCAACTTCTGTGTGAAACCAAAGGGAGAGATGTTTATTTGGTGCAAAATTTATATTTTGGGCAGCACATTACCTAATTTAGCTTGTATGGTCAGTTTATTTGAACTTCTTGAATAGGTCATGAGATACTGTTGGTTTGTTCAGGTTAGTGTGATGCCCTGATACATCCTGGAGTAATTTGGGCAGTGAAAAAAGAAGTATTTGCAAAGTTCCCTTTGGGACTGGAGAGAAAGGAAGAAATATTCAATTCCCCATTTGGAGAATTCCTGATATCTTGCAAGGAGTGGGGACAACCAAATCAATAGGCTGAATCCTTGATCTTGAGATTTGCCCCTATGAAACTTATTCTTGAAAAGGATAGGCTAAGCCCACTTATAATTATGCCTGAGTCACCCTCAGAGAACCTCTTCTTTTGCTCAGATTTGGCCTCTCTCTCTGAGCCTACTTGGCAGATGAACTCACTGCCCTTCCCACTATGACATGACTTCCAGGGATGTATATCTCCCTGGTAATATGGGACAGAACTCTTGGGATTTGCCAATACTTCGCATCATGGAAAAGCCTTTTTAAACAAAAAGGGAAGAGAGAAATGAAATAAAATAAAGTTTCAGTGGCCGAGAAATTTCAAACAGAGTTGAGAGGTTATCGTGGAGGTTATTCTTATGCATTATATAGATATGCCTTTTTAGTTTATGGTTTATTGTAGTGGCTGGTGAAAAGTACCTGAAACTATTGAGCCATGATCCAGTAGCCTTGATTCTTGAAGGCAATTGTAAAACAATATAGCTAGTACAATGTGACTGTGTGATTGTGAAAACCTTGTGTTTGATGCTGCTTTTATCCAGGACATGGACAGATGTGTAAAAAATTATGGATAAAAATAAATAAATAATGGGGAGGTAAGAAATAAAATAAATTGGGTAGATTGAAATGCTAATTGGTTAATGAAAGGGAGGGGTAAGGGATATATAACAATGTGTGAGTTTTTCTTTTTTCTATTAATTTCTTTTTCTGGAGTGATGCAAATGCCCTAAAAATTATCATGTGATCAATGCATAACTATGTGATGATATTGTGAGCCACTGATGGTATACTATGTATGAATATGTGTGTGTGAAGCTTTGTCAAAAAAATATTTTTAAAAAACTCAGTTGATCAAAGTGTGAAATTTTAATTTTTGAGCTCTCAATTTGATTCCAGTGGTCTGTCTATAGGTCTGTCCTTGTGCCGATACCATGCTGTTTTGATTACTGTCATTTTGTACTAAATTTTAAGACTGGGAAGTGTGAGTCCTTTAACTTCATTCTTCTTTTTTAAGAAAGTTTTGGTTATTCAGGGCCGCTAACCCATCCATGTATATTTGATGACTGGAATTTCCATTTCTGGAATGAAGGTTGTTGGAATTTTCATTGGAATTACATTGAACCTTAAATTGCTTTGAGTAAGATGGACATCTTAGCAATATTAATCTTGTAATCCATTAACATGTGATATCCTTCCATTTATTTAGGTCTTCTTTGATTTTTTTAGCAATGTTTTGCAGTTTTCTGTATACGAATCCTTTATATCCTTGGTTAAATTTATTCCTATATATGTGATTGTTTCAGTTGCTAACATGAATAGAATTTTTTTCTTTACTTCTTCTGATTGTTAATTACCTATATACAGAAACATTACTGATTTTAAATGTTGATCTTTTATCTCATCGCTTTACTGTATTCACTTGCTAGCTAAGAGCTTTTTTGTTGACTTTTAAGAATTTTCTGCATATAGGCTCATGTCATCTGCAAATAGGGAAAGTTTTACTTCTTCCTTTCAAATTTGGATGTCTGTTATGTTTTTTCTTGTCTAATTTGAACCAATCTGGTCTTGAGCTTTTCTTTCTTAAAAGAGGTTTTTGAGTACTGAATCCAATATCTTTACTAGTAATTGATTTGTTCAGATCTTCCATTTCTTTTTGAATCAATGTAAGGAATTTAGGCATTTTTAGGAATCTTTCCATTTAATTGACATCTTCTAATTTATTGGTGTACATTTTTTCACAGTAGCCTCTTATAGCCAGCATAATCTGTAGTAATGTCTTCCTATTCATTTCTGATTTTTGGTATTGCTTCCCTCTCTTATTTTAATCATTTTAACTAAAGGTTTGCCAATTTTATTAATCTTTTCAATCAACCAAAATTTTATGAACTTACTCTCTTGATATGTAACTTCCTTCTGAGTTTCACATAACGGGATCTGACTGGGAAGCAAAATCATCTCAAATCTAGCTCCAAAGATAACTGTCAAGCTCTATACTATATGAGACATTGAACTAGTCAACACACAATATCTATTGAGGACCATTCCTACATAAATCAAATATCCAACATCTTTATCTGAACTAGTCTATTTTGATGACCATAAATAAATGGCAGTCGATAACAGTCAGAGAACCTAATGAAAATATAAAGCTACTTTTTAGAACGTTGAAATAAAATGTTATAAATCTGCCTGCAATGATTTTAATATTATTTAAAAGTATATGAGCAAAGGAAAACTGTGGAAGAAAGATTTGCAATTAATCTGAAAAATCAACAAAAGTAAAACTTGTTTTTTTTTTTTTTTTGCTGCTAATATCTTTTGTTTGCTCATTACTTTAACAACCCCTGATTAATAGAGAAATTGATCTATATCTCACACATTTTATTTTTCAGGACTATATTTAATACTTTTTATATGAGTAGGATTAGAACATTAATTTAAACTGCCTTAATTCCATATGACTTATTCTTCATTGCAAATAATTTATCCCATAGCCTCCCAATATTTAATCTTTTCGTATGCATTTCATATTTCATTTATTTATATCTCTTAAAGTAGATGTTTTTCCAAAGTAATGCAAAGGTGTTTTCCTATGTCTTTAAGTGTCTGAGAAAGTGAGAAAGCATTTCTACAGCTCTCAAACTAACTGCCAATATTAGGGTTAGGACATGATCTCTTTTTATCAAATATTTGAGATTCATTCATTGTTTTTTTTTTATATGACCCAAATGTTTTATTTTAAAATAATTATAGATTCATAGGAAGTTGCAAAGGCAATACAGAGAGAACCCATATATTCTTTACTCAGGATTGCTCAATGGTTACCTCTTATATAATTATAATATCAAACTTAATAATTTGGTCTTGGGACTATTTATGTATCTAGATATATGTCATTTTTTCTCATGTGCAAATTCATATAACACCACTACAATAAAAGTACACAATGTCCCATCACTAGATACATCTTATCATGGTCAGGTTCATGTGTCAACTTGGCCAGGTGGTGGTACCCACTTGTCTTGTTGGGCAAGTGCTGACCTGTCTGTTGACATGAGGACATTTCATAAAATTAAATCATGATCATGTCAGCTGCATCCACAGCTGATTCCATTTGTAACCGGCCAAAGAGAGTGTCTTCTTCAGTGAGTGATGCTTAATCTAATCACTGGGAAGACTTTTAAGGAGGATTCAGAAGAGTTCGGCCGGCGAACCCCTCCTGTGGAGTTCATCTAGAGTTCATCATCAGAGTCCTCAGCTTCACAACCTGCCCTGCAGATCTTGGACTCTACATTCCCATGGTTACCTGAGACACTTTTATAAATTTTATATTCATGGATATTTTCTTTTGATTCTGTTTCTCTAGAAAACCCTAACTAATACAGATCTCCTTCTTGCTTCTGTTTTATTATCACACAAACTTTGATTTCCCCCATCTCTAACACTTGGTAATAACTATGTTTCCCATTTTATAATTTTGTCATTTCAAGAATTCTGTATAAATTAAATCATACCATATACAACCATTTTGAATTGGATTTTTTTTCATTCAGCCCAATTCGCTATAGAGTCATGCAAGTTGTTATGAATATCAGTGACACATTCCTTTCTGTTGTTGAATACTATTGCATGTTATGTATTACCAGAATCTGTTTAAGCAATTACCTACTGAGGGACATTTTAGTCATTTCCAGTTCACTGTATTTTAATAAGAATTTAAATCTGTGCACAAATGTATCAAAACTTGGGCAGAATTGACATCGTTCCTGTATTGAGTCTTCAGACCAATGAACATATTCTGTCTTTCCCTTTAGTAATATTCTCTTCTGTTGTTGGGTGTATAACATATGGACTGTGGCTTCTAGCATATAAATCTAAAAAATAAATACCTGCACATATCTTTTGGATTTACAACTAGGTATTGGAAATGTTATAGTTATATCAAGCAATGTTACAGTAATTTCTTTTTCCTTTCTTAAAGTATTTTTTAAAAAAATACAAACACATTTAAAATAGAATATCTGGGCAAGCAATGGTGGCGCAGTGGCAGAGTTCTCGACTGCCATGCCGGAGACTCGGATTCGTTTCCTGGTGCCTGTTCATGCAAAAATATAAAAGTAAAATCATTGATTTGTTTTTCACATTGGAGTAGTTAAATGTGTGGCATTACCCAGAATACCGTGTACAGTCACTGGGACGTTTGTCCATAACAGAAATCACATGTATGGATATTTTCTCGCTATATTGAAGAAGAAAGGTAATTGCTGGGAAGGAAATAGTAGAATTATACGCTGACTATTTTATAATGCAGCATCCTTAATGTAATTAAAACGGAAACCAGATTTCTAAATTGTTCAAGCCCTAGATCACCAAGGATAAAATACTGAGCAGCTTCTGACGTTTTAGGGCTTTAGACTTTTTTTCCCAAATCTGAATCTTGAGTCAATTATTTAGAGTGGAATACTTAAGGTTTTCTTAAATCGTATTCCCCTGAATTTTAATTATAGTCCCAGTTTCCTACTGGCTTTAATCTGTTATGGACGCAGACATTAACAAAACAACAATTACAAGACAAATTTTGTTTGCATATTCTCAACCTGCCAAAACAGGACCTTAGTCTGTTTACATGGTGTCCACCTTCATAAATAGCAGTAAGCTTCCAACTGTATTTCTTATGTGCTATAATTATGGTTTACTCTCATGACTTCATGGTACTTTTTGTTTCTTACTCTATGCTGCAATCAATCTAGGAACTAACGATTCATTTTTCTAGCTAGATCACTATGTTCTGCCCTGGACACCTTGTCACTCCATCTTGTATCATTTCTTACTCTTGCTATAGTTTCCTGTTTTAATGCCACAGTCTATTTTTGTATGTTTCTGTTCTTAATACTCTCTGAAATCTTACTTTCTATATTGTTACTGCTATACTATGATTACCTGTCCTTGCTACTGATGGCCTAGGACCTTTAAAAATCAAATCTGTGATTTGCAAATTGAAGAATAATGTCTATATTCACTTTTTGGTATTTTATTGTATAATAGAGACAGCAAAGTAGTGCACCTTATGTTCTGATATTCTAGTGATAAAAAAACATGCTTTGTTATGCTTCCTAATAGAGTTCTAGCAGGTAGGCCTAGATATGTTTAGATTATTTGAATGCCAGAGTAGGGACTTTACTTTATGATATATTCATTGTTCCAAATTCTGCCATTGGCATAAAGTTACCAGTCTATTGTTCTAAAGTTTCTTTCTTTACTTTTTCTTTATCAGTAAATGTTTTTGCTAGAAGTAGACAATGGAGATGAAGTAGATCCTGACTCTTAAAAATTGAATATATTGAATTTAAGAGAATGGATAGATATATGATATGTAGGATACAGTAGTATTTTTAAATGGACACTCATCTACCACTCAATGTAAGAAGTTGAACATTACCGTCACCTTGGAAACAACCTATGTCATTTGCCAATCCTACTCACATTCTTTCCAATGGACACAACCACTGTCCTGAATGTTTATTTCTACGATTTTTTGTTTTTCCTTTTAAAATTATCCTATGTTTCTAATCTTTAATATGAATGTATATACATACTCGTGTCCAGTGTTCTGTTCTACCTATTTATGAAATTGGTGGTAAAGAAATTATATCTTTTGCATCTTGCTATTTATTATTTGAAATTGTTCTCATTATTAACCTATGATATTTTGGTAACATTGCTTATTTATTTTTCACTTTTGTGTACTACATTTTATCCTTCTTTTCATAGGCATTTCAGTTACATGTACATTTATCTCTATCACAAATATTGTTGCTTGCTATAAATAGGCTTGTACAGATAAAAATTATGGAAAATGTCTGGTGTTGGAATTGTGAAATGCCAACTTTATTGAACGTCAGCACCTTCATATATGTGTGGGTTTATATTTGGATTCTCTATTCTGTTTCATTAATCTGCTTTTCCATTATTATATTACTACTATACCATATTAACTACTATGACTTTTTAATTATTTTCCAGCTATTTGGTAGGCAAAATCTATGACCTTGGTCTTTTTCTCAGCCACTTGGCCTTTGCTCTTCCAAATACAACTTGTCATATAAAAAGGAAATAAATGATGCAATTTAGCATGTAATTGCATTGAATATTTTTACTGCTTTAAGTAAATCTCCATTTACTTAATTCTACATTCAGGAATTTCAATGAATTATTATATTCTTTTGGAAAATCTTTTTTCTTAGATTAAATGCTGATACCAAAATGAAATAATTCTATAATTTATAATATGTGGCTTCTTTTTCATTCATTGTTTCTATCAGTTGTGTCTGTGGTATATGGATACAACATTTTAGACATTGATTTTCTTTGTAGTATATATGATAAATTTATTCATACTTAAATGCTTTTCTCATTCTTAATGCCCTCTATAAAACATTAAGTTGTTTCTATAAATAACCATATTACTTATGAGATAACAAAAATTTTGCATGTTATTTTGCAATTTTTTCTGCTCTTAGTTTAATTTATTGCTTAAGACCTAAAATACGACACTGAAATTAAATAGCTACAGTTATCTTCCTCTTGATCATTAAGAGAGGATTTCAGCATTTCACCATTAAGTATGATGTTTTTTCTAAGATTTTATGAATGCTCATAATTAAGTTGAGGAAGTTTCCTAGTCCTTCTAAAGTTATGGTCATTGCATGTATACTACATTTTTGTATTCTATTCTTCTCTTATTCAGGTGACTTTATGATTATCCAATACATTAATGTCAGATAAAAACTATTAAATTTATGATTATCCAATACATTAATGTATTGGGTACATAACATTGCATAATACATTAATGTATTACATAATACATTAATGAATTACATTAACATATTAATGTAGTAAATTGTATTAGCTTATTTTATAATTTTAAATCACTGATGATTACCTGATTAAACTCAATTTGTCCATATAAGATTACCATTGCTATAACATGTATAATTTAGTTCAATAATATGTTTTATAAAAATATTTTATTCTAAAGTATATGATATAGCTTGTTAAATATTCAAAATGAAACATAAAATTTGATCCCAAAGGTCTATATGTATTCTTCTGTTCTATAATTTCAATTACTTTAAGTTTTATTATAGTGTTTTACAAGTTTTACATATTCTGCTGATTTTTTTGTCTAATTTCCTTACCAATTATCGAGATAGGAGTATTGAATACCCTCCCATAATGGTGGATTTGTCCCTTTCTCATTTTAATTTGATCAGTTTCTGATTCATGTATATTATGGTTGTAGACATATGGGATCCTTATGTGTACTTGATAAATTGACACCTTTATCATTAATAAATATAATCAATATACCTGGCAAGCCTTTGCTTAAATATGTTTGATATTAATAAAGTTGCTCCAGCTTTCTTTTTATTAAAGTTAATATGCTATATGCACTTCAATTTTTTTATTTTTTATTAAAAAACTTGTGGGATTATAGAACAATCATGCATAAAATGCAGTATTCCAATATAACACCCTATTATTAACAACATGCATCTGTGTGGAATATTGGTAACAATTGATGACAGCAGTTTTAAAATTGTATTATTAATCACAGACCATGCTTGAACTTAAAGTTCAATATTCATGTAGTATAATTCCATGGATTTTTAAAAAATTATTGTTACCACATATGCAATCTAACATTTGCCCTTTTAATAACATTAACAACATTCATCTATATATTTCAGTACTATTAGTTACAGTCACAATGTTGTGCTTTTGTCATGACTAAGACTTTTCAATCATTCCAAATAGGAACACTGTAAATTTTAAGCCTTAACTTCCTAGTTCCTATTTCCATGCCTACTGTTTAGATTCTGACTCTATGAGTTTGCTTATTCTAATAACTTCAAATCAGTGAAATCATACAATATTTGACTGTCTTGCTCATTTCATTCAGCATGATGTCTTCAAGGTTCATTCATGTTGTCACATGTATCAGGACTTTATTCATTTTTAGGCTAAATAAGATTCCATTATATGTATTTTCCACATATTGTGGATCCATTCTTTGTTTGATGGAACTTGAGTTGCTTCTATCTTTTGGCAATTGTGAAGAATGCCAATTTTAACATCAATGTGCAAATATCTGTTTGAGTCTCAGCTTTCAATTCCTTTGGGTATGTACCTAGTCATGGCATTGCCAGGTAATATGGGAGTTTTTGCTTACCTTTTTTAGAAGCCAACAAACTGTCTTCATCAGTGGCTATAGCATTTTATATTGTCACTAACAATGAATGAGTATTCCTATTTCTCCACATCATCTCCAAAACTTGTTATTTTTGTTTATTTTTTAATGTCGGCCATTCTAATAGGTGTAAAATAGTATCAATTGTGGTTTTGATTTGCATTTCCCTGATGGCTAATGATATTGAGCATCTTTTCATTTGCTTTCTGGCCATTTGTATATGTTCTTTGGAAAAATTTCTATTTAAATCTTTTGTCCCTTTTCTTGGTTGAGTTGTTTGCCTTTTCATTGTTCAAATAAAATCTTTCTTTATGTATTCCAGATATTAAATATTTAGCAGTATATGGTTTCAAACATTTTTCCCATTGTGTAGGGTGAACTGTTCCTTCATGACAAGGTTCTTTGAGGAACAAAAGTTTTTCATTTTAATGAAGTCACATTTATCTTTTTTTTTTTCTTTTGCTGCTTGTGCTTTTGGTGTAAATTCTGAGAAGTTATTGCCTAACACAAAATCCTAGAACATCCTTCTTTATATTTTCATCCAGGTTTTTGATAATTCTGACTGTTATGTTTAGGTCTTTGGTCCTTCTTGAGTTGGTTTTTATAGAAGGTATGAGATAAGGGTCTTCCTTCAATCTTTTTCAAATGAAGATCCATGTCTCCCAGCACCATCTAGTAAAGACACTATTCAGTCCCAACTGATTTGCTACTTTTTCAAAAATCAGTTGGCCATAAACATGAGGGTTGACGTCTGAATTTTCAGTTTTATTCCAAAGGTCTATAGATCAGTCCTTGGGCCAATACCATGCTACTTTGATTACTGTGGCTTTATAATAAATTCTAATATATGGACGTGAGAGACCTCCAATTTCATTCTTATTTTTCAAGATGGCTTTAGCTATTTGGGTCCCCTTACATTTCTGTATAAATTTGGTAATTGGCTTTTCCATACTTGCAAGGAAATTTGTTGAAATTTCTTGGGATTGCATTAAATCCATAAATTTCTTTGAGTCAAACTGGCATTTTTTTTTTCAAACTGGCATTTTAATGGTATTTAGTCTTCCAATCCATGAACATGCAGTATTCTGCGTTTATTTAGGTCTTCTTTGATTTCTATTTGCTGTGTTTTGTACTTTTCTGAGTAAAAGTACTTCACATCCTTGATCAGATTTATTCTTACATAGCTAATTCTCTTAGTAGCTATTGTGAATGGAATTATTTTCTTGATTTATTCTTCCAAACATTCATTGCTTGGATATATAAACAGTATTGATTTTGTCTGTTGATCTTGACGCCCACCATGTTACAGAATACAATTATTAGCTCTGGGAACTTTGTTGTGGGTTTTTCAGGATTTTCTGAATATAGGATCATGTCAGTTGCAAAGTAGGAAAGTTTTACTTCTTCCTTTCCAATTTGAATGCCTTTTACTTCTCATTCTACCTAATTATTTTGGCAAGAACTTCCAGTACACTATTGTATGATACTGGTGACAGTGAACATCCTTGTCTTGTTCCTGATGTTGAGAAGCTATCAGTCTTTCACAATGAAGTACGATGTTAGTTGTTGACTTTTTATATATGGTCTTGATCATGTTGAGGTAGTTTCTTTATCACTAATGTTCCAAGTATTTTTGTCAAGAAGAAGTGCTAGATTTCATTGAATGCTTTTTCTTCAAGAATTGAGATAATCATTTTTTCCATCACTTTGTTAATATGGTGTATTATATTAATCAATTAATATGGTGCATTACATTAATCAATGTCTTTATGTTGAAAGAGTCTTGCATACCAGAGATAAATGCCATTTGTTCATGGTGCATGATTACTTTACTATAGTATTCAATTTGTTTGCTAGTAGTGATTATTTTGTGTCTATATTCATAAGAGGATTTTGTCTGTATTTTTCTTTGCTTTCAATTTCTTTGACTGGCTTTGGTATTAGGGTGATCTCAGCCTTGTAGAATGAAATTAAGGAGTTTCTTCAACTTTTTGGAACAGTTTCAGCAGAATTGGATTTGTCTTTTTGATGTGTTTTGTAGAATTCCCCTGTTAAGCCATCTCTTCTGGGTTTCTCTTTATGGAGAGAATTTTTATTTTTGTTTCAATCTTTTTACTAATAATTGGTTTATTGTGATATTCCATTTCTTCTTGAAGTAATCCTCTGGATAAGGTGGGTCACATCTTAACATAAGTAAAGCTCTCACTCACCAAAAGACACTACTTATATTGGTTTCACACCCACAATGGATTAGCTTTAAAAACACAATTTCCTTATGTACATAATAGCTTCAAAACAGCACAGTGCAATACACAACAGTAATACTGGTGTTTATAATTCCCCAAATTGTTGCCCTTATCAGAGGTCTTTAATTCTTTGTGCTGCTTTGAACCTCTATTTCATATCCTTTCCTTTCAGCCTGAAGAACTCCCTTTAGCATTGCTCATAAGGCAGGTCTAGTGATCCCTCAGTTTTTCAGAGATATGGATGTACTTTAATCTCTTCCTCATCTCTAAAAGAAAGTCTTACAGGATATAAAGTTATTGTATGGCAATTCTTCTCTTTTAGCTATTTCAGTATTTCAAGTCTCTGCCTTCTTGCTTCCATGGGTTTTGATGAGAAATGAGGACTCAATCTAATTGAGACTCACTTGGACAAATCACATTGCTTTTCTCTTGCAGCTTTCAAAATTCTCTCCTTGTCCTTTGAATTTAGTAATATGATCGATATATGATAAGGTGCATTTTTCTTCATGTTTACCCTGTTTCATATTATCTTGACTTCTTGAATGTGCATATCCATGTCTGCCGAGTCTGGCTCAAGCAACTGTTCAGAGTCAGTAGGGGCAGTGGGTGATTGAAGGGAAAAAAAACACAGCACAGAGATAAGAGAAAGCAGGGGCTACGTGGTTCACTGTCTGACTGAACATAACAACAATGATCACAAGAAGCCAGCACAAGTTTATTTTATACTGTTCAACAACAGAAATCTAGATAAGTCAGCGCAGTACATGAGGATGTGCTTGACGTAATGAATAGGGATGCAAAATTTTCTTGAGAACAGAGTGAACATTAATTAGCTTGTTTGAAACCGCAAAGGAAGAACTTCCTCACAGTAAGGCCAGATTAGATAAAATGAGGTCCAGGTCGGACCTCATCCCACTGGAGACCAAGGGGCCATGCCTCCAAGGTTACTCTGATGTGGTTTGCCAGCTTCATGAAAAAACCTGACCTGGCCCGAACACATGTCTTTTGCAAAGTCTGGGTAGTTCTCTTTCATTATGACTTTGAATATTCCTTCTGCCCATTTCTTTCTTTCTTCTCCTTCTGGCACCCCCAAAATGCAAATATTGATATGCTTTATGGTATCCCAGAGGGGTCTTAGGGGATTTTCACTTTTTTAAATAATTATTTTGTTCCTCAGCTCCTCAGCCTGTCTCATTTCAAGGGCATAATTTTCAAGTTCACGGATTCTTTCTTCCACTAGCCCCAATCTGTGCTTGAAACTATCCTGGGAATCTTTCAATTCAGCTATTTTGGGCTTCAGTTCCATTTCTAGTTGTATTCTTTCTGAAATTTCCTTCTCTTTACTAATATTTTCATATTACTCATTAATTGTTACCTTTATATCATTTAGTTGTTTCTCTGTGATTTCTTTCATTTCCTTAAGCATTTTTAAGATCATTTTTTTAAGGCTGTTTGCTATGTCCACATTCTGGTCTTCTTCATTTGTGTTTTCTGTATTTTTACCTTCTTCTGTTGGATGGGCTATCATTTCTTGTTTCTTTTTTTTTTTTTTTTTTTTATCTTTTGCTCTTTTTTTGCACACTGTGCATTTAATATTTTAAAATTTTAACTTTGGAATTTTGCCCTGAGATATTTGTATCTAAATTTTGTAACCAGTTTGGCAATAAGAAATTGGTCTTCCCAACATGAATGATGTGTTCAGAGTTTTCCCTATCTTTCTGGGACAGTGTCTTGCCTGGACTTTAGTTTTTTAGTTGTTTCAGGGTTCCCCTCTACAGGAGTTTTGTTGTCTCTTCTCTTTCCCAGGAAACTGATCTCCCTCTCTCATGTGTTTGACATTAACAAGCATTTGCCTCAAATTTTCTACCTTTATAATTTCATGAACTCATTTTATTGTCTCAAGTTGAGTTTGCCTGGAAGGATTATTCTGGGGAGAGAGCCATGCCAGAGAGGACTTTACCAGGTCAGTCTTTCCCATCCAAAACAAGGCCAGTGACCCACTTCAAATTGCCCTGGGGAAGGCATTTGGGAGGGCACCAAATGCCCCTTCCATGGATCATGAAGCTGACGTCTCTTGTCCTCTACAGAAAATAGAGCCCTACAACCAACTTTCACAGGTCTGAAGTAGTGTAACAACCTTAAGTCTCCTCTGCTGTAGTCACTCTCCAGGGCATGGGGTAACAATGGCTGCTGCTGCCTTATTCTGGGAGAGGTTGAAACAATGGGCACCCTCAGACCTGGGCCCCCAGTGATCCAAAGGCACCAATCAAAACCCATGATCAGTGACTAGGCTTGCCCACTCCTGGTCTTGTGAAAATGGGTTTTTATTCACTTTATGTCCCCAGCAAACTAAGTCCTGGACCTCAAAATGGCCTGCTGCAAAACGTATGAATGAGCATCAGTAGCTACAAAGAGAACAATATACTGTTCTTGACTGCAATTTACAGCCTCTGCCTCCTGCTCTTCCCTAATGCTTTACAATATTCAACTTGCCTCCAGAATTTCAAATTAGTTGTTTCAAACAGCTTCTATCTGTTTAACTGTTGTTCTGGTAGAAGAATTGAGTCCTGGAGCTCCCTAACCCTCCATAATCCTATCATCCTCAAATTCTTTTACTTTTAACACATTTGTATCTTTATATATAAAATAAGATTATTTAGGGTAGCATATTTTTAGATCTTGCTTTTTTTCAATCTGACAATCTCTTCTTTCTAATTGGTTTTTCAGTTTAAGGATTAGCAGAGCTCAATCTACAGACAAAAAGAAGTCTGCCAATTGTTTTTTGAATATCTTTGTGCGAAGAATGGATTGTACTTTTTTATTTATTTTTTTATTTTTTTCTGCACGGACAGGCACCAGAAATTGAACCTGGGTCTCCGGCACAGAATTCTGCCACTGAGTCACTGTTGCTCACCCTGTACATTTCTAACTAAGTGAGAAAAACAAAATTTTGACAAGTGAAAAGTATATGAGGTGTAAATTTCAGATGCCATAAATAAAGTTTTACAGACACATAGATACAGTAATTTTTTCACATATTATCTACTATTGAGTTTGCGCTGCAATAAAAGAGTTGAATAGTTTCAACAGAGAAATTATGGCCCTAATATTTACAACATCTGGTTCTTCATAGGAAAAATTTGCTGACCCCTGGTTTAGATTATTTATATTTAGTTTTATTATTGCTATAATTGTATTTAAATATTACATTTTGCAATTTTTTTCTCTTCATCTCATCTCTTTTGTATTTAGTATTCCCTTCATGCCTTTTGAACTAATTGAATATTTTTTTATGATTCCACTTTTCTTTAATTGTGGCTTAGAAACTTAGATATAACTATATAGATATATAGAGGGATTAAGAGAGAGTTGATGAAATACAGATATAGAATAGACATAGTGAAAGAAATAGAGATAGTAGCTTAGTTAAATTAGTGTTTTATATGTACATTTGTAATGCATAATATTCTACTTAAATATTATTACAGCATTTCATGTATCACATAAGAACCTTGAAATAGTCCATTTTCCGTCTCTCTGGCTTCATGCTTTCATTTTCATACACTTCAGTGCTACATAAATTATAGACTCATAATTTATTATCATTTTTGCTTTAAATTGTGACATCTTTCAAAAATGTCCAGAAATAGGAGAATAATATTTCTTCTACTTTTTTTATACTTATATATATATTAAATATAGGTCATTGACCAATTTTGAGTTAATTTTTGTATATGGCATAAGTCAAGTGTCTAACTTCATACATGTAGACACAAATCTCACACCATTTATAAAAATGAATTCAAAATGGAACACAGATTTAAACATAAGAGCTAATTCTATAGAAGAACTTACAATGAAAAATATATAAATATTTGTTACCTTGTATTAGACAATGGTTCTGTAGATATGAAATAAAATTAAAAAAATAGATAAAATAAACCATTAAATTGAAAACTTTTGTACATCAAAGAACATTATTTAGAAACTGAAATGACAATCTATAACAGGAGAAAACATACAAATCATATATCTAATTAGGACTCATATACAGATATAAAGAATTTAAGATTTCTCTGTTTTTCTTGGTCAGTTGAGCTCAAAGTTAAGCAATTTTTAATGTTTTCAAATAGTCAGCTTTTGGTTTTACTGATTCTCTCTATGGTTTTTCTAGTCTCTGCTTCATTCAATGCCACTCTAATATTTATTATTTCCTTTCTTCTTCCAGTTTTGAATTTAGTTTAGTATCATTTTGCTAGTTTCTTAAGGAATTTTTATCCATATATGCCTAAGTGGAGAATTTAAACTACTTATATTTGATGCAATTACTGATTAAGAAGGACACATACCTGCCATATTTCTCTTTGTTTTCTATGTGTCTTATATCTTTTGGCTCATCAATTTCTTCATTCCTGGATTTTCTTGCATTAATTAGTTATTTTCTCAAGTAATAATTTAACATGGATCATTTTTCTATATATTTTTAAGTTTTTAACTCTACATTTTTTGAGTTGCCAAGTGGGTTATAATTGATACCATAAATTAAATCAATTAAGTTTGGGTTAATATCAATTTAATTGCATTAATATATAAAAACACTCACTCCCTCTTTATGATGTTATTGTCACATACTTTATATTTATATACTATGTATCCATCAACATACATTTCTAATTATTGTTTAAGTAATTGTGTTTTAATTCTTTTGGAAAAACGGAGTTATAAAAAAATACATCAATATTCTTTATTATATAGTCTCCATTACCTGTTTTTTAATTTATTCATCTGGATTTGAGTTACTTTCTACTGCCCTTTTATTTCAGTTTAACAGACTCCTTTTAGCATTTCTCATAAGACAGTCATGTTAGTAATGAACACTTCATGTTGAAGAAGAATACTTGGTTGACAGGTGTTTCATTTTGTCTTTCAACATTTTAAACATTTCATCCCATTGCCTTCAGGCTTCAATAGCTTCTGAGTTGAAATCACTGTTAATCTCATGGAGTGTCCTTTATATGTAACGATTTGGTTTCTCTTACTGTTTCCAAGATCCACCGTCTTTGCCTTCCTACAGTTTGATTATAGTGTGTATTAGTGTGTATCTGTTTTTGTTTACCTACTTGGAGTTCACTGAATTTCTCATGTGTGTAGATTGTTTTTCATCGTATTTTGAAAGATTTCGGTCATTATTTGTTCAAGTATGCTTTCTGTCCCTTGATCTCTCTCCTCTTCTCATGGGCTCCCATTATGTATTCATTTGTACATATATTGGAATTTCATCAGTGTTTTAGTCTTTGTTAATTTTGAATCATTTTGAATTTCATCAATGTTTTAGTCTTTGCTAATTTTGTATCATTTTGTTTATCAGATAATCTCAATTGACCTATCTTCAAGTATGGTGATTCTTTATTCTGCCTGCTAAAACTTGCTTTTGAGGCTTATATTGATTTGAAACTGTTATTTACCCCAGAAGTCTTATTCTTATAATACTAATGCAATTTTATGGAGGCAGCCATGTTCTTTTAATCCTGATCCAATATTGTAGGGTGGGACCTCTTGATTTGATTGTTTCCATGGAGATGTGACACACTCAATTGTGGGTATAAACTTCTCATTAAATGGAGATGTAACAGCACATTCAAGGTGAAATTGATTAATTTACTGGAGAACTTTAAAAGGGGAAGTATTTTGCAGAAAGCTCAGACCGAGACATTTGGAATTGCAGAAGATCCCAGAAGCCCTAAGAGATGCCAGAAGTTGATAGTTGTATGAAACCAGGGGACAGACACTTGAAGAGAAAAATCTCTGGCTTGGGAGATGCTAAGCTAAGAGATGAAACCCAGAGTTTTGCCCTGGGAGGAGCTAACTGAGGGCCCACAGATACTTAGAGAAGAAATCACTGGAGCCATAAGCTAGAAGCAGTGGAACCGAGAACAAAGACCAGATGTCAATCACGTGCCTTCCCATGTGACAGATACTTGTCTTTCTTTGGAGTTAAGGTGTCTTTCTCTGAATGCCTAAGTTTGGACTTTTTAAGGCCTTAGAACTGTAAACTTGCAACTTAATAAATTACCTTTATAAAAACTGATCCATGTCTGGTATATTGCAATTTGGCATCATTAACAAACTCAAAAAAGCTTCTGCAATGAATTTTCATTTCAATTATTCTACTTTTCAACTTCAGAATATTTATTTCCTTCCATTTTATAATTTCTAACTCTCTATTGATATTCTGTTTTGGGGGAAGATTTAATTTTCCATACTTTCCTGTAGTCTTTTCCTCTTTTTTTTAATTAGAGAAGTTGTGGTGTTATAATCATTCATTAGATAAAGGATGTTAATAATATTATTAACAGCTTGAATTGGTGTGAAATATTTGTTACAATTGATAACATAGTTAAAATTGTGCTATTAATTATAGTTTATCTTATAGTTCATTGTTTGTGAAATGTAGTTCCATGGATATTTTTAAAGGTTTTATTCTGTTACCATATATTCTATTTAATATTTTTCCTTTTAATTCAGATATTTCAGTGCTATTGATTGTATTCACAGTGCTGTGAATCATACTATTTATCATCAAAACATTTCCATCACTCCAAATATGAATTCTATACAACTTAATCCTTAACTTCTCCCTCTTTAGACATGGTTTCCTTTAGCTCTTTGAACATATTTAAAATAGGTGGTTTAAAATACTTTTATAGTAATTACAGTGCCTAGGCTTTCTTGGGAAAGAGTCTCTTGATTGCATTTTCCTGTGTATGAACCATATATTCTTATTTCTCTTTGACTCATACTTATTGTTGAAAACTTGAAATTTTGAATATTACATTGCAAACTGTTCTGTAAATTATATTCTCATCCTTCCCAAGGATTTGCTGTTATAGCTGCTTGTGTTTCGGTGGCTGTTTGGTTCTTTATTTCCTTCTGAGTTAATTGTGTGAAGAGATTCTTTGTCTGGTAATGCCATTTCTCTATGGAGAAAATTATGGACAGAATTGCTGAAATCCCTGGAACCAAAATATCTTACAATCTTTCAAAGGGTCTCTGTATATCCACAGGCAGTTTACAACCCTCACTTAGTCTCTATTTTCTGCTTGCAGATGGACTGAATGTCAGCCAGAGGTGAGATTTTTGCATTTTAAGTCTTTCATGAGCTGCACACTTCTCTGAGCATGACCATAGCCATCTAGTCTATCAGGTATTTGTCAAAAACCCTTTCAGACCAGTTATTTCATTCCTCAATATTCTCTCCAAGATTTTGGGTAATGCATTGTTTAACACTATTATTATTCATTTCCTAATTTTTAAAACATTTTTCTTGTGCGTGTTTTCACAAATAACTCCCAGGTATTGGCTTTATCTTGGAAGAAATTCTGAATCAAGCAAGATAAATACAAGCCTTTTGAGTAGGTTTTCCAGGGAGACGCCAAACAGATCAAATAAGGACAATTCTTTGCAAATGAAATCCACTTTGCTCCATCTAATACTGGTACCGAAAATGCAGACTGCTACTTTTAAAGATACTACTGAGTTGGAAAATGGGGAGAGGGATTAGAGTAGGTCAAAATACCACAAATCTCGATGCTTTTGCCAAGATTCAGCTATTTTTCCTGAATAAGCACTTCTTGGATTGAGGAATACATTTTATTATTTTCCAGAGTGCCAAAAGGTGGATTCTGATAGTCTTTGCCAGCGTATGTTTTTGTTGCTTTTATGGTGGTGTAGATACTCCCTTTTTTGCTAACATCTTCCACATTGACGTATTTTGCTATTTACTCATTCTCAAATATGGCTCAAAATTTGTGAACAAAGTAGGTGTGTGGAAAGTTCTTTGTCCCCTCACAAACCAATTGTTCCCTTTCTCATATTAATTACATGCCATTTTCATCTTTCTTAACCAAAGTTCAACTTCATAGCATTTTTTTCATCTGGTGTATAAATATTCAATCTATGTGAGATTACATAGATTAGTAGAAGTAGCTAGGCAGAGAGCTACTTCAGGACTAGAGTGGGACATGTGTTAGTAGAATAGACCCCTTAATATAGGTCTCAGTATAACTAGCCTAATACAATTTCCCAACTATATTCAAGTTGGGAAACTGTATTAGGCTTAACTATATTAAGTTAATTCCATGGTAGACTTATTTATATTTTGAAAGAAAACTCCACTCCTCTGTGCAACTTTTTTTTCCATTTCTTTCATGTGCAACTTAACCTGTGTTGAAGTTGACTTGTTCTTAACAATACCTTTGTCAAGTTTCAGTAACTTAGTACCTGTCATATCTTACCCTGTCACTACTTAATGACTTTTGCTTTGCCAAAAGTCTCTGGATAAATTAAAGGGAGGGAGAGTATTATTGGCAGAGGAAAATTTTTGTGGCCACCAGAAAAGTAACACTACAAGAGAGAGACAAGTATCCAGATATCTAAACGGTATTCAAAACCCATCAGATTAAATGTTTGAATTTCAACTCTCTCTCATTCTATATTTCATTTAAGTGTGAATAGTATGTGTGGGCCTCAATAGCATTTTTCTGTCCATCTCAATCAATTATATTTAGTATAATTCCATGAACTTTTGTTAACAAGATTTCAAAAATTATATATACTCAGGCATTCTAGGATTGTTTTAAGAACAGCGACATGGCCGTTACCAATAAGGTTTAAAAATGAGAAAAAATATGTAAATCTGGAGTCAATATAGAAGCTGGAATGGAAAGACAAAAGGCAAGAGAAAAAAAATTTGGTAGGATATTATGGTAACTATGAGAAAAAAAACGATTGAAAGGAAGATGTATTTTAGAGGCCAAGATCTTAGAGAGGAAACATATATGATACAAAATATAGGGGTGTTATTGACCTGATTACTTGTTTATTAATTCTAAGTAGAAAGACAGATGGAGAAGACAATGATAGTGACAACATTTATTGCCTGAGTGACTGGATAAGTGGTGATGTCACTTGTCAAAAGAGGAAATAAATATGAATAATGTGGTTAGTTGGTAAAGAAGAAAACTAATGATTTTCTATTGTAGCATATTGATTTAAGGCTTTTCTGTTATATTCACAGAAGTAGCTAGGCAGAGAGCTACTTCAGGACTAGAGTTGGACATGTGTTAGTAGAATAGACCCCTTAATATAGGTCTCAGTATAACTAGCCTAATACAATTTCCCAACTATATTCAAACATGTTCCTATTAATTTTGGCAGACTCTGATAAAAGAGCAACACCTTCCTTCCAGTTAATCTGTTCACAAATTTGGATTTGTTCTATTTAAAAAATATTTTTACTAAGAAATATTTACACACATACAGTCCCTACATGGTATACCATCAGTTTTGTATTCATCACCATGATCATTTTTAAAACATTTGCATCACTCCAGAAAAAGAAAGGAAAAAAAAAAACAAACTCAACATCCCATACCATATACCCCTCCCTTTCACTGACCACCAGCATTTCAATCTACCCAATTTTAAATCTACCCAATTTTCACCCTTTATCCCACCTATTATTTATTATTTTTTATCATTATTTATTCATCTGCCCATACCCTTGCTAAAAGGAGCATCAGACACAAAGTTTTCACAGTCACACATTCACATTGTAACAGCTATATCATTATATGATCATCTTCAAGAATCAAGGGTACTGGGAAACGCTCAACGGATTCAAGTACTTCCCTCCAGTCACACAAATACACCATTAACTAAAAGGGAATATCTATATAATGCATACAAATAACCTCCAGGATAATCTCTTGACTATGTTTGAAATCTCTTCTCCCCCTTTTGATGAAGAAGGCTTTCTAAACCTCATGATGCCAGGTCCAGGCTCAAATCAAGAGCCTCACATTGTCTGGGAGTCATGTCCCGTGTAGGGGAGAGTGTAGTGAGTTCATCTACTGTGTTGATTTAGAGAGAAAGGCCACATCTGAATAACAAAAGAGCTTCTCTGAGGGTTACACTTTGACATAAATATTAGTAGGCTTAGATTCTTTTTTGCAGGAATAATCCCAAGATTAAGGGTTCAACTATATTGATATGATTATCCCCACTGCTTGCGAGAATATCAAGAATTACCCAGAATGGGAAGTTTTAATATTTCCTCCATTCTCCCTGGTCCCCCAAGGGAACTTTGCAAATACTTTTTTATTCTTTGTCCCAGTTACTCTGGGTTGTATCAGGGCATCATACTAACCTGTACAAACCAACAAGACTCACACACTATTCATGATTCCATGTACTTAACAGTGTTCAATTAAATTGACCATACAAGTTAATTTACATACTGCACTACCCAAAATATAAATTTTTTACCAAATAAGATCTCTCCCTTTGGTCTCATTCAGAAGTTCAAGCTTTAAAATATGGACCATATCATCCTTTACTCTGTATTCTGATTCACCTTAGTCCTATCCAGATGAGCTTCATTCATATCTCTAGTCAAAGTCTGATCACTTTTTTTTAACTTTTAAAAATGGTTCCTATATGGGTAATGCTGACTTTCATAGCTTTACTCTGAGTCTCAGAAACCTGAACTTTTTGGGGATGACAGGTTATATGCAAGTAGCTCATATATTACAGAATTTAGAAATAACAGTTACAACTCCTGAATATAGTGACTTCTTAAAGTGCATACAATCTAGGACCCTTTACAATAGGCCCCATCCTGATAACTCATGCTCTCGACTTGAGTCCACCAAATTTTTACATCATAGTTAGTCCATGTTCTAGTTTGCTAGCTGACAGCAATACACCAGAAATGGAACGGTTTTTAAAAAGGGGAATTTAGTAAGTTGCTAGTTTACAGTTCTAAGGCCGAGAAAATGTCCCAGCTAAAGCAAGTCTATAGAAATATCCAATCAAAGGCATCCATCCAGGGAAAAATACCTTGGTTTAAGAAGACCAATGAAGTTCAGGGTCTCTCTCTCAAGTGAGAAGGCATCTGGCAAACACAGTCAGGGCTTCTCTCTCAGCTGGAAGGGCACATGGTGAACACGCATCATCTGCTAGCTTTCTCTCCTGGCTTCTGATTTCATGAAGCTCCCCAGGAGGCATTTTCCTTCTTCATCTCCAAAGTTTGCTGGCTCATGGACTCTCTGCTTCATGGTGCTGCAGCATTCTCTGCTCTCTCTGATTCTCCTTCATTGTCCAAGATGTTTCCTCTTTTATAGGGCTCCAGAAACTTATCAAGACCCACCCAAATGGGTGGAGACATGTCATCACCTAATCCAACTTAGCAACCACTCTTGATCAAATCACATCTCCAGGGACATGATCTGATTATAGTTTCAAACATACAGTATTGAATAGGGATTGTTCTACCTTTATGGAAAGATATTTTGATTAAAACATGGCTTTTGTAGGGGACATACATCCCTTCAAACCAGCACAGTCCACATGAGTGAGACATGATAGTATTTTTTTTTTTTTTATTTCTGGCATTTCATTCAACATAAAAGTCCTTAAGTTTCATTCATCTAGTTTCATGGCTCACAACTTCATTCCTTCTTGTAACTACTCCATAGTCCATTTATGTATACACCAGAGTCACCCCTTCCATCCTTCAGACAGTGTACTCTTAGGCCACCTCCATCCACTGCAAATTTCTGTGTGTAAATGTCCATTCATGTCCCCACACTTATTTCCTCCAGGTATATATCCAGCAACAGATTGCACAAGTATATGGCAGCCCCACCCCTAGCCTCCTGTGGAACCACCACACTGTCATGTAGAGGGGCTGCACCTCTCTGTTTCCCTACCAACAGTGTATAGGTAGATCTTTTTCAACACATTTTCTCTAGCATTTGTTTCTCTCTGTTCATTTTTAAACAGCTTTATTCACATCATACAATCAAGCCTAAGTAAGTAGACTCGGCTTCACCATCATAATTTATATGAAGACATTTCCTTTTCTTCCACAAAGAATCCATACCATACCCCAACCCACTTGTTGACATCTAGTTTTGTCACAATACCTTTGTCACTTTCAGTAGAAGCATATTGCAATGTTACTGTTGACTATAGACTCTAGCGTGCATTGATTTTACTTTTTCCTGTATACCATCAATATTCAATGTTTGCAATGTTGACATTAATTTGTTCTCCTTCATGCAAAAATGTTTTTTTCTTTGTACATGTAATCATCATCAATGTCCACTTTAGGCATTCCTAAGTTATGTCATCTCAGTCTTTATCCTCTATGTTTCCTCTGGTTTCATACATGCTCCCAGTACTTCTCTCTGAACTATACACACAATCAGCTTCATTCAGTATACTTATATTATGTGCTATTATCAAATAGCATTATGCTGTAAATTCCTGAATTTTTACATTCAATCCTGTTGCACAATCTACATTCCTTGAGCATCAAATACTCATCCTCAATCCTCTTTCTATCTCCTGATAACTTGTATCCTCTACTTTAATACTCAGTTTTCACTCCTTAATCTTATTTCATATTAGTGAGACCATATAGAATATGTCCTTTTGATCCTGGATAATTTCACTCAGCACAATGTCCAAAGGTTCATTCACATTGTGGCATGGTTCATGACCTTATTATGTCTTATAGATGTTCAATATTCCATCATATGTATGCACCACAGATTGTTTAGCCACTTTCCATTGATGGGCATTTGGGGTGTTTCCATCTCTTGACAATTGTAAATAATGCTGCTGTAAACATCAGTGTGCAAATGCAATTTTTGTCCTTACCTTCAGTCCTTTGAATATATACCTAGTAATGGGATTGCTGGTTCATATGGCAATTCTATACTTAACTTATTGAGATATCGCCAAACTGCCTTCCAGAGCATTTGTGCCATTTACATTCCCTACAACAGTGGATAAGTGTTCCTCTTTCTCTACATCCTCCCCAGCACTTATTTTCTCTTTTTCTTATAGTGGCCATTCTTGTGGGTGTGAGATATCTCATTGTGGTTTTGATTTGCATTTCCCTAATAGCCAGTGAAGTTGAGCATCTTTTCATGTGTCTTTTAGCCATTTGTATTTCTTCTGAAAAGTGTCTGTTCATGTCCTTTGCCCATTTTTAAATTAGGTTGTTGGTCTCTTTTTTGTTGAGTTGAAGAATCTTTTTATATATTCTGTATACCCTTTATCTGCTACGTGATTTCTAATATTGTCTCCCATTGTGTAGTCTGCCTTTTTACTTTGCTGAAAAAGTTATTTGATGCAAAAAATTGTTTAATTCTGAGGAGATCCCATTTATCAATTTCCTTTTTCAATACTCATGCTTTGAGTGTAAGGTCAGGAAAGCCACATTCTACTGCAAGATTTTTGAAAATTTCTCTACATTTTCTTCTAACAGTTCTATGTCTTAATTCCAACGTTTAGTTCTTTGATCAATTTTGAGCTAATTTTTTATAAGGTGTAAGATATGAATTCTCTTTCATTCTTTTGCGTATGGATATCCAGCTCTCCAAACACCATTTATTGAAGAGGCTGCTCTGTCCCAGGTGCATTGGCTTGACTACTGTAACAAAGATCATTTGTCCATAGATGAGAGGATCTATTTCTGAATGCTCAATTTGAATTTGTTGGTCACTATATCTGTCTTTATGCCAGTACCATGCTGTTTTGTTCTTTGTAGCTTCATAATATGCTTTAAAATCAGGTAGTTTGAGACCTCCTATTCAGTTTTCTTTCTTAAGATATTTTTAGCTACTTGGGGCACTCTGCTCTTCCAAATAAATTTGGTTATTGTTTTTTCTATTTCTGCAAAGTAAATTGTGGGAGTTTTAATTTTTATTGTATTGGATCTATAAATTAATTTGTGTAGACTTGACATCTTAACTGTCTTTAGTCTTCCAATCCATGAACATGGTTTACCTTTCCACTATCTAGGCCTTTCTTGATTCCTTTTAATAATTTCTTGTACTTTCTTGAGTATAGGCCTTTTGCATCCTTAATTAAATTTATTACTAATTATTTGATTCTTTTAGTTGCTATTGCAAATGGATTTTTTTTTCCTGATTTCTTCCTCAGATTACTCATCGCTAGTGTATAGGAACAATACTGATTTTTGCGTGTTGGTCTTGTGCCATTTTGCTCTATTCATTATTAGATCTAGTAGCTTTGCTGCAGTTTTTTGGGGATTTTCAATATATAATATCATGTCATCTGCAAGCAGTGGAAGTTCTAATTCTTTCTTTCCAATTAGGACGCCTTCTATTTCTTTTTCTTGGCTAATTGCTCTTGCTAGAATTTCCAGCATGATATTGAATAACAATGGTCACAGTGGGCATTCTTTTCTTATTCCTTATCTTAGAGGGGAAGCTTTCAGTCTTTCCCTTTGAGGATAATGTCAACTGTGGGTTTTCATATATTCTCTTCATCATATTGAAGAAGTACTTTTCTATTCCTATCTTTTGAAGTTTTTCATCATGAAATGTTGTTGAATTTCTCAAATGCCTTTTCTGCATCAATTGAGATGATCATGTGGTTTTTATGTATGACTTATTGATATGATGTATTACATTAATTGATTTTCCTGTGCTGAACCAGCCTTTCATACCTAGAATAAATCTCACTTGGTTATTGTTTATAATACTTTTAATATGCCATTGGATTCAATTTGAAAGTATTTTGTTGAGGATTTTTGCATTTACATTCATTAAAGGGATTGGTGTATAATTTTCTTTTCTTGTATTATCTTTTTCTGGTTTGGGTATTAGGGTGATGTTGGCTTCATAGGATGAGTACAGTAACTTTCCCTCTTCTCCAAATTTTTTGAAGATTTTGAGCAGGATTCATGCTAATTTTTCCTGAATGCTTGGTAGAATTCACACATGAAGCCATCTGGTCCTTAATATTTTGGGGAGCTTCTTGATGACTGATTTAAACTCTTTATTCGTGATTGCTTGGTTGATGTTATCTGTTTCTTCTCTACTCAGTGTTGGTTGTTCATGCCTTTGTAGGAAGTTGTCCATTCAATCTACATTGTCTGGTTTATTAGTATATAGTTGCTCATGGCATTCTCTCATTACCTCCTTTATTTCTGTGGGGTCGGTGGTTATGTCCCCTCTACCATTTCTGATTTTATTTATTTGTATCCTCTCTCTTCCTTTATGTCAGCCTCACTAAAATCAATTTTACTGGTTTTCTCAAAGAGCCAACCTCTGGTTTTGTTAATTTTCTCATTTATTTTCATTGTCTCAATTTCATTTATATCTGCTCTAATCTTCATAATTTCTCTCCTTTTGTTTGTTTTGGGGTTAATTTTCTGTTCTTTCTCTAGTTCTTCCAAGTGAGTGGTTAATTCTTTGAATTTTGCTCTTTCTTCTATTTTTAATATAGGCATTTAAGGCAATAAATTTCCCTCTCAGCACTATCTTTGTCGTATCCAGTAAATTTTGATACATTGTGTTTTCATTTTCATTTGCCTCAAGATATTTACTGATTTCTCTTGTAAATATTTCTGTTTTCCAGTGACTGTTTAAGAATGTATTGTTTAGCTTGCATATATTTGTGAATTTCCTGGTCCTCTGCATGTTATTGATTTTCAACTTCATTTCATTATGATGAAAAAGAGTGTTTTGTATAATTTCATTTTTTAAATGTATTGAGACTTGCTTTATGACTAGCATATGGTCTGTTTGAGTTTGTAAAGCTACCAGAATGCACATATCAGAGATGGATTGACTTTTAATAAGGGAATTTATTTAGTTAAAAATGTGTAGTTCTTCATAAGAAAGACAACTAGCCTTCATCTGAGATTCTCTGTTACATGGGAAGGCACACAGCAATGTTTGCTAGCCTTCTCTTCTGCCTTCTGTTTTCCAATGGATTTCCCTGGGGCAACTCCTTTCTGCCTCTCCAAGCATCTGAGCTGAGCCATGAGTCTTGAGATGAGGTATGCTGAGCAGCTTGTGTTGGGCTGTGTTGAGATCTCTTCTGACCTCTCTCTTTAAGCCTCCAGCTAATTACATTAAATGCCACTCATTGTAGAAGGTACTACCCTTAGTTAAGTGCAAATGTAATCAGTCATAGATGAATTTGACATGTTGATGATTCAAGTCCACTTCAACAGAACTGTGTACCATCACCTGGGCAAGTTGACACTTGATCCTAACTACCACATGGTCTATCCTTGAGAATGATCCATGGGTACTTGAGAAAATATGCATCCTGATGTTGTAGGGTATAATGTTCTGTAAATGTCTGCTAAGTCTATTAATTTTATCATATTATTAAAAGTCTCTCTTTTTTATTGATCTTCTGCCTAGACGTTCAATCCATTGATGAGAACATGGGATTGAACTCTCCAACTATTATAGTAGAACTATCTACTTCTCCTTTCAATGTTGTCAGCATCTGCCTCACATATTTGGGAGCACTCTGGCTTGGTGCAAAAATATTTATTATTGCTATGTCTTCTTGTTGAATTGTTACTTTTATTACTACATAGCACCCTTCTTTGTCTCTTTCAATTGTTTTTCATTTGAAGTCTAATTTGTCAGATATTAGTATAGCTACCCTGTTCTTTTCTGGTTGTTGTTTGAATGAAATATCTTTTACCAACCTTTCACTTTCAACCTATTTCCGTCTTTGAGTTTAGAGTAAGTCTTCTGTAGATAGAATATAGTTGGGTTCTGTTTTTAAATCCATTCTTTCAGTCTGCATCTTTTGATTGAGTTTAATCCATTAACATATAATGTCATCACTGTAAAGGCAATCCTTTCTTCTAACATTTTCTTTTGGATTTTATATTTCATATCTAAAATTTTCTTCTTTTACCTATACTGATAGTCTTCATTCTTACACACCTGCCTTTTCTTATCTGCCTGTAGTGCTCCCTTTATTATTTCATGTAGAGCCAGTTTCTTAGTCACAAATTCTCTCAGTGACTATTTGTCTGAAAATACTTTAATTTCCCCCTCATTTTGAAGGACAATTTTGGTCAGTATAGAATTCTTGGCTAACAGTTTTCCTCTTTCAGAATATTAAATATTTCACACTACTGCTTCCTCACCTCCATGGTTTCTGCTGAGAAATCCACATAGTATTATTGAGCTTTCCTTGTATGTATGGATTTCTTTTTTTCTTGATGCTTTCAAAATTCTTTCTTTGTCTCTGATATTTGACAATCTGATTAGTAAATGTCTTGGAGTATATTTATTTGGACCTATTCTACTGAGGACATGCTGCACTTCTTGGATCTGTAATTTCATGTCTTTCTAAGGAGATGGAACTTATTCAGTGATTATTTCCTCCATTAGTCTTTCATCTCCTTTTCCCTTCTTTTCTTCTGGGACACCCACAACATGTATATTTGTGTGCTTTTTGTTGTCATTCTATTCCCTGAGACCTAGGTCATATTTTTTTCCATTCTTTCCCTTATGTTTTCTTTTGTGTATGAGATTTCAGGTGTCCAGTCCTCTGGTTCACTAATCCTTTCTTCTGCCTATTCAAATCTATCATTGTAGGTGTCCATTTTTTTCTCACTCTTCTATTGTGCCTTTGAGTCCAATAAGTTCTGTGATTTGTTTTTTCACACTTTCTAGTTCTTCTTTATGTTCACACAATGTCTTCATTATGAATCCCTTTCACCTGACTAGTTACTGTGTTTCTCAGGTCTGCCACAGTTCCACCCTTACCTGAGCAAGGTTGGAGCCTAACAGTGAATGCAGTTTTAGCTAATAATCTATGTAAGAAGTTAAAAAAAGTGCAAAAATAACATTTTCAGAGAACATCCTCACTCCTCAGGTTTGCCAATCAAGAGCCTGGGTTGGTATGTAGCATGTATCTCCAAACTCTATGATTCCCCCCTTTTCTTGGGGTCCAGACTTTTTTCAATATTTTGTGCTGTCCAATTCAAGATTTTTTTTTTTTTCTGAAACCTGTGCCCATCTGTGCTGGAGTAAAAACTCCTAGTTCCTTTAATGCTATTCCAGGTGTATCTGTTCTGTGAATTTGTTAATTCTGCAACTAGCACTTCATTGAGCTAGCCTTTGCTCTAGTAAAGTCTATTTAATTTCCTCTCAGAGAAGCAGCCTGCAGTGCCCATAGGGGAGGGGCACTGGCCTCCACAGCTTGGGGCACTTACAGTTCTGTGTGGGGCTCTCAGTTGTTATGGCTGATCCAGACTGGCATATGCCATGTGTCCTGTCACTGCTGTTCTCCTAGTGGTTGTTCTATACCATTCTTAGCTATTGACTAAGCTGCTTTGGAGGATGAACAAAATCCCACACCTCATTTAATCATCATCTTACCCATCTCCTGGATATGTTCTTGGTTTCCTTTTGATTGTGTGATCAAGCCATTAGAAATTACTGTTGGTTCTACTTTCAAAAGATATCAGCAATTGAACCTTTCTCTCCACCTCCACTGCTCTCACTTTGGTCCTATCACCCTGCTTCAAGGCAGCATTATTTACATTTAGATTATTTTATGAACTTTTAACTATTTTCACAATTACTACCTTTATCATCTTTCAACCTAGATTATTTTCAACACTGCCTTAAATTATTATGCATGAGCTATCTGTAGAGGACCCTTCAAAAGCTTATATATGATTTCATACAGAATTACCTTCAATACTTATATGAACCACTGCAGCTCTTAATAATGATTTTATCTCCCTTCCCATGTCTTCATATGTACTAACCCACCCACATTGTCTTGCTTGTTGTCCCCTTAATGCAGAGCCATAATCCAGCTCATTCTTGTCATTTGAAAATGTCTTCCCCTAGATTCCCACATGGCTCAATAGCTTACCTAGTTCAGATCTTTGAACAAATGTCCTATGTTCACAAACATATTTAAATTAGTAATTTTCTACCATATCTTTATAATCCCTAACTTCCTTCTTTGTTGTCCAATAGTAATTCTCAGTATTTTAACCTAGCATTAATTAATTTATTTTATTTGTTAATTTTTGGCCTGTCCCATTGGAAGTTAAGTCCATGAAAACAAGAAATTTATGTATTTTATTTATATTTGTGCCTTGACCAGTCTCTGGCATGCAGTGTGTGCTAAATAAATATGCGTTGAGTAAATTAAAGTAAATGAAAACAGAATCCAGACTTATCAATATTTATGAAGCCAAAAGTAGAAGGACTCTGAAGGAGAATTTGAAAAAGGAGTGAGACATGAATGAAAGAGGGATGTCCTGGAAGTCCAGAGAATTTGCACAATTAGAGCATGTCAAATTGAAAGAGGCTTGAAAAGGGTGTCTAATAATGTGATCGTTGAAATTCTGTGATGCTTGTGAGGGTCTTCATATCACTTGGAAATCTGTCCAAATATGCCTTATATGCTTGGGTATTTTGGTGTATATGCCACTGCCTTGCTAAAATGATGCAATAAAAAAATCTGGAAGGAAATGTTCTCTGTCAGTGTGTTAGAAGTCATTAGCCTTATTTTTAGTATTATTTTCATGGAGTCTCTTATTTCCTAGATCCATTGAATTGTCAGGCTACCTAGCATTGTATGTTTATAATTGGATGATCACTGGGGCCTATGAATATGTGCATAATTTCTAGACTCTATCTTTTCAGTTAAACATAAATTCTTCTACCTTATTTGTCCTATCCTGCTAATTCTTGTCAATATATCCTATTATGACAATTTGTAGTGTTTTTCCTATTGAAAGTATCTAAACAGAATTTTAAATAATTAAAAGAATTTAATTTGGTATATTTTAATAGAAGCATGCAAGAAGTTTATAATATACAAACAATATCACTTAGACATAAAGTTAATATTCAAAGCTGTGTGTTTAATAATTATGATAAGAATTGCTTAGATGAGTAGTAATGTAACATAATGACTGGGTAACATTTGGAGTAATATGGCTGCTTTTCTAGTAAACAGAAATCTCTACAAAATAATGTAAGCACTTCAACCATGACCATAATGGAGATGAGTTTATTATGTGAGATTATTTCAAGCATGTTACCTCAACATACTTTCTGATTACTACAGTTTGATTTTTGCATATGTATGTGGTATGCAACTTACATAATCTAAATTTTATCTGAAACTTACCAATTGCAAAATTGTTTACTTTTTTCTGTGTTCCAGCCTAGGATATAAAGACTGTGCATATTAAAAAATTAAAATTGATTTTTTTTTTTGCATAGGCAAGCACTGGGAATTGAACCCGGGTCTCTGGTATGGTAAGCAAGAATTCTGTCACTGAAGCACAGTTGCACCACCCTAAATTGCATTTTAATTTGGCTGAAATGTTGTTTTCTATTTTAATGTATATTTAGTGGTAATTTATAATTATTTCTAACTATGCACTATGATTTGGTTCTAAAGGAATTTACTCTAGCAGTCTGCGGTATTTTTTTCTTTTCCTTTTAATTGAAGTTCAGCTCTCTATATGAAGTAACACTGCAATCACTCTATGAAAGAAGTAGGTGGAAATGGTTTTGAGCCACTCTGTTGGTATGGAGAATATCATTTCTTCATCTGTTAGTGAAGGACAAAGTCACCATAAAAATGCCACCCTATCAAGCTAATGTAAGAATTGAAAAATTGCTTCAGAGACTTGTTGATTTAAGTCAATATGATTTTATGTTAAGATTTGGAATTTCATTAGAGGAAACATAATTCTTCTTCTTTTATTTGTTTTTTTTTTCTGGAAACATAATTTTTATTTAAGTATGAAGGCTTTGGCAAGAATGAAATAGCAACCAGCAGTAAGAGGTTGGACTACCTCAACCAAAATTAAGTTAGAAGAGTCTATTATGAGAAACAAGAAAGATAATGAAATGTTCTAGATGAATACAATGTGAGAAAAAATAGGAGGATAGGAAACTAAACACAAAGCTCTCAACTAACTGAGAGAAGGGACAGATGGGCAACTGCGACAGCTATTCTGTAGTGTCGCTGATATTGGAGAGCCTTTTGCACCACACGCAGCAGCCCTAGTCATAGAAGCCAAGGAACTGAGAGGTAGAAAGGTGGAATCTGGTGTGGAGGTGTGGAGCTGCAGAACCCATGGAAGTACATGGAGGGGAGCACAGGACTAGGAAGGAAGGTCATGTTCCTTGGGTGTGCTACTCTTGCCAGTGCAGCCCCATGACCAGTGACTCACCCCACATCCCATGCACCTGAATTCTGTTACCCACACCCATTCCTCATGCCCCAGGTGCCCCCACCCCACGAGCCTTCAGTGCATGTACCTGCCCCACAGCCCCACCCCAACTGAAGGCCAACCCAGTTTTCCTGCACACCTCCTAAGCACTACCTCCTCCTCCCTGTTCCCTGCAGATGGCTGCCAGCACATAAGGGTTACGGCCACTAACCCCCTAGGCTACCCTCACCCCCCACGCATAGTATCGCATAGCCTTACCCCACCCTCCCTGAGTTCAGTGCATCCTTTATAGCACTCCCAGGCTCACACATGTGCATGGGCCCCCAACCATGTCATTCAGCTCTGAGAACTTCACTTTACAGAAATCCTAAAACAGCACATGCTCACAGTCCTCAGCTTCACTTCTCAGCTCTGAGAAAGTACTGACCTGCACAGCCAGGTCACATTTGCCCCAATCCATGAAGGCATAATGCTGACCTGCTACATAGCTCTATGCATGCGCACAAAGCACCCTGTGCCTTAGCCAAGTGCACGCCAGTGTTATGTGCCAAGACCGGTGTACCCACACAGCTATATCCTCCCTAGCCACTGGGCATCCACGTGTAACATCCCTGACATGTGCCCATAACTGCCCTGAAAAAAATCAGCCTACTGAGTGTTTCACTCCATGCCTGTTCCCTGCTGTACAACCATCCCACAAACACACGGCCTTAGACTACTGAAAGAAATCAACTCTGAAAGTAAATCAATCAAGATATTTACATACCATGAATACAGCAAAAGATCACGAAGCATATCACAATGCAGACAAATATAGCCCTGCTTAATGACCAAATTAAAACACCATAGGAGGGTAGACCATGGTGGCTCAGCAGGTAGAGCTCTCACCTGCCATGCCAGAGACCCAGGTTTGATTTCCAGTGCCTGCCTATTCAAAAGAAACCAAACAAACAACAAAAACAAATAAAAAACACACCACAGGAAACACACACATTGGAACAACTAATCAAAGATATTCATACAAGTCTACTTAATAAAATAAGTGTGATAGCAAATGACATCAGGAGATCAAGAAGACAGTAGTAGAGAACAAAGAGGAATTTGAAAGAACAAATAGAAGAACAGTGGAAATCACAGAGATTAAAGATTCTTTTGACCAAATAAATAACATACTAAAGGCACACAACACCAGATTTGAAGAGACAGAAAAAAGAAAAAGTGATATAGAGATGAGAATAATTGACTTCAGACTCAAAAAAACAAATGGCAAAAAAAAAAGATGGAAAAAATTGAATAGGAACTCAAGGAAATGATAGAGAAAATAAAGTGCACAAATATAAGAATTACTGGTGTCCAGAAGAAGAGAAGAATAAAGGGCTAGGAAGAGTAGTTGAGGATATAATGGGGGGAAATCTCACAACCCTCATAAAGAACATAAATATACAAGTCAAAGAAGCCCAAAGAACCCCAAACAGAATAAATACAAATAAGCCTTCCCCAAGGCACATACTAATCAGTCTTTCAAATGTTGAAGAGAAGCAGAAAGTCCTGAAAGCAACAAAAGAAAAACAAACAACTGCATGCAAGGGAAATCAAATACGACTGGGTTCAGACTACTCAACTAGCACTGCAGAGGCAAGAAGGCAGTGGTATGATATATTCAGGATCCTGAAAGAGGAAGATTTCCAGCCAAGAATTCTGTACCCAGCCAAATTGTCCATCAAAAATGAGGGAGAGATTAAACTTTTCATAGACAAAGAAGTCCTAAAAGAATTTGTCAACAAGGGACCTCCCCTACAAGAAATACTAAAAGGAGTTCTGCTGGCTGAAAGAAAAAAAAAGGAGAGGGAAGTCTGGAGGAGGGCACAGAATTGAAGAGTACCACTAAGGGTAATTTAAAGAATACAAAGAGAAAGAGGGAAAAGAATACATAGATCTGAAAATTAAAATTAAAAAGATATGATGGTGGAATCAAGAAATGCCTTTTCAGTAATAACTTTGAAAGTTGATGGACTAAACTTACTAATTAAGAAATACGGATTGGCAGAATAGATTAAGAAACATAATCCAGCTATATGCTGCTTACAAGAGACTCATCTTAGACCCAAAGATACAAATAGATTGAAAGTGAAAGGATGGAAAAAAATTTTCCAGGCAAGTTGTAACCAAAAGAAAGCAGGAATAGCTATACTAATACTGAATAAAATAGACCTTAAATGTAAAGACATCATGAAAGACAAAGAAAGACACTACATGCTAATTAAAGGGTCAATGCACCAAGAAGATATAACAATCATAAAGGTTTATACTCCCAATCAAGGAGCTTCAAAGTACCTGAGACAGACATTGGCAAAACTGAAGGGAGCAATAAAGGTTTCAACAATAATAGTAGGAGACTTCAATACACCACTCTCCTCTATAGATAAAACAACCAGACAGAAGATCAAAAAGGAAATAGAGAAGTTAATTGACTTGATAAATGAATTAGATCTAGCAGATATATATAGGTCATTGCACCCCAAACACAAGGATATACATTCTTCTCTAGTGCTCATGGAACATTCTCCAGGATAGATCATATACTGGGACACAAAACAGGTCTTTATAAATTTAAAACTATTGAAATTATTCAAGGCACTTTCATTGATCACAATGGGATGAAGCTGGATATCAATAACCACAAAAGAATGAGAATATTCACAAATATATGGAGATTAAATAACACACTCAAACAACTAGTGGATCAAAAAATAAATTGCTAGATATTTCAGCAACTATCTGGGGATGGATGAAAATGAGAATACAACTCACCAGAATTTATGGGATGTGGCAAAGTCTGGGCTGAAAGGGAAATGTATTGCCCTAAATGCCTATATTAAAAACAAGAAAGAGCAAAAATCGAGGACTTAACGATGAACCTGGAGGAACTTGAGAAAGAACAGTAAACTAACCCCAAAGCAAGTAGGAGAAGAGAAATAACAAAGATTAAAGCAGAGCTAAATGAATGGAAGAACAAACAATTGAAAGAATGAAAACCAGAAGTTGGTTCTTTGAGAAAATCAATAAAATTAATGAGCCACTAGTAAGACTGATGAAGAAAAAAAAAAAGAGAGAGATGCAAATAAATAAAATCAGAAATGAGAAGGTGTGCATTACCACAGAGCCTGAAGAAATAAAAGAAATCATAAGAGGATAATATGAACAGTATTACACCAATAAACTAGACAACTTAGATAAAATGGACAAATTCCTGGAGACACACAAACAAGCTACACTGATTCACGAAGAAATAGAAGACCTCAACAAACCAATCACAAGTAAACAGATTCAATCAATCATCAAAAATCTTACAAAGAAAAGCCCAAGGACAGATGACTTCAGCAAACATTCCATAAAGAACTAACATCAATCCTGCTCAAATTTTTCAAAAAAATTAAGGAAAAATGAAGTCTACCTGACTCATTTTATGAAGCTAATATCATTTTAATACCAAAACGGGGTAAAGATGCTATAAAAAACTACAGGCCAATCCCTCTAGTGAACATAGATGCAAAAATTCTCAATAAAATATTAGGAAATCGAATCCAGCAGCACCTTAAAATAATTATACACTATGACCAAGTGGGGTTTATACCAGGAATGCAAAGATGATTCAACACAAGAAAACCAATTAATGTAATACAGTACATTAACAAATCAAAAGGGAAAAAAATCACACCATCATCTCAATTGATGGTGAAAAAGCATTTGACAAAATTCAGCATCCTTTTCTGATAAAAACAGTTCAAAAGATAGGAATCAAAGGTAACTACCTAAGGTCAGGTAGAAGACAAGGATGCCCAATGTCACCACTATTATTCAACTTTGTTCTAGAAGTTCTAGCTAGAGCAATCAGGCAGGACAAAGAAATAAAAGGCATCCAAATTGGAAAGGAACAATTAAAAATATCATTATTTGCAGATGATATGATACTATACTTGGAAGTTCCTGAGAAAACTACAGCAAAGTTACTTGAGCTAATCAACAAATTCAGCAAGGTGGTGGGATATAAAGTTAATGTGCAAAAATCAGTAATATCTCTACACACAAGCAATGACCTAGCTGAGGAGACAGTTAAGGAAGAAAATTCCACTCAAAATAGCAACTAAAAAAATCAAATACTTAGGAATGAACTTAACTAAAGACATAAAGGACTTGTACACAGAAATCTACATAACATTGTTAAAATAAATCAAAAGAGATCCAAAGACATTCCCTGCTCATGGATAAGATGGCTAAATATAGTTAAGATGTCAATTCTCCCCAAATTGATCTACAGATTTAACATAGTACCAATCAAAATTCCAACAACCTACTTTGAAGATTTGGAAAAGTTAACTACCAAATTCATCTGGAAGGGAAAAAAAACCTGAATAGCTAAAACCGTCCTAAAAAAAGAAGAACAAGTGGGAAGATTAAAACTTCCTGCATTTAAAACCTATTATAAGCCACAGTGGTCAAAACAGCATGGTGCTGGCACAAAGACAGAAGCATTTACCAATGGAATTGAATCAAGAGTGCACAAATAGACCAACTGATCCATGGTCAACTGATTTTTGACAAGGCCCCCACATCCTCTGAACTGGGACAAAATAGTATTTTCAATAATTGGAAATGGAAGAACTGGGTATCCATAGCCAAAAGAATGAAAGAGGATCCCTATCTTATACACTACACACAAATTAACTCAAAATGGATCAAACACTTAAATATAAGAACTAGCACCATAAAGCTTCTAGAAGAAAATGTAGGGGAACATCTTCAAGACCTAGTTACAGGAGGTAGTTTCCTAAACTTCATAACCAAAGCACAAGTAACAAAAGAAAAAAAAAAAGGTAAATGGGAATGCCTCAAAATCATTTGCTTTTGCATCTCAGAAGACTTTGTCAAAAAGGTGAAGAGGCAGCCCACTCAGTGGGAGAAAATACTTGGAAATCACATATCAGACAAAGGTTTGATTTCCTGTATATACAAATAAATCATACAACTCAAAAACGAAAGAACAAATAACCCAATTATAAAATGGGCTAAAGATATAAACAGGCATTTTTCTGAAGAGCGAATACAGATGGCTCAAAAGCACATGAAGAGATGCTCATTTTCACTGGTGATAAGGGAAATGCCGATCAAAACTACAATGAGATATCACCTCTCACTATAAGAATGGCTACTATTAGACAAACAGGAAACTATAAATGTTGGAGAGGTTGTGGAGAAGCCGGGAAACTGGGACACTTATGCACTGCTGGTGGGAATGTATAATGGTGCAACCACTATGGAAGACTATTGGGCAGTTCCTTAGGGAGTTAAATAATGAGTTGTCCTGCAACCCAGCAATAGCACTGCTTGGTATATACACAGAAGAGCTCAAAGCAACAACACAAACAGACATTTGCACACCGATGTTAATAACAGCATTATTCACAATTGCCAAAAGATTGAAACAAACCAAATGCCCATCAACAGACAAGTGGATCAACAAAATGTGGTTTATACATACGATGGAATATTATGCAGCAGTAAGATAAAATGATGTCCTGAAGTACATGACAAGATGGCTGAGCCTTGACATAATGCTGAGCAAAATTAGCCAGACACAAAATAATAGATACTATATGATTCTACTTTTATTACCAGCATAAAGATATATAATGAGAGGCTTATAATACAGAGTATAGGGGACTTAGAGACACATAGAAGCTAGAGATGGGTTGAACGCCAATGCAAGGGAATAGATAGGAGTGAAGGTGATGCTCTAGTGGGTTTAGAAGTAATATTGCCATATTGAAGAGGAACAAGATTGAAAGGGGTTGTATAGATCAATGTGTCCCATTGACTTACACTAGAAATATGAATGAGTTATTCTAACAATTACTTCAAAGATATGATTCTTGTATAAAGAGTGTTTAAGTCCAGGGTACAGGGAGAAAACTGCTATGGTATGCTATGAACTATGTTAAAAGGAAACTATCAGCACTACTACAGCAACAATAGAGGTAAATAATGGGGTGAGGGATAGGAGTTAAGAGGAGGCTTAGATTTCCTAGTTGGTTAGGGTGTATTTATTGGTTTTCTTTCTCTTGGGAACAATGAAATTATCTAAAATTGAGAATGTTGATGGACTGTGGGCTTTGGGTCTTCTACATGATGCCCAATGATTGCTGGTTGCTGAAGGAAGCACTGATGGAGTAGATTGGCAAATGATGGTTTGCACTTATGAATGAAGTTTGCACTGCTACCAAAAGGAACAATGGCATGAGGCATGCAACAATTTGAATGAACATGTGGGACATTTAGTGAGACAAAATAAGACAGAAACAACAACAACAACAAAAAAAAAAACAATGGCAAGGTCACCTTTAGAAATGTTTATAAGAAAACAGGAGCCTAGATTGTAAGCTTTTAGATCAGACACATTAAGTCCAGGGAGGTGATTATTATTTCTGGATTTTGAGAGGCTGTTTTATATAAAGATATTTAGAGATAAGAATGAAGCCGAGCAGATTGGGGTTAAAGTAATTCAGAACAGGAGTAGGGAAGACAGTGTCTATATTTTAGAACCACACATGCTCTTTGAGAACAATGACAGAAAGGTTTATTTGATCTGAAACTGAAATTTTCTGTGGTGCATAATCTAATTCAATTATCTATATACCTCATTTGAACAACTGAAACACAGGCAGCACAGAATAAGAAAGAGGTCCTTTAATCCTGCAGAGATTACTGTAATGCCTGGAAACATACCAGAGTATTGTATTAGTTAGGGTTCTCTTGAGAAACAGAATCAACAGGGAACACTTGCAAATATAAAATTTATAAAAGTGTCTCACGTGTCTGCAGGAATGCAGAGTCCAAAATCCACAGGGCAGGCTGTGAAGCCGACGACTCTGATGGATGGTCTGGATGAACTCCACAGGAGAGGCTCACCAGCCAAAGCAGGAATGGAACCTGTCTCTTCTGAGTCCTCCTTAAAAGGCTTCCCGTGATTAGATTTAGCATCACTAAATCTAATGTAATGGCTGATTACAAATGGAATCGCTGTGGATGCAGCTGATGTGATCTTGACCTAATCCTATGAAATATCCTCATTGCAACAGACAGGCCAGCACTTGCCCAATCAGATAAGCAGGTACCATGACTTGGCCAAGTTGACATATGTTCCTAACCATGGCACATATATTAAGCAGATGATCTAAAAATATTGGCAAGGACTTCCCGAGAAGATGGCGGCTTAGTAAGACGCGCGGATCTTAGTTTCTGCTCCAGGACAGCTACTAGGGGAGTAGAAATGATACAGAACAGCTCCCAAAGCCACGACAGAGATAAAAAAGACAGCGTACCCCATCCTGGAATGGCTGGCTGGCTGAGAGAACCTGCTCTGGTGAGATCGCCGAGGGGCATGGGCTTCACCGGGTGGGGCGGCAAGAGGCCGGAGTCACTCCCTTCCCCCTTCCCAGGCCGGCTGGGAGAATTGGACAGGCGGTCCCCTCAAACCGCAGCGGCTGGCGCCCACACCACGCGAGGCCCCCTGGACCAACTGAGAGAATTGGATCGGAAATCCCCAGGCCGCGGAGAACGGTGACGGGGGGGGGCCCTTCCAAACCCATGACTCCCCGGGAACGTGCACTCTCCCGGGTGGGCCGCTGCGGCTGGCGCCCTCCCGTCACACTTGGCGCCCCGGGCCAACTAGGAAATTCGGACGGGTGCTTTCCCGGGCTGCGGCGGCCAGCAACCCTTCCTGCGTTCGGACCCCGGGCTGGCTGGCACTCTTTCAAGCCGCTTCGGCTATCAAACCTCCCAGACAGCGAGAGTTTTCCAAAGTTAAAGAACCCACAGCACCTTTTACTGGTGGGACCCGCAGACAAACGTGTGCCACAAGTGCCACCTACTGGGCAGGATAAGAAAAACAGAACCCACAGATTTCACAGAAAAATCTTCCAAACTTTTGGATCCAACACCCAGGGAAATCTGTCTAAATGCGCAGACGCCAGCAGAAGATAATGGATCACGCTCAAAAAATTGAAAATATGGCCCAGTCAAAGGAACAAATCAATAGTTCAAATGAGATACAGGAGCAGAGATAACTAATGCTGAATATACGAACAGAAATGGAAAACCTCTTCAAAAACGAAATCGATAAATTGAGGGAGGACATGAAGAAGACATGGGCTGAACATAAAGAAGAAATAGAAAAACTGAAAAAACAAATCGCAGAGCTTATGGAAGTGAAGGACAAAGTAGAAAAAATGGAAAAAACAATGGATACCTACAATGATAGATTCAAAGAGACAGAAGATAGAATTAGTGATTTGGAGGATGGAACATCTGAATTCCAAAAACAAACAGAAACTATCGGGAAAAGAATGGAAAAATTTGAGCAGGGTATCAGGGAACTCAAGGACAATATGAACCGCACAAATATACGTGTTGTGGGTGTCCCAGAAGAAGAAGAGAAGGAAAAAGGAGGAGAAAAACTAATGGAAGAAATTATCACTGAAAATTTCCCAACTCTTATGAAAGACCTAAAATTACATATCCAAGAAGTGCAGCACACCCCAAAGAGATTAGACCCAAATAGGCGTTCTCCAAGACACTTACTAGTTAGAATGTCAGAGGTCAAAGAGAAAGAGAGGATCTTGAAAGCAGCAAGAGAAAAACAATCCATCACATAAAAGGGAAACCCAATAAGACTATGTGTAGATTTCTCAGCAGAAACCATGGAGGCTAGAAGACAGTGGGATGATATATTTAAATTACTAAAAGAGAAAAACTGTCAACCAAGACTCCTATATCCAGCAAAATCGTCCTTCAAAAATGAGGGAGAAATTAAAACATTTTCAGACAAAAAGTCACTGAGAGAATTTGTGACCAATAGACCAGCTCTGCAAGAAATACTAAAGGGAGCACTAGAGTCAGAAATGAAAAGACAGAAGAGAGAGGTATGGAGAAGAGTGTAGAAAGAAGGAAAGTCAGATATGATATATATAATACAAAAGACAAAATGGTAGAGGAAAATATTATCCAAACAGTAATAACACTTAATGTTAATGGACTGAATTCCCCAATCAAAAGACATAGATTGGCAGAATGGATTAAAAAACAGGATCCTTCTATATGCTGTCTACAGGAAACACATCTTAGACCCAAAGATAAACGTAGGTTGAAAGTGAAAGTTTGGGAAAAGATATTTCATGCAAATAACAACCAGAAAATAGCAGGAATGGCTATACTAATATCCAACAAGTTAGACTTCAAATGTAAAACAGTTAAAAGAGACAAAGAAGGACACTATATACTAATAAAAGGAACAATTAAACAAGAAGACATAACAAGCATAAATATTTACGCACCGAACCAGAATGCCCCAAAATACGTGAGGAATACACTGCAAACACTGAAAAGGGAAATAGACACAAATACCATAATAGTTGGAGACTTCAATTTCCCTCTCTCATCAATGGACAGAATATCTAGACAGAGGATCAATAAAGAAATAGAGAATCTGAATATTACTATAAATGAGCTAGACTTAACAGACATTTATAGGACATTACATCCCACAACAGCAGGATACACCTTTTTCTCAAGTGCTCATGGATCATTCTCAAAGATAGACCATATGCTGGGTCACAAAGCAAGTCTTAACAAATTTAAAAAGATTGAAATCATACACAACACTTTCTCGGATCATAAAGGAATGAAGTTGGAAATCAATAATAGGCGGAATGCCAGAAAATTCACAAATACCTGGAGGCTCAACAACACACTCTTAAACAACGAGTGGGTCAAAGAAGAAATTGCAAGAGAAATTAGTAAATACCTCGAGGCAAATGAAAATGAAAACACAACATATCAAAACTTATGGGATGCAGCAAAGGCAGTGCTAAGAGGGAAATTTATTGCCCTAAATGCCTATATCAGAAAAGAAGAAAAGGCAAAAATGCAGGAATTAACTATCCATTTGGAAGAACTGGAGAAAGAACAGCAAACTAATCCCAAAGCAAGCAAAAGGAAAGAAATAACAAAGATCAGAGCAGAAATAAATGAAATTGAAAACATGAAAACAATAGAGAAAATCAATAAGACCAGAAGTTGGTTCTATGAGAAAATCAATAAGATTGATGGGCCCTTAGCAAGATTGACAAAAAGAAGAAGAGAGAGGATGCAAATAAATAAGATCAGAAATGGAAGAGGAGACATAACTATGATCTCACAGAAATAAAGGAGGTAATAACAGGATACTATGAACAACTTTACGCTAATAAATACAACAATTTAGAGGAAATGGACGGGTTCCTGGAAAGACATGAACAACCAACTTTGACTCAAGAAGACATAGATGACCTCAACAAACCAATCACAAGTAAAGAAATTGAATTAGTCACTCAAAGGCTTCCTAAAAAGAAAAGTCCAGGACCAGATGGATTCACATGTGAATTCTACCAAACATTCCAGAAAAAATTAGTACCAACTCTCCTCAAACTCTTCAGAAAAATCGAAGTGGAGGGAAAACTACCTCATTCATTCTATGAAGCCAACATCACCCTCATACCAAAACCAGGAAAAGATATTACAAAAAAAGAAAACTACAGACCAATCTCTCTAATGAATATAGATGCAAAAATCCTCAATAAAATTCTAGCAAATCGTATCCAACAGCACATTAAAAGAATTATACATCATGACCAAATAGGATTCATCCCAGGTATGCAAGGATGTTTCAACATAAGAAAATAAATTAATGTAATACACCATATCAACAAATCAAAGCAGAAAAATCACATGATCATCTCAATTGATGCAGAGAAGGCATTTGACAAGATTCAACATCCTTTCCTGTTGAAAACACTTCAAAAGATAGGAATACAAGGGAACTTCCTTAAAATGATAGAGGGAATATATGAAAAACCCACAGCTAATATCATCCTCAATGGGGAAAAATTGAAAACTTTCCCCCTAAGATCAGGAACAAGACAAGGATGTCCACTATCACCACTATTATTCAACATTGTGTTGGAAGTTCTAGCCAGAGCAATTAGACAAGAAAAAGAAATACAAGGCATCAAAATTGGAAAGGAAGAAGTAAAACTATCACTGTTTGCAGACCATATGATACTATACGTCGAAAACCCAGAAAAATCCACAACAAAACTACTACAGCTAATAAATGAGTACAGCAAAGTAGCAGGTTACAAGATCAAAATTCAAAAATCTGTAGCATTTCTATACACTAGTAATGAACAAGCTGAGGGGGAAATCAAGAAACGAATCCCATTTACAATTGCAACTAAAAGAATAAAATACCTAGGAATAAATTTAACTAAAGAGACAAAAAACCTATATAAAGAAAACTACAAAAAACTGCTAAAAGAAATCACAGAAAACCTAAATAGATGGAAGGGCATACAGTGTTCATGGATTGGAAGATTAAATATAGTTAAGATGTCAATCCTACCTAAATTGATTTACAGATTCAATGCAATACCAATCAAAATCCCAACAACTATTTTTCAGAAATAGAAAAACCAATAAGCAAATTTATCTGGAAGGGCAGGGTGCCCCGAATTGCTAAAAACATCTTGAGGAAAAAAAACGAAGCTGGAGGTCTCGCACTGCCTGACTTTAAGGCATATTATGAAGCCACAGTGGTCAAAACAGCATGGTATTGGCATAAAGATAGATATATCGACCAATGGAATCGAATAGAGCGCTCAGATATAGACCCTATCATCTATGGACATTTGATCTTTGATAAGGCAGTCAAGCCAACTCACCTGAGACAGAACAGTCTCTTCAATAAATGGTGCCTAGAGAACTGGATATCCATATGCAAAAGAATGAAAGAAGACCCATGTCTCACACCCTATACAAAGGTTAACTCAAAATGGATCAAAGATCTAAACATTAGGTCTAAGACCATAAAACAGTTAGAGGAAAATGTTGGGAGATATCTTATGAATCTTACAATTGGAGGCGGTTTTATGGACCTTAAACCTAAAGCAAGAACACTGAAGAAGGAAATAAATAAATGGGAGCTCCTCAAAATTAAATACTTTTGTGCATCAAAGAACTTCATCAAGAAAGTAGAAAGACAGCCTACACAATGGGAGACAATATTTGGAAATGACATATCAGATAAAGGTCTAGTATCCAGAATTTATAAAGAGATTGTTCAACTCAACAACAAAAATACAGCCAACCCAATTACAAAATGGGAAAAAGACTTGAACAGACACCTCTCAGAAGAGGAAATACAAATGGCCAAAAGGCACATGAAGAGATGCTCAATGTCCCTGGCCATTAGAGAAATGCAAATCAAAACCACAATGAGATATCATCTCACACCCACCAGAATAGCCATTATCAACAAAACAGAAAATGACAAGTGCTGGAGAGGATGTGGAGAAGAGGCACACTTATCCACTGTTGGTGGGAATGTCAAATGTTGCAACCTCTGTGGAAGGCAGTTTGGTGGTTCCTCAAAAAACTGAATATAGAATTGCCATACGACCCAGCAATACCATTGCTGGGAATCTACTCAAAGGACTTAAGGGCAAAGACACAAACGGACATTTGCACACCAATGTTTATAGCAGCATTATTTACAATTGCAAAGAGATGGAAACAGCCAAAATCTCCATCAACAGAAGAGTGGCTAAACACACTGTGGTATATACGTACGATGGAATATTATGCAGCTTTAAGACAGGATAAACTTTTGAAGCATGTAATAACATGGATGGACCTAGAGAACATTATGCTGAGTGAGCCTAGCCAAAAACTAAAGGACAAATACTGTATGGTCCCACTGATGTGAACAGACATTTGAGAATAAATGTGGAATATGTCATTGGTAACAGAGTCCAGCAGGAGGTAGAAACAGGGTAAGATAATGGGCAATTGGAGCTAAAGGGATACAGACTGTGCAACAGGACTAGATACAAAAACTCAAATTAGACAGCACGATAATACCTAATTGTAAAGCAATCATGTTAAAACACTGAATGAAGCTACATCTGAGCTATAGGTTTTTGTTTTGTTTTGTTTTGTTTTTACTGTTATTACTTTTATTTTTTTCTCTATATTAACATTCTATATCTTTTTCGGTTGTGTTGCTAGTTCTTCTAAACCGATGCAAATGTACTAAGAAACGATGATCGTGCATCTATGTGATGATGTTAAGAATTAATGATTGCATATGTAGAATGGCATGATTTCTAAATGTTGGGTTAATTTCTTTTTTTCCGTTAATCAAAAAAAAAAAAAAGAGAAGGGGTAATTGAAGCTGAAGGGATACAAACTGTGCAACAGGACTGGATATAAAAACTCAGAAATGGACAGCACAATACTACCTAATTGTAATGCAATTATGTTAAAACATTGAATGAAGCTGTATGTGAGGTATAGGTTTTTTTTTTTTCTCTCTATTACCGTTTTAATTCTTATTCTGTTGTCTTTTTATTTCTTTTTCTAAATCGATGCAAATGTACTAAGAAATGATGAATATGCAACTATGTGATGATATTAAGAATTACTGATTGTACATGTAGAATGGAATGATTTCTAAATGTTTTGTTAATTTTTTTAATTAGCAAAAAAAAAAAGCAAAAAAAAAAAATATATTGGCAAAGTCCCCTGAGGGAGGGGAGAAAAAACATGGAACTATTTAACCATGTTTTTATTAAACTATCACGGACTCCCCTGATACTGTGTCAAACTTTAGGGGCACCCAAAACAATAGGCCATGCCCTCCTTGATGAAACTTATTCCTGTGAAGCTTATGTAGATAGCAGAGAAGCTTAGACTACCTATAAACATGCCTAAGAGTTACTTCTGGAGGACCTCTGTTGTTGCTCAGATGTGGCCTCAGTCTCTCTAAGCCCAGCTCTGCAAGTGAAATCATTGCCCTGCCCCCTATGTAGGACATGGCATCCGGGGGTGAAAGTCTCCCTGGCAACGCGGGAGATGACTCCCAGGGATGAATCCAGACCTATCACAGTGGGATCGACAATTCCATCCTGTCCAAAAGGGGAAAAAGAAGTATAACTAATAAAGTATCAGTGGCAGAGAAAGTTCAAATAGAGTTGAGAGGCTACTCTGAAGGTTGGTCTTATGCAAGCATCAGGTAGACTTTGCTACCTATCATAACCTGCCAACCCCCAACCGATACCATTCCAGCCAATCCTAAAGAACACCTAGAGCAATGTATAAGATTCCAGAAGGGTTCTAGGGATTAGAGTAACTTTTCAGAAACCTGCAACCTCCAGATGGTTCCCTGGTCTAGACACGTCCTGAAACCTAGCCTAGGCTCTCCAGAACATCAGATAGATCCATCCCTCTACCGCACATTAGTGACATAACCTTTCAATATCAAAAATTTAGAATTGTCATAGTCCAAACAACCCTAAAGAGAGGAATGGAAAGATCAAAGTGATGATGGAATTAAATAAAGAAGATAAGACTTAACAAATGAATATGAATGCTGAATCATTAAAATGATATCTCATTTAGTCTCCAGTATTTTAGAACACCTACAAGTAAAAACCAAAAATTGTGAAATTGTAACCCATGTCAAAGTCTGAAATATGTTCTACGACTAACTGTGGTGCTGTGCTTTGAAATTTATAGCTTTTTGTATATATGTTATTTTTCACAAAAAAAAGAAGGAAAAAAGTCAATTGTGATAGAAAGAAATATTTAAGCCCTCTAGCCTCCTATATTCTGGAGCAGCTAGAGTAAAAATATGAGAGGATCGTATGGTAGCCCATGACAAAGTCTGGGATCTGTCCTGTTTTAACACTTGTTGAAGAGTGCTTTGAATACTATTGCTTTTTATTTCTTTGTTTTCTATATATGTTGTACTATACAATAAAAAAATTATAAAAAATAGTCTCAACTAATGTAATACATATTTTTAACTGCCTCTTGTACCATGCTCTATTAACTCAACCAAAGATGATTTAAAATAGAAAAAAAAAGTTCATGCACATTTTCAAACCCAAAAATGTGTGTTGTTTTTTCACATTTTACAGCATATATTGGTCTATGGTAAAACCAATATCAACTAACAATAGTAAAATAAACTTCTCTTATTTGTGGTTGATACCTCTGGATAACTTCATGACTATTAATTTTACAAATATTACTATTTTCCCTCTTTATATATTTATTTGTTTATTAACCATTTATATTTTATGATTTTCCTCATAATACTTCCCCTTTCCAACTAAGAACTAGACGTTTAAAATTTTGCTTCAGTCCTCATCAACCCTGATCTGGCTTCTTCTTTGAACAATTTTTTAAAAGAAAAGAAAAAATGATAACTCCATTGTAGAAAAATAAAGCTACATTGAGATGTAATAATTGGATGGTCAGCTTGACTCAATAACCAGTTAAATAACTCCTTTCTTCACATCAGCTTAAAATTGAATTTGTTTCCAATTCATTCCTCAGCTGATGATTGTTACTAAATTTCATTAACCTTCTAGTTGATCAGCAAATCACTGTAGAAACTGCCAATGTTATACCTACTATTCTATTTCATTCGCTTCAAAATGTGATCCTAAAGCTTAATTCCCATGCTGGTTCCTGGCTCCCAGAGCATCCATCCTTAAAACTGTCATATCATAACAATGTGAGCAAGCCACAAATTACAAGGGTTTACCAAGTTCATCAGTAATTAAACGAATTTGAAAGAGGTAAGATAATTCATTTTATCAAAGAATATTCATTCAATATTTATTTTTCAATAAAAGAAATGTCATGATAAGAAAGTAAAGCCTTATGCAAGTCCATTGAAGAAACAGCTAACCCAAATTGAAGTTAAGAGGGAAGAGCGGTGATCTAGGAACGAGTCCCCAAAGAAATTATATAAAAATGGGATTTGAAGGGTCTAGCCATAGAAATGAGTAGAAGTAAAATCTGTGTCCCAGACAAGAAAAACACCATACAGAAAATCAGGATGCTAGAAAAGCATGTAGATCAAAGAAATGAGAACACTTACTGTTGGGGCAGCAAAGAGTTGCTGGTAACTGTGTGGGAAAGAAAGTTTCAAAAGTAATCTGGATTCCTATGTTCAGGAGGTTGGGCTTAACTGACCAGCTGGACTTATCCAATGAGGTTGACTGGCCAAGCATAGAAATAAATTGATCAGGTTAGGAGCTTAATAACATTATTCTGATAGCAGAGCAGAACCATATTGCAATTGACATATTTAAGAGATTTTTTTTCTCCAAAAATTTAAGTGTACCTGGCATAAAAATAAGCTCCACAATATTTTTTATTGAACAGAGTAGAAAGAGCATTGAACTGGGAATCTGAATGTACATATTAAGTTCTCATTTTGTGATTTATTAATTGTGTAGCTTTGCAAAATTTATTTAACATCACTTCAAATGTAAATCTATAAATTGAAAATGCAGAAATTTGCATTATATATGCTCATTCATAAGGTGGTTTTAAATACAAATAAGATTTTATCTTTGAAAGTTCTTCATAAATCATCAAGAATTGGCAAAACAATGAATAGCCCATTGAACAAATACGTACTTAAGATTTGTATTGTTAAAACATTGTTCTGCATGCTGTGTGAGTTGCAAACTTCTTAAGGCATTTTCTGCAGCCTCCAGGTATTTATGACTTAATGAACAATCATATCACAGAAATAACAAGGGAACCATGTTCAATGGGAGAGAGTGATTGAGTCATTCAGCAAATATGCAAGGAAAACCTACACTTGCAGGTAATAAAATCCTATAATATCCATCATGATGTTTGATTTAGGGCTTTAAAGTGTAGTTAGTGTGGAAAACTAAAAGTACACACACATTTATAAGACAGCATGTTTAATAATTGGATACTTGCTGTAATACTGCAATTGTTACTAATAACCAAGAGGGATGGGATTTACCTCTTTCTTGGAGTTTAGGAAGGATTTTAGCAAAGATTATAATGAAACTCTGAAATAAAGTTTGATAATCTGATTTTAATTAGAGAATATCTGGATAAACATGGAAAATAGGGAATAGAATGGAAAGCTCTCCCAGTATGACTATAGATTAACAAAAATGGAATAAGTGTTCAGTTAGGTTAAAAGATTGTAAAGACAGACTAGGAGGAGATAATAGAAGTCATTAGTATACTAGGTTGCTGCAATTGCATAACCTTTTAAATAAAATGAAGCTATTAAATGAAATAGTTTAGCAGTGGTGCATAAGAGAAAATTTGAGGAAAGTAATTAAGGAACTGTTCAATTACACCAGTAAAAGTGAGGACTTTGAAAACTATTGCCTTTTTCTTTCTTTGATTTGTATATATGCTATATTATACAATTTTAAAAAGTTTAAAAATATATAGAGAGCATGGGAGAAGATCCACATTTCCCTACTTTAGGGAGACAGGTTTGAGATCATGAGATCCTTTCTCTCAGCCGGCTATTAAACAACTTTCCTTTGCAACCAAATTAAAAAACAAAACAAAACAAAAGTGAATCGGAGTCTAACAGCAGGCATCCCAAGTATAGAAATAATACAAAAATTTGAGAGTTTTCAAAAATAGAATTTAACAGAATTGCCATAGAGGTTGGGAAATAAAGCAGGGGAAAATGGTTCAAGATGAAAGAACTTGTAGGATAGATTAGAATCGTATTGAAAGTTAGACAATAGAATAACATTGGATAAAAAAATAAATTAAGTCCTGTTTTGAAATTTGAGTTTGAAACAGTTGAATAGTATCTGACTTCTGTGGGGAAATATTTAATAGGCTTGTAGAAATGCAGATTTTGAGCTGAGGGTTCTAGGCATAGATTTCGGCATAAAAGATGTAAAGGTGATATTTGAAGCGTTGGGAGTAAAAGAGCTTGCAAATATTAGAAAGTCAGAAAGAGAAAAGTATAGCAAATGTATAAGGCTGAGAAAGAATAGTCTGAAAATAAAAGAACCAGGGAAGTCCAATATGACAAAAAGCCAAGGAAACGGAGAATTTCAAGAAGTATTAAGTAGCTTAGTGTGAAAAGCAGATTAAATTTGAGAAATTAAAAGTGACCATTGAAATTTCAGAAAATTTTTTGTTTTAAAGGTGAATTTTAGAGATTAAACCTAATACAAAACTAATGAATGTAGAGAAAGGAGAATTAGTAAATTTGTGGACATGCATACAAAATTGGCAGAGAAAATCACTATTCCTATTGTATAAGCCAGTAAAAATATCTCGAAGTTCAGTGACATTCTAAAGAAATTATTGAAAGAGGGAAAAGATGAATCTTGTGAAGCATGGCTGAGAGGATATTCCAAGAATAGGAAATAACATGAAATAAAGCTTTCTTCCTTTATTTTGCATGTCTACTCTGAATACACTTAAAAAATACACTCACTTCTAGTGAAAATAATACCTAATTTTTAAAAGATTAGTATCTTTAGTAAGCACTCAATAAATGTTGGATACTATTATTTTGTTCTAGGCATCACTATGGCTGCATTAAATGTGTTATCACATTTATTCATTAATACCTTTCTGGGAGTAAGATTAATATCTTTACAATTTTCAGATGAAGAAAACTGAGCATTTGAAATTTTAGAGTGGTCTAACAATTTATAATAGAGGCAATCAAGAATAGAGCCTGAACTGTTAATGGCTAATTGTCTGCTACCTTTTATAGTCTTTGAACAGTTCACTGAGCTTTCTAAAAAAATCATATTGCAAAATTTCGATTTAAAGAGCATTAATGTTTGTCTAGTCCAAACTTTATTTTACAGATGAAGAAATGGAAGCCTTCCGTGGCTTTAACTTATGCAGAGCCACCCATCTAATTAACAAGGCACCTAGACTAGGGTGTCTGGGCCGGTTGAAACTATTTGTTTCTATTTAACTAGTATTTTAATTTCTCACAAAGTGGTTCCTCATCTTTGGCTGTTTGCTTAAAGACACTCCTCTGTTGGATAGCTGAGAACAGTTCATGATGTCATAGCATATGTAGCTCATAGTTCCTCCTCATATTTCATTCTGCAGTTTGCATTCATTCATCTTACTGCTTACTGTCCACATCTATTTCCCAGCATTTTTTAAGTTTCAGGATATGCTTTACCTATATCAATAGTGGCAGCGTAAGACTTAGACTGCAAATTTCAAGAAGTTAGGAGCTATTGAGAATAATTAATTTTGTATTATTGTCTAATACAGCTCAAATTAGAGAAATAATGTATGGATAAGCTTTGGATGTTTAAAACACATAACTTGAATTCAACTGTTCTGTTCTATTCCTACTATAAACTGGGCAACTTTAGGGAATTAATTTAACTTTTAAATTTCTTATTCCTATAATAGGAATGCTAATAACAGTGACAACATGATGTACTAATATTTATTATATACATTATTTTAGAGTCTAAAGTAAGCAAATAAGAAATGAATACTAAAACATTTTATAGAATTAAAAGCACAACTCAATATAAAATGCCAACAAGGATGGAGAAAGTGACAGGTGGGGGATGATAGGAAGACATTTTATATGGGGTTTCTTTTCAAAAGATATGTGAGTCATGAATTAGCAATTTTGTGTTTGTGTCAAAGGTAAAGAAAGTCATAGAGTTAGAGAAATCAAAGTGACTCAAATTTATTATTTCTACCCACTTCTTTTATAAGGAACTGAGATTGAGAAGTAAAACCACTGACAAAGTCTCACAAAATTAAAACTAAAATCTTAGTGTCTTTATTCTTGATTTAAGAATACATATATTCCTAATATATATCCTGATTAGGATGCATCTCATTCAATCATCAGTTCAAATGACTGACATGTACAAAATCTACTCCAGGCCAACATTCTAGCAATGTCAGAAAAAAGGCACATTACCCAGTGAAAATTGCTGAGGATTGTAGATTCCTTGAATGATGCAACCTTCAGTAGTGTGAACACTTGGTCAATCAAAGTTCCAATAATTCATTGCAATTCAATACTCTGAGTCACCAGTATCTACCTTTTAGTGCCCTCAGCAGCTTGTGAACATCATCTGGCACTGTACCAGACCTGACAGCATCCTCTCATCCAACACCAAACACAAAGAAAACTGTGTTTTCCAAATGTAATAACAGCAACATCTGGTCTTGCAAGTAAAAACATAATTCTCTGAAAAGTAAATGCAGAAAATGTACCCCAAGCCCTGTACATATCTTGCATTTCAATATAGCATAAGTTTTGTCTTTCTTATGATTTGACTTTAGTCTGATTTAAAGATTTCCAACTGCAACAAGAGTGTTTGTAGGAGACAACCTGGGACCCTAGATAAGTCACTTCGGCATAAATAGCTGTTCTTGCTGAAATTAGGATACTTTGAGACAATTCGAAATAAGGGAAATATCATTGTGCCTAAAGAAGTTCAATTATAGATTGAAATGCATGTGCAATTCATCATTTTTAATCATTGTCGTTGTCGATAAGAGTGCCAAAGAAGGATAGCTCAGTGTGGTGCTGACAGATCTCCGTCTTCAAAACATACAATTTGTCAACTATTTTCAGAGGAGAAAAAAATAGACCAAATGGTATCCCGTGTACCTTCTAATGACTTGGGCTTGCTGAGAAATAAATATTATGCAATGCTAAAAATAAAAGAAAATTAACTTAGCATTTTTTTATGAAGGAATACACACTTCCTCAGCTAAAAGTTTTAGATTAAGATTTTTCATTACATAAAGTAGTGATGTGGGGGAACTTTTAGAAGTGCAAGACCTCATGAAGTTATCCATTTATTCATCTAGAGGAGCTGGTGAAGGGATCAAGAATAATAAAATAAACTAGCAAGTTTCCATGAAAACAATAGCCCCATATTCTTTTCATCAGCTTATTAGGTTTATTTCTCCTTTTAAAATCTATTACCTTAGGTAGGGAGGATTTAACATCTTAGTATAAATTATTCTAATCAATTGTACAGGTTCCTGTCTTCTTTATATTCACCAAGGATTATGTTTACAACAGATTGGAGAAGATAAGATACAAAAATGAGCAAATGTTTGATATGTCATATCTGAAACTATCACAAATTATTCACCAAACAAATATAGGAATATATGTTAAAACAGAAAAAAGAAATGCTTGCCTGCCAAGCCCGAGGACCCGGGTTCGATTCCTGGTGCCTGCCCATGTAAAAAAAAAAAAAAAAAAAAAAAAAAAAAACAGAAAAAACAGAAGACAGAAAGCACTCAACCAAAAATATGCTGAATATTTTACTTACTACTTTAATTAGAACATATGTAATTGATTAAAGCCATAAAATTTGCCCGAACCTTCATTGTTAAAACATGTTTAAATCAATTTAATTTCTTTGAGCCAAATACCAACAAAAAGAAATATGAAATTCCCAGTAAAATTTCTGTTGCCTTCATAAATAAAGCATTAGTTTCATGCCTAAAATCCTCAGGATAGTAAATAGAATTCTAATCTGATCAGTTGTTTTTGTCATCATAGCTGTGTTTTGCATAATGCTAGTATGAACATAAAACTGTTTCGATAATGTAATGATAAAATAGGTTATTTTTTATATCTGCCATCATAGAAGGAATGAATAATATTCTTTCACCCCCAAAATTCTGGTGAACTTCATCTATGACCAAATACCAAAAAAGCATGACTTCAAGGATAATATCTTGTTTACTATGGAAGCACATCTATGTTCCAAAAGTATGAGACAAGGCTATTTTCAAACATACACATGCACTCACTGAAAGCTCATATGACACAAAAGGAAGGTGATGATTGTAACAGCTAAGGATTTTTTTTATTGACTGATTTTTTTTTTTCCAACAGCTTTTTCAGATTCTGCAAAATCTGATCTATAACCCTACCACATGGTCCCGGCATCTTTGAATTGTATTTAAGACCATTATTCTGGAATGGAAAACATAAGTAAGGTGATATCATTAAATGACTTTGATTGAAGCAATAGTGACCAAAGAATAAAAGGAATAACACAGCACAGCAACCGTGAACAGTTTGATTCTATTTCACTTATTAATATGAAATCTAGGGAACGAAAAATATGTAATAATTTACAGTATGACCTCATTTTACCTGACCAATACGTTCCAAGACTCTGTTAGCATGAATTGAAAATTTTAAATAATATCAAATCCTATCACTTAGTAAGTATTACTTATATGAACATACTTATCGCACATTTTTATAATCAAGGCAAATAAGCACACTAGTAACTAGTAAACAAAATCAATCTTGGAAATATATTTTTTTAATTTTAATTCTCTTTCTCTCTGCTTTTAGTTTTTTGTTGTTGTTGTTGTTACCAATCACATACACCCAATTTCATATGTGCTGAGTCCATGTACAATGAGGTCCTACTGTGGTTGCTGGGGAAGTCACAGACATGAATATCAGCATCTCTCAGCCCTCTCCTATGTCCCTCTTTTACTTTGTGTACAGATGTTTCAGTGTTTTCATTTTGCAGCCCAGAAGAAATGTTGGGTGTTATACAATTTCCTAACATACTTTGAGCTCCAAACCAGGAACAAGATTCTGAGCTGCTTATCAAGGTGGGAACTCTGTTCAAAGATTGCTTGATGCATGCATTTTGCTTAGTGGCAGTATCCCCTCCCCCTGGAGAATAAAATACCCAATCTCTGGTTGTCCAGTGTCTCTCCACCCCAAAGGGATGTGGGGTGTGTGGAGTTGTCCACAGACACCGATTGTGTAGGTTTGAAGCTCTTATGTACCCCAGAAAAGGTCACGTTCTTTTAATCCATTCATGTGGGTGCTGACCTACTGTTCATGGGACCTTTTGGTTAGGTTATTTCCATTGAGATGTGACCTACCCCATTCAAGGTAGGTCTTAATCTTTTTGTTGGAGTCCTTTATGAAAGGATAAAACACGTACAGAAGCAGAGATGAAACCAAAAGGAGTTCAGAAAAATAGCCAACCCGTTTTTTGGTATATTGCATTTAGCAGCTTTAGCAAACTGACACACTGACCCAAGTAGTTGGCTTTGCCAGGGACTGACTTTGATGAGCTCTCTTTCCCTGCTCTTTTCAACCTTTTGTGGGCTGTGTAAGGAATAAAGTGTCATTTACTGAATCTTTTGTGCCTGAGCCTGTTTTCCCATTATGCACCATATAACAACTCTCTCCACAATACTTTGGTTGAAATATATTTTCATAGTATTAATGCCAATTGAATATTGAGCACATCTTACAGTTTAAGCAGTGTTCCAGGTCTCTTTTATTATTTAACTTTATTCCTATTTTACCATAACTGGGACTCAGACATCTGTCTAATATCTAAATCTCTATTCCAACTCACTCTCTCTCTCTCTCTAGGGACTGTGTTTGAGTGTAATCCATAACAGCTTTTCTAGACATTTCACAGAGGACTGTTTCACACATAAAGGTAATGTTAACACTGACAATCTTTCATTCTTTCCTTCAAAACACAATCATTGTGCTGAGTATTCCATACAGCGGTAACCATCAAAACATGAGATTTGTCCACATGAATCCTTTGTGTTTGGCTTTTGCATTTTGTTTTGGTATAGCAAACATAAGCCAAATATTTGAATAGGTACACAATTATAAATGGTGTAAGTGATAGAAAATAATACGTTAACTTGAGAGGGAATAAAAGGGAATTTTTTATTCGGATTGGGAACCCAGAGAAATCTCTCTGAGGAAATGGCATTTAACAAGTATCCCAGTGGAGCAGCAGAGAAATACTTGAGGGAATGGTGAAGTTAGAAGAGGTGAGACAGAGGAAGCAGCATGTGTGAAGTCCCTGAGTTTGAAAGAGTTTGCTTCTGAGAGAATTAAAATCAAATCAAAACAGAAATAAAATCTGCGATATCAGATAATCATTGTAGAGGAGATTTTAACAAGTGATGTGGTCCAGGAGGTTGAGGGAGGAAGACAACATGAGCTATAACCATAGGTGAGAGATTTTTAAAAGCACTTTGTGATGGTTAAGTTCATGTGTCTATTGGCCAGGGTTTGGTGTCCAGTTGTTTAGTGAAACAAGCACTTATCTGATTGTTACTGTGAGGATACTGTTTGGATTTAAATAATCAATAATTTCATTGCATTTCTGGCTTCAACAATGAGGGAAGTTTCATGCAATCAATTGAAAGTCTTAAAAGGAAAAGTGATCATATCAGCCATCAGAAAGAATTGCCATCTCCTTCTGGCAGCAAGCTTCTTCAGGGGAATTCATTGAAAACCTTCACCAAAGTTCCTAGCTTACGGCCTTCCCTACAGAATTCAGAGTTGCCCATCTTCACAGTCATGTGAGCCAATTCCTATAGTAAATCTCACAATTGTTATGAGAGATGATGAGATAACCTCCTTTCAGTTTTCTTTCTCTGGAGAATGCTGACTAATACACCAATCATATGCAAAGGTTAGAACAGAGGGCAGGAAGAGAGAGCAAGAAATCACCCATGATTTTTAAATTTAACCCATATAAATGTAATTGGAAGACTATCAGATTATCTTCAGTTAGACATCATACTTTTGCAATGGGCAGTTAAAACTACCAAAGCCATTATGATTATAAATGCTGTCTATGCTGAACACTTTTAGTGGAAATTGGTTTTAAATATGGCAATACATATTAGTTTGAACTATTTCTAATGGGGACTATAATTGCATTGTTTAATGTTTTACTTACATGTGGTGATTTTTTCTTTCCTAAAGCACATGGTTGCAGTCATACCAACAGAATTAAACAAATAATATGATTTAAAACATCACAAAGAGTTTATTCAAAACCAATCCTCATAAAACCAGTGTGATTTTGGTAATCCTTCTTAATTATGTCACTAATCATTCGAATAATTATGCATAGATTCAGACATATGAAGATAAATAGAGAAATAAAATATATAGCATTTAAAACAGCTGTTACAATATATTCAGATTGCATTGGCCAAAAGAAAGGGTGCTATACTATTCGGTGCATCTAAAATAAGTATGTTCAATAAGAAAAAAAATCTACTTGGTGGAGGTGTTACAAAAACCAATGTAGATAGCAATCTATGATTCTGCCAGAAGAAATGAAGTGTAAAAAATTATCGACATCAAAGAGAATTAGCATTTTAATAATTACAAGTGGTTTAAAGGACTAATACCTTTTTTGTTCCTGTATGAATTCAGAAAGCTCCTCCTCAAGGCAACAAATATCTATCCAAAAAAATCTATTTTTCCAAAGATTAATTACATAGGAATGTCAAGTAAATCCTTCACAAATTTCATCTCAGCTATAAACCATCACAAGCATTCTAATTATTCTCACTCATTTTCAGAAGAAAATTTTTGAAATAATGTTTTCCTTTCAAATGCTAGAAAAAAACTAATGGTTATAAATTGTTTATATTTATTCATTATAATATTTTACAATACGGCATTTATTTTTCATATTTGTGTTTGAATTGGAAGTCATAACTGGTCATAGCATGACTTAGTTTTACGGCCTTTAGCAATTTCACTTATAACACATTCATAGCCTGATTCTCCTTGAGCCTTCATGAATCCTGATTTTGCCTCATAAACACAAATGCAATAGAACATGGTTTCATTTAAATTATGTGAAACTGTATTGTACTGTATTGTACTGTATTCAAATGCCTTAAGAAATTTTCCCATCATAGCAGCAATGTCAGAGACAATGGAGTTTGAAGGCTTTGAAGAGAAGGCTCTGTATTTTATCTCCTCACGAACTTCAGAATCCTTTCCAGAGAGAATTCTGATACTATCAGGGTGCCTACAACTCAAATTTTATTACAGACCATAATGTGACCTTCCAAAAGTAAGTTCATATAGCCCACAGAAAGTACAGCTGGTATAAAATAATATGTTTTTGCTAAGGATCAGAGTTTATTTTTACATATATGTAGCATTTAACTACCTCAGTTTGGGTCTCAGAAAAACTTGTTTGTGGCCAACTTATTCCTGATGACATTAATACATCTATCATTTTACAAGATAGAAAATTGAACAGTTTATATGGGCACAGATTTCCAGAGATTAACATTGTGTACGTTGAAGTCATACAATTTTAAATTAAGTACCTATCAAGATTATCTTCATTTCCATTTTATTTTAATTACAGAATTTGTAATTCTACAGAAATATCATGCAGAAAGTACAGAGTTTCCATATACTGCCCTTGCACACATGTAGTTTTCCCTGTTGTTAACATTTTGCATTAGGGTGGTAAATTTGTTACAATTGATGAAACGGTATTATTATATTTATACTATTAACTACTGTCCATGGCTTATACTTAGTATTCACTGCTTGAGTTGTACAGTTCTATGGATTTAAAAAAAAATAATTCTTGTTACATATATATAGCCTAAAATGTCCCTTTTAAACCACATTCAAATATATAACCCAGTGGATGCCTTTATATTCATGATGTGCTACCGTTGCCACCATCAATTACCAAAACTTTCCCAGCACCTCAAACAAGAACTCTGTACCAATTAAGCAGTAACTTCCAATTCCCTGCTCCTACCTTGGTCCCTGGTAACCTGTATTCTAGTTTACAAATCTATAAATTTGCTTATTCTAGTTATTTCATATCATTAGATACATAATAGTAGTCCTTTTGACTGTGGCTTATTTTGCTCAACATGATGGCTTCAAGTTTCATCCATGTTATTGCATGTATCAGAATTTCATTCCTTTTTTTATGACTGAATGATATTTCATTGTATTTCTCACATTTTGTTTAACCATCCAGCTGTTGTTAGACGTTTGTGATGCTTCCTTCTTTAGGCCATTGTGAATAATGCCACGATGAACATAAGATTGCCTTTTAAAGTAATTCAGATCACTACAAAAGAGCTGTATTCTGTATTGTTATTTCTCTTCTCCTATCAGAAAAACAACAGTTAGGTATGCTATTTACTTAGAAGGGCAAGCTTTAATATTTCTAAGACTAAGGACAAAAATGTACTCTGAAGTGTCATCTAGCAATTTCTTCTTCAAGTCTATCCAAATTTTATAATGTCTATTTGCTAATAATGTATTAGTCATATTGTTTTACTATGTTTAAATCTAGTTGGATATGTTGTCAACTTTGCTTATAAACTTAGTAAACCATCTAAGACTACATTCAATATGAGGAAATACACAAATCACTAAAATCCAATTTAGACTTATCATCAGAATTAAAATGTGATCAAATATCAATTATACATTTATATGAAAAACTGACAGTATAAATGATGATGTCCCTAGAGGATATGTATATATGAATATGTAGAGAGAGAGAGAGAAATTAGAAAACACTTAACATCGAATATAAACACTGTTCTGGGAAATACCCAGAGAAATTATTCTATGAACACTATCCCTAGCAAGGGTGAATTTTAGTAGGGATTTAGATGACAAGCAGACAAGTGTCTTAATCCTAATTATGGAACTCTTAATATTTACGTAGCAGTATTCAAGTTATTGAATATATTTCATTCTAATTCACTCATCTATAGCATGTAGATAAAAGATAACCAGTTAAAAAGGAAGTAACAGCATCTGAAATAAAATATGTGTTGAATATTCAGCAGCTATTAATAATGTAGAAGTGTATCATAATGCAACTGTCCTAGTACCACTTTATATTTTCCTGAATATGTAAACTAGGCTGCTCGGTTTCATCTAATGCAGCCCAGATAAGCCAGACCTTACTATGTGCAGACATATGCATGACTGCACTTGAAAGACATTTTCTCTAGAGATAGTTAACAAGGCTTTCTCAAGACCTGAAGGAATATCTATTCAAACCAGTCATTCTCAAACTGTATATCGTAATCATCTGAGGAATTATTTCAAACTTCCCATTATTCACAGAGTATCTTAGTGTTTTGTTTTTTGTTTTAAATTGGATGTTCCCCACCCTCCACGTCAGAATTAGAGTGAGAATGAAGTGGACTTATAGGTATCTCCTCAGGTAAATCTAAAGATTGAAGATTGATCTATACCAAACTCAAATCCATTTAAGATCTTGTGATGATGGCCATCTCTAGTCCTTTACTTTGAAGCAACTGTCAGATTCTGTTTATGAATTTGTTTCCTTTAACCTTGATAACATAAAAACTATGGGAAATAGGAAGATGTGAATTTTCTGGGCAAAGAAAAGGATAAAGTTGAATGCAACACTAGACAAAAAATTTTAAATATAAAACACCAAAGACAAAAGGAAAATTTAAGAACCCAGAAAGAAAAAGAGAAAAAAAATCAATGGATTTAATATTAAATAGATTCATGAACTCCCCAATAGAAATAATGGAAATCAGAATACAACAGAATTATATCTTCAGTGCATTAAGAGAAAATTAATGTTGACCTCAAATGTTATACACAATCAAAATACCATTGTCTAACTGAAGCTTGCGTTTAAGAGTGACCTCGAGAGTAGCCTCTTGACTCTATTTGAACTCCCTCAGCTACTGATACCTTATTTGTTATACTTCTTTCCCCCCTTTTGGTGAGTATGGCATTGTCGATCCCACAGTGCCAGGGCCAGACTCATCCTTGGGGGTCACCTTCTATGCTGCCAGGGAGACATTCACCTCTGGTTGTTATGTCCCATGTAGGGCAGGAGGCAATGATTTCACTTGCAGAGTTGGGCTTAGAGAGACTGAGGTCACATCTGAGCAACAAAGAGGTCCTCCAGAAGTAACTCTTAGGCATACCTATAGGTAGGCGAAGCTTCTCTGCTACATACTAAGCTTCACAAGAGTAAGTCTCAAGATCAAGGGCTTTGCTTGATCTTGACAGGGATTGCAACCTATCATAACTTGTCAAACCCCACCTAAAGCCATTCCAGCCAATGCTAAAGAACACCGAAGGCAAGACATAAGATTCTATGTATAAAAATCTTAATATATAATATATACTATACATTTTTTGACTTAATATAAAACAAAGGCTCCATGCACTAGGGTAACTTTCCAGAAAACTACAATCTCCAGATGGGTTTCTGGACAAGATAAGTCCCGAAGCCTAGAATGGCCAGTTTTTCCAGAACATCAGCTAGACCCATCTCCCTACCCCATATTATAGACAGACACTTCCAATACGAAAAAGTTAAAATGAACATAGCCCAAATATGTCTAAAGAGGGGGGAAAAGATCAAAGGTGATGGTGGAGTTATACAGAGTAGGTAGGGTTTAACAAACGAGTATGATTGTTAAATCATTATGTTGATATTTCTTTTAGCTTCCAGTATCTTAGAGCAGCTAGAAGTAAAAACCTTAAATTGGAACTGTAGCCCATATCAAACTCTGAAATTTGTTCTATACCTAATGTTGGCGATACGCTTTCAAATTTATTTTTTTTTATATAGTTTATTTTTATACACATACAAAATTTAAAGTCAATTGTGGTAATAAAAAAATGTTATTCCTTCTAGCCTCCAATTTTCTGGAGCAGCTAAGATGGAAAAATCTGTGATGATGTATGGTAGCCTATGAAAAACTCTGGGATCTGTCCTGTAACTACTTGTTGAGGAGTGCTTTGAAACTATTGCTTTTTACTTTTTTGTTTTGCATATATGTTACATTATATAATAAAAATTAAAAAAAGAAAAATCAAAATACCTATCATAAAGTAGAGCAAAATAATATTTTAAATTCAAAAACTGAAAAAAAAAAAAAAAGAAATCCTAAAAGATATACATAAAGTATGGAAAGTGTTCCTAAATGTACGGTTTAAGGTGCATTAAGGAATAGTTTATAATGAAAGTTATAGATGTGTGGATTAATCCAAGCTCCCAAGTTTCTTGGTTTTTAATAAATACTCTTTCTATTTGCTAAAACTGGAATCAAACAAACAAAAAAGAATGTGAGTTGGGTGTGGGGAGTTCATGACTTTCTTTTCAGACCTGTGAAGCTTCAGATGCTTTTGAAAGAAACATGTTTAATGCCAAACACACAGTTGTATCACATAGGTTAAAAACTTGGGTGCACAGGTGGTTCAGTGGTAGAACGCTTGGCTTCCATTAAGGAGACCCGGCTTCGATTCCCAGACAATTTCCGCCACCTCCAAAAAAATAAGAAAAAAAAAATAGAAACGTATGGGAGATGCCTGGGCTAGAAATAAAAGACGTGATTAATGCGCATATAAAGTGGTTATTGGAGTGATGGGCATGGAAGAGATCAACCTGTGACGGTGCATAAAATGTAAAGCAAGTGGACCAGGACTGAGCCTTAGGGACTCCAACACTTAATAAAGAATTTTGCCTGTGAGCTGAAAACTTAAATATAATTTTCTAAATAGATTTTTATCTCAAAGAGAATTAAATTTCTTTTGTAATTTTACAACTCTTTTTGGGCTCAAATAACATATAATTTTCATAAAGAGCAATAATAGTAGCCAATAGTATTTAATAACATAAATAAATTCAGTGACTTCTGAATTTTGATGACTGCAGAGTTAGGTGATAATAATTAGATCATAAATGCCATAAAAGTCATTTGTTGATTTTTTTCGTTCATTCAGTATATATTTAATGAAGGCTTACTATGGGGTTACCTAAAGAGTGGAGATTGGGTACTCACGAAGTTACTTCCCAATGAGGGAGTCAGAAAATAAGCAAATATGATATAATGCTATAAATAAAAATGAATCACCATACAGAAAAAGAAAGTTACAGTGTGCTGCCTTATGTTTAGGGATTTGAAATTTACAAGGAGGTTTTATTCAGCTGAGACATAAATTAAGAAGGAGAAGCCTTACAGATATATCTGAAGTAAGAATGTTCCAGGCAGTATAAGCATGTTCAGGGAGTTGGGAGCAGTAAGCAGGGTGGAGAGTGTTATCCCATTTTAGTAAAAAGAATTAAACTTCACTGGGAGAATCAAAGCCACAGCATTATCTGTCTAAGGACACAAAATTAGGTAGAACAAGAGACATCAATGCTTTGTTTAAACCATAAATCAAATTGAATGCTTGGCTGTTAAAGTGCCATAGAAGATATCATAGCTGCATTTAGATGGATGGGTGGGGATATGAAGACATAGAAACAAACAAAAACCTTCCCTTTTTAAAATAAGGGATAATTGTTTCTGACATAATCATAATTACATTAAGGTTCATGGCACATTAATGTATTTTTCTATCAAAACTTTTATCCTAATTCCTTCGCTTCAATGTGATGTTGAACCAATCAATGCTTACAGTCCATAAAGCTTCTTAAATTAGACACAAGTATAAGTTATTACATTATTGGAAATCATTAGTCAAATCAATGAGCTTTAATTGTATTAATAAAACACACTAAAGAACTGATCCATGGTCCATTTATCACTTCTCCAAGGAAAATTGCCAAGTCTATTTTTCATGATCCTGTTAAAAGTTACTGATAACTGGTGGCATCTTTGGAAATCCAGGAAAGAAGAGCAGTTCTCTAGCATTTAGAGAGCACTTTGCTGTCTTGACCCCCCAAGCTCAGTGGGCATCAGCTACAGATGGTCTTACTGTAGTCCTCAACAGGTTCTTAAATTTGTAAGCCATGTGAATATTGTAAAATTAATTTCTTTCTTTATAAAGTTGTATGCTCTTGTCATCATTAAAAAAAATTCTTTAGTATTTTTCATATGTATGCCATTTGATTCCTATTACTCTTTCTCATCTAATTAAACTTATTTTTCATTACTGTCTATGCAGAAGGTTCTTTTCCATGCCAGCTAATTTAATTTTGTTATTGAAATATTATGGATATTTTTCCTGACCTTTGTGTAAGTCTTTGCTCTAGACTGGAATCAACCTAAACTCATGTTCGTTGTCCTTGCCTCCAAACTTTAAAGTACCTATTTAAAAGCCTCTATTTGATACACAAAGTTTTAACAATTTTTGGAATTTGGGGTAGATGATTATCTCAATAGGTCTTAAGTACACAGTTTCTTCTGCAGGCTTTTGGCAAATCTTTAGGCCTATATTTTATCATGCATTTGCCCTGGATTTCCCATTCATGCATACATCTCAATTACTCTTAATATTCTTCAAAGGATCTAATCCAATGCCATTCACAAATCAGAAAACAGAGACATGTAAATTATCATTTTTTCTGATCAATCATGCTTGTTTTTGTGAATAATATATTCACTTTTGGCAAAGAGCAGATTTCTAAAATTTGAAAACATTTATATATATATATATATATATATATATATATATATATATATATATATATATATTTCTCAACCTTTTGTGAGGAAAAACTGCATTTTGCAATATAAACTTGTATCTGTGATACTACAGTACCCAGGAACACTAAATATTTGCCATAGTTAAGTCTTTAGATAAAATATGTAGGGTGCACAGGTGGCTCAGTGGTAGAGTGCTTGACTTCCATCAGGGGACCCAGATTCTATTCCCGGACTATGTACCCCCCCAAAAAAAAACAAACAAAAAAGGTGAAATACATAATAATGTAGACGCTAATCTGATTGAAAACACCATCCTCTTTTTTTCAGGATGACAGACCTGAATATGTGCAAATTGCTTAAGAGGATAAGTCCCTAGGTAGTTAGCTGGGGTCTTAATACATTCCTTGGAAACAGACATCATAAATAAACACAGGACCTTTACAGCACCTTTACATATTCCATCATTACAGTAAACGGATGATTGATGAAAAGAAAAACTGACGTGAAGTTTGAAAATTCTAGTAAGTTGTGTCAAACCCAAGTGACTATATTCAGTATATATAGGACCACTGTGGTTATATGCTGTATCTCTTTGTAAAAATATAATAGCATTTCATAGATCCCATAAGATTTTTAGCATACTACCATAGCTCATAAGAGTACTTAATATCATATAAAAGTTTATTAATAGCTGAATTTAAACCGCCACTGCTTCCAAAGTGTATTGAGATGATGTATGGTCACCTGAAAAGTGTCTTATCATATTCTAAAGGAAGATAGTACACCTTTCTAAATATCTCAGAGACTTATTAAATATATTGTATAATAGAAAGATTAAAAGAACAATCTAGTTTTAAAAAGTTAGAATGAATTAAAACTGTAAAATGAACAAATGAATTAACTACATCTACTTATTATGATTGGTTATATTAAAATAAAAACAAATCTGGTATTAAACTAGTGCATGGTATAACTCACATTCAAGACTACATGTTCGGGAAAATAATATATAAATATTCTCAACACAAATGAATTCATTTTTTTTTTTTTTTGCATGGGCATTCACCAGGAATCAAACCTTGGTCTCCAGCATGGCAGGAGAGAACTCTGCCACCTGAGCCACCACGGCCCACCCAAATGAATTGAAATTTATAAAAAATGGTGCAAAATCTTAAAATTTGAAAAAGAAACCTGTGGTAAGTTAATATTTATTTGCTATAAGTAAGAAAGAAAATGGGGAAACATAATTCCACTAAGGCCAGTAGCTGCTTATATTGCCTATTTTTGAGTTTGTCTTTACTCCTGAATGGCATTAAGTTTATGATACTGTACTAAAAAATATATTTTCGCCTTTATTAGAAAAGATTTCCAAAATAAATGAAATGATGCCTAATTTAAAACTTAAAAGTTGTTCTTAAGATTTGGATTCTGTTTGTGTACTAATAATAATTATTTATAGGCAAAATCTCATCTCTTTCATATATTGCTTTCTCTTTCTTTGTTATTTTTTTATTCATTTGTTCTGTATGAGGTGTACACACATGCACATGCTCATGCATACATGCCCTAGTAAGAGAAGGAATAGACTCTGAATGACAGAGAATTATCCTTTATTTTCTAACTATCTTTTATCTAAAAGTGAAAAACTAGTTCTGATTCCCATGTCTCCCTTAATCTTTGGTCATAAAATATTTGTAGAACCATTTTTATCATTCAGATAATTGAATGAGTAGAAATTCATTTATTGTCCAGCAAGATCATAATAATAGCATTTTTAGGACTACTGATATTAAATAGATGCTTTAAAACTCATATCACAGTTATCTTAATAAGCATCTTAATTCATACCATGTTGTCTTGCTGATTTGGTTGTTCTTTTAAAATAATATCAGTAATTTTTTTAGTGGGCTTGCAAATGGTTTACTTCCTTCTCTTTTACCCATTGAATGCACATTTCATTCTGAAAACCACCTAACAGAACAAGTGATACAATATTTAAGTTTCTGGAGGAATTCATTTTATGCAATAAAAAATAAATTATATACTTGACATATTCAAACATTATACAAAGTAAGGAAAAAATGTTTGAATTATTTTTACTCTATTGCATATCTAGGGGCTATGTTTTCAAAGTGCAGAATATAAAATGAAAAAGTCCTATATACACTAATCTAATCTAACAAAGTGTTAATAAATACATATTCAGTAAATGTTTATTAGTGATCATAATGGCTAAATATCTCAAATGTGTATTTAATATTAAAGGAAATTCTTGTACCACCCACAACTTTTTGTTGTATTCAATATTCTATAGTAAAAAGTAATAATAATTCTTAGTGTTGGTACCCTAAAATCTATTTTCTGAAGGCCTACCCATACAGAGGCAAATCTATATCGATTTTGTAGTTTAAGCATCGGCCAATATATGCAATAAAATTTCCCAATAGCTTTGTTGAATTGTACAATACATAATGTTTTTCACATTGTTACTGCATATTACTTTTCCTAGAGGAATACATCAGCCTGCAGGCTTTCAATTACTTCATATTATCTATAGCATAATGCCACAGGATTTTTTTTATCCCTTTTAAGAAAAACTACCTAAAATACAGCTCAATAATTTTTCTCTTATTTTCTCAAACTTCTCTTTATTGCCAATTTCTCTATCTCCATAACTGCTGCTCTTCCTCATTGATCTGAGTACCTTACCCATTTCTTTCAGCCACATCCATACCTTCCTGACAGATGGAATTGTCAAGATCCTTGGAAGATATCTCTTTGCCCTTCCCAAGGGGATTGGTGGACCAACCAGTGGTAGGCATAGATGACCTACTAAACTCCAGTATACCATGGCTCCAGCCCACTGGATTGTCAGCCCATGTGTGTCAAGCACTTCTAAGTCCACTTTCATCATCTCACCCCTTTGCCTGGTGGCTGTAAACCTCCAACAATGTTAGGAAGCACGTGGAGGATATAATGTAGTAGAAAGTGAGATGATCCCTTGACAGTGCTTATAAAGGAGCGATCTCAAGCGGTGTGTTTTTGTTCCCCTTCTCGAGTTAATCTTCACCCTGATGGGGATAAGGGCAGATGCATAGAAAATGCTGGTTCCACCACTCTTCTCCTCTCCATGTGTAGAAGCAGGATAAGGCTGCGTTTCTCTTCTAGGGAACTGCTGAGTTCGACTTCCGGAGGACCTATATAAGGCAGACAATCCATCAGGTAAGAAAATCGTCAGGGTGTAGATGTCAAAGCCCCCACTTTAAGGGGCCCATTGAAGTTCTCTATAATGTCAGCCACCTGTGACCACCTGTGATTGTAAGTAACATGGAAGGTTGAGGGGATTTTGTGGTTAAAAGGTAACCTTTAGCCCCTTTTCCAGGGTATCTCATGTATGTATACCATCTACATGATGAACAGGAAAGGCAAGGCCATAGTCTGAATAGCTATCTACTGCAACCAAGGCATAGGACATATTTTGGAACGGTGGAAAGGGGCTGATGTAGTCCATTTGCTGTGAGCCACCCAGCATGATCACTCTGGGAATAACATCTAAATGCCCTTAAATGGCAGACTGATTCTCTGAAATCCCATGAGTCCATGGTGTTGGAATTTCCCTGTGGGGTTTGGTGATGGACCAGTAAGGGGAAGGTTTTGTTATTTCATGCATGTTATCGAAGGTAAGTTCCTTGTCCTCATCCTCTGGGAAGGGCTCCTCTACTGCCTCTCCCAGGAGGATCTTCAGCTTCATCAGGAGCAAAAAAAGCAACTCATTGCATCCTTCATTGGCTATGTCATACCATGATATTCATTGTGATATGTGCCACTGCCATACACATCAACATGGGTAACGTAGGTAATGCCTTTCCATGCCACCAATTGTTTCCACAAGTCTCTTTCTCATGCCATGTAAACTTTGATTCTTGAATTGCACTCTGTCCATGAACCTGACCAGACTGATAAGCAGTTAGTAATGGCCCATGAATCAGTAAATAGGTATTTAAGATTGCATGGGTTCATATTTTCCAGGGCTAAGAGGGCTCCTTACAATTCAATCCACTGGACACTTTTTCCAGTGCCTGAGTTGGTATGCAGTCTGCCCAAAGCAAGGGAAACAGCAGTTGCTGCCCAATTGGTATGTCAGATGCCTTCAGCTTGAACCAGTCCATAAGTAAACCAGTGCTGAGCATATGTGGGGCGTATTTGAGTCAGAATCCCCAAGATAGCAATACAGGGAGGGAATGGCCTTCATTTGTTGCAATAGGATCATTGCACCTCTGTCAATTGCCTGAGGTTCAGGCAAGCACAGACATGAGTATGCTCCTATTAGCCAGGACACAGGACTAGATGGGGATTTCTGACCTTAGGAGGACCTGGGAGCTCTCAGTAAACCTTTCAGTTTCTACAAAGGCCCAATGGTATGCCAGAAATTGCCTCTTAAAGGAGGAGTAGCCTGAGCTGTGTCTGGGAATCTCTTAATTAAAAAAAAACAGCGTTCTGTGAATTTTTGTTACCCCCTCTTTCTGTCAGAGGGACCAGTCAGCATTTATGCAGGTGACAGAAACCTATAGCTTGAACAGAGATCCATGCTCTAAAAGTCCAAGAGGCAATGTGGCTTAAACAGCCACTCTTACTTCTTGCTGGGCTGCATCTCCTCCATTTCTCATGGAAAGTATAGGCTTTCATGTCAACCTGTATAGGGGAGACAAGAGGGTACTGAGATGAGGGCTATCCTGGTGGTAATATGCAAATATCTCAATTAACCACCATGCCCCTTTGTCTATAGTTACATGTCGCACTCCCTTCACCTTTTTCACTGGCCACATCAGGTTACTGTGGGCCACCATGGAGGTGATATTGCTGTTGGATAATGTGGTAAGGGGTTAGGAATACTGGAAGTAGTTGTCCTTCACTCCTCCAGCTGTGATGGCCAGAATTTTCTGGGAAGGGGGAGCATGTCCCTGCAACTGTGGATGAGATGTGCAGCAGTACAGGATATCAATTCCCTTAGTACATTTCCCAGTGAAAAACATGACCACAGGGGTAGCAAAGGACTAAAGGCACCAATCCACAGAGTAGCAGTAACCTCCCATCTCCATACCTTCCTCAAAACATCCAAATTTTATCTGTACCTTCTCCCCTCTGTCTACCAGAATGAAAGTGACCTGGGCATCTGTATCCAAATGTACCATGAAAGTTTGTGCATTGTCCCCATGTTGTATATTCACTAAGGCTTATGGCTTTTGGTCCCCAGGACTTGGTCTGGGTCTTTAGCCCCACCAGTAGGCCAGTTTTAATTATATGAAGTCAGAGTAAAGAGGCCCTTCCTGGGTACCAAATGCCTTAGTAATTCTACCTCCTTTTCTATTGCCCATATCTGGGAATTGTGTGTGTGTGTGTGTGTTTGGCGGGGGGCGTTGGACCAGAACAGATTTTCCCTGTTTAGACCATAATTCTCCTTCCAGTTTATATTTTTTGCTCAAGTATCTCCATTGGAGATACTATCTATAGTGTCTTTCAGGATCCCTTGCCCTTGTAACTATAACAACATAACTCAATGAGTGACGGCCCTCGGAGGACAGGGTAGCCACTGACCCATCTGCAGTTTCAGGGCTTGCTGGGTTAAACTGGCAGTTATATAACACCACTGTTCTGGCTCCTCGGACAGTTACCATGGTGACCACCCTCCTAATATAAGAACCCTTGCCCCAATCAAGTCTCCCAGAGGAAGACAATGAAGTCTGTGGCTATGAGAATTGTTGTCCAATTCAGGGACACCTTTTCTAATAAAATAATCACTTTCCCACTATGAAATATGAATCCAGGGCCTAAGACACTCAGACTGGCATGGAATGTCCATGCACCCACATATTGTTGTCACAACATGACCACGACTTCATCCTTGATACTCCAAAGTTTAGAATCAGAGGAAGCCTCCCGAGTAGAAAATGCTTGTTTGACTCTCTGAAGGATCCAGTCAAATAGGATCTGTGGCTGCAGCTATAGGGCAGGAGGGGTTTGTACCACTTCTTCCTGCTCTCCCCATCCCTCCATTCCCCCACCCAGACTTTACCTTTCTTAACTCCAACCTCCTAAGAGTTTTTGAAGGACAGGGTTGGATTCAAGGTGACCAAGACTCCTGTATTCTTCCTGGTTGATCAGGGTAGTAGCAGTTGATCTCACTGTAAAGTCAAGACAGCTATAAGAGGAGATCCTCTCTAGCATTCTGTCCATACCTCTCTTTCATATGCCATACATCTTTTCCCATAAAAGTTCATACTTTCTTTTTTACTTCTGCATTCCCATCTTCAGTTCTAATAGTCTCCTGAATAATGAATGACTGGTCTTACTCTAACCTTAAGATCAGTCTGGGTGGCCTCAGCACAGGTATGCCTGGTTTCAGAATGAAAACAGATATGAGAGGCTATGGGCCAGGGGAATACGCACAGGATGGTGGAAGCCCCAACCTCATTGATCTCAACATGGAACCAACTGGCCAACTCCTGGCAGTCATAGGGGGATTCTTCAAGTCCCATTCATTGCTGTCCTTCCCCCTCAAAATGTACACAGCATTCCCAAGTCCCCCAGACATGGATTGGTACCTCTACCTGGGATCATAGTTCAAGAACAAACCTTCAGATTAGTTCTCAGAGCTTTAACTACCATGTTGTCCAAGATGCTTCTCTACACAGGAATACAAACACAGTGAAAAGAAGGTCTAAAAAATCAACCCACTCCATACTTTGTGGGCACCCTGATCACTGCATGAAAATCTCTGGAGTGAGTGCATGGTGCATAGTGGAAACACAGGCTCAAACACAGCAGAAGCTTTCTACAAATGACTTGTTTATTACTTACACAGCACAAAGGGCCCCAAAGAGAAGGGAAGAGATCCTATAGGGTCTCGTTTTCCAGGAAGGCATACTGCTCTCATCCGCATTGGTAGATGGTGACTTTGTAGGCCCCATTTCTTCTAAATGAGAGATGCCTGATAGCTGACTATACAATACCAGAGGGTGAGGGTCCTGCCAGTAGGAATTGATAAGTGATTGGAAGTGCTTGTTCTTGATTTGGGTTTAAGATGCAGTCAGTCCATTCCATTAGGTCTAACATCTCCTCAGGCTGTGGAATGGAAACATATTGAAACATCTGCACACCATAGAAAAGGAGTGGGTGTATAGGTCTATGACTGGGAGATGGGCACTAGGCTTGTTCATGACTTTCAGCAGCTTCCTCCCTGTGTTCCCTATCTCAAGAGTTCATCTCCTTTTAGTCCATTTCTATATTTTCACTTTCAGCCATCAGGTTCCATTTTATATCAACAAACCCCTTGAAAGTAGACTACCATTCACTGTATTTGAAAAGCTGTATGACAATTTCTCTAAATTTTCCTTTTAACTATTTTAACTAATTTTACTAAAAGTAAGGAAGAATAACATTTTGATTGTGTTGTCTTCTTAAATATACTCTAGCATACTTAGGAAACTAAACTAAAGCATAATTAGGGAAAAATGCACAAAATATCCAAATTATTTTAACAGTTAGGGGAATTTTAGAATTAGCACAGAAGACAGGTAAAAGAAAATAAAAATAAAACTTGTAGAGCTTTGAATTAAAAAACTTACTTTAATTGTTACAATAGTGGTCTTTACAATGTGAGTAACAGAATTATCAAGAAAAAATTGTGAAAGCAACAAAAGTTTTTAAAATAGTTAATGATGTTATATAAAGATATAAGAAAAAAGCAAATGAAATGCTTTGAAACACAATTAAATATACAAAACAAATAAGGAATACATTTTGTGCATTTTCAAAGTAATTAATACTGTGTGATAGTCCACAGAATACCATAGACTAAAATTAGAAAGAGTTACTGATGTTCATAGAAGTATCTCAGTTATACATTTGCCTATATCCTTAATAAACTGGACATGATGATAATGATACCCCAAAAATGCTAATTTTACTCAATTATCAGATGTACAAATCTAGCTCAAACTTCATTTTTCAGTAAGAAACAAAATATGTCTACATTTTCTTAATATCTGGATTTCAAAATTATGCCCTTTCATTTTTATCTGAATTGATTAATTTTAAATCTCTACCATTCTTTCATTCAGCAAATATTTTCTGAGCTCCTGTTATTGTGTTGAGCACCATGCTGGTTACAAGGAGTCAGTGTAATGAAGGCAAATTATTTCCTTGATTTCATGACATTGAGTTATTCTAATTGGGGAGACACACACACACATACACATGTCTCTAAGAAAATGCAGAATAAAAGGCCAAAAACCAAGCCTGGAGGGAGAATAGAAGGCCACTAGAAGGAAGAATTCTCTGTCAGGATTGTCCAGACAATGAAAAAACTTAAGTTGGAAACTTGGAGTGTGGAGACGCACAGATTTCAGCATGCCCCTGATACATAACCCTAGTCCCACTATAGCCAACTGCAGCATCTAATTTTTGCTTTTATTGCTGTTTCCAGATCGGTGCCTGTGTTGGTTTGAAACCGTTATGTACACCACAAAAGTCATGCTCTTCTAATCCAATTTTGTGGAGGTTGATTTATTGTTGCGTGGGTTATTTTGATTAGGCTGTTTCCATGGAGATGTTTTCTGATTGTGGAGAAGACCTTTTGAATAGATGAAGATGTGACCCTGCCTATGCAATGAGGGTCTTAATCCACTAACTGGAATCCTTTAAAAGGGGAAGCATCTTGTAGAGGACACAGACATTGGAGAAGCAGAAGGAAAATGACCCAGGAAACACAAGAAGGACCCACAAGAGCTGAGAGAGTAGTTTAAACCAGAGGCTGGGAGAAAAGGGCAGCACAGATATCATCATCTACCTTTCCATGTGACAGAGGAAACTGGAGGCCAGCTGCCTTTCTTCTGAGAAGGTATGCTCTTGTTGGTGCCTTAATTTGGACATTTTTGTGGCCTTACAATTGTAACTTGAAACTCAATAAATCCTCGTTATAAAAGTCAATCATTTCTGGTGTATTGCATTCTGGCAAATTTAGCAAACTGAAATAATGCTTCTCCCCATTTCCTAAGAAACTTCAGCTTCTGTAAAGTACCTAATTGTAGACTATGATACCAGCTCTTTGCAGGTATCCACAATCTTCCCAATTATGCTCTCTCTTCACTGAAGGTTTTGGAAATTTTCTTCCTTTTTTTTTTTTAATTCATCACTATTCCTACCATAAGTCTTGGTGGTTTTAATATCCATTTGGAGTCTCCCAATTCTCACCACCTCAACATCCTTGGCTTTTTTTTTTTTTTTTCTTCTCTCTCAACTGAACTGAGATTTTGAAGTTATTGAGTCACATCTCCAGGGAGATGATCTAACTATAGTTTCAAATATACAGTACTGAATAGGGATTAGAAGAAACAGCTGACTTTACAAAATGGGATTAGGATTAATACATTGGTTTTCTAGGGTACATACATCCTTTCAAACCGGCACAACAGGTAGGATTCTGGACAACAAAATTTTCTACTTAATTTGAAAATCATTTGCACATCAGTGTTTGATGTGCAAATCAAACTGTGTTTTTGTTCAGTTTTGTGTATAACATGACTTTCATAGGGCCTGTGCAATAAGTAAATAATAAATAAACTTTTTGAGTTTGTCTGAAAGAATTGAGATACATGTCCTCCAGGAATCACACAAAAAATAAGTTGACAGATGACACTGGTATCAATATATAGAACTTGAAACAACAATAACAGAATTTGAATTCTGGGTCCCAAGGGAAAATATTAACTTATCACTAATAAAGAGAATTAAGTACTGCTTTCTTTCTCTTGCCCCTCCCTGTAGTGGGGCTGCTTTAACACTTATACATAGGTGTATTATTTAGATATTTAGATTTAGAGATACAGACTTAATGATTCAATCAAATTTATAATTCATCTCCTGATACAGGTGATTCTGAGTTGATAAGTAATCTATCCTGAGAGCCCATGCATTGGAGTAAAGTGAAGGAAATAGACCTGAAACAGTCAAGGAAAATGAAGTTCTGAAGATTTCAAGAGCACAAGCTCTGCTGCTGAAATGAATTGACATTTCTTTTCTTGGCATCACTTTGGTATAGATTCTTGGTCCCTAACCTAGACAACTAAAAATACCTTTGCTTGAGCTCTCCTTAGCATTGTGACAAGAATCTGGTGTGGAAAATCTACAAGGTCTTTGACTTTTGTAGTACAAGAATAGATACCTCCATTCAACAATGTTCACAATTCCAGACATGGTTTGGAAGCTCAAATTCTCTGAAAGAATATTGAATACCTGACACAATAGCTCATTAAAACTTTTTTTTTTTTAATTGAATGGACTGGTGGGCCAGTCAAAATCATTGTCTAATGTCTAGGTTTGAAGAGGTTTAATTTATAAGATATGTGTTAGCTTGAGACAGTAACTTTTCCCATCCCTATTACCTGGCTTGCTGGAATACTGAACAGACAAAATACATAAATCCTGTACTGTAAAAATGGTTTTTATATTGGTAATGCAATAAAAAACAGGCCTCTAGAATCAAGTTCATCCTGATTGCGCATTTGCTACTTAGCAGCTGTATGACAGAAGACATTAATCTCACATTTCTTATCTGTAAAATGAAATTAGTAAAAGTACCTTCTTCACAGAGTTGTTAGAATTTAATGTGAAAAATTAAAGTACAGGGTTTGGCATGGTTCTTGGCCCTAGGCAGGTCTTTATTTAGTAACAAAGCAAAATTTTATAATAAAGTTAACTTCCCATTTGTAAAATAACTTTTAATTGCAAGATTAAATAAGAATAATGTTAGAAAACTGGAATGTTTTTGTCTTTTGTAAAATAAGCACCTTGCACAGTGTTAAGCATTTTTAGAGATTTCATGGAAAACAAATAGTTTTATCAGTATAGAAGCTACAGCAACTTAGGGCATTCTTTAGTTGTGGTAAAGAAAGCAGGTTGGGAATGTAAATTCTTTCAGTCCAGCTCCAAAAAAACAATTTTGCAATTCACTGACATCTAAACGAATTTCTTGGTTTTATTATATAAGCAATTTTACCCCCATTTCCTATCTTCCCCTATACTTAGGTGCTTTTCCAATAGACTTGATGGTTTGTCAGTAATAGGAAGAATAAAATAATCCAAAACTCAATTTCATTCCTGATTTGATTACAGGGTACTGATTAAACCAATGCTAGCAGATTCCAATTAATTTCAGTGATTAGCAATGAGTGTTTCCCATACATCTTTTAAGAGACCAATCAATACATGTAGACTACCTGTCCTTTATGGTAGTGAGCCCTGAATCAGAATTTAAATAAGGTGTTTATTCTCTTAAATGTGAATATAAACGGCTCTTAGATTATCCTGAGAAACTGGGAGTAGATATCCCTGGGTAAATGAAAATGAGGCAGTCTCCTTGTCTCTTGGGTTTAATGGCATTTATTAATTCAGAGTCTTGACAAATCTCATTATTACATTTCACTTTTTGAGTAGTGGCAATATGCTATGCCCAGTACCTGAAATAGCATTAGCTATCTTGCCCAGTAGGATTACAAATTAATTTATTAAACCAAATTATTTTCATTAGAATACAGACTTTATGTGTTACTACCAGCACTTAAATAAATCATGTTATTCTATCCATTAAGGCAATACATCTGAAAAATTGATTAAGTTAAAGTTTTCTCTCAAATTTTCATGTTTGGTTATTCTTGTCCGTACTCATTATGCTGATGGCTCTCTCAGGAAGAATTACCTAGATGAACACATTCCTGACTTTGTGTCCTGGTATTTATTTTCCTCTATGGTTGGCAACAGCCTGTTAAGTACATAAATCTTCTACAGCAACCAGACTGCTCTCTTCACAGTCAGCAAGTAGGCTATGAACATTGCTGCCTGCCTAATCAGGATACTTCACCTCCTCCTCTGTGTTTCCAGAAATCCTACTTTCCTTCCTGATCAGATCCAACCTCATCTCTTTAATGAAGAACTTGCCTAATGCATCTCATCTATACTTCTCCTCTATACATAATAATATGTTCTGCTGCTGGTAGTCTTTTTTTTTTTTTTTTTTTTGCTGTAAACAGGTAGAAAGTTTATTAAGTACACATGTGAGAAGATGCACTCTAGCAGGAAAGAGTGGTGAGAGGCCCCAGCACTGTAGGGCAATCTGCTTGATAATCTTTTTATTGTTGTCTTTACTGTGCTGTTATTTATGCTTACTTCTCTGGTGAGCAGTCCTTGGACTTTTAGCTAGGTTTTGAGCTCTGTCAGGTATAAACTACTCTGTTTTAGCTTTTCCTGTCTACTGAAACTTAGCACCAGGTGTATAAAACACAGTGCTTGCATTAAATCTGTCTCAATACCTGCATATCCCATTTTGCTTGGGGGCAGAGGAGAGGTAATGCATGTCTGGGCAAGGACCTCTGAATGGGTCTCAGTTCTCGCATCACACGCTGGAAGATAATATTCTAATTTCTCTGAGTCACTGGAGACAATGACATACCTTAAAAAAACGGTGTCTTCCAGCTCAAGTTCTATAATTGTTAAACAACATTCCCAGGCTGAATTGATGTTTATTAAGCCCCTAAAATGTACAGGGACATCAATAAATCCCTAATTTTCCTTTCACCTTTTACTTAGTTTGCTCTATATTTTCCTTAAATCTTTTTGAAGCACTGTAAAGTTCACTTTCTAGGTGTGGCAAGTAGTGTTATATCACTTGCACAGTTCTTTTTTAGGCATTGCTGTATTTAAAAAACCAGAGAATCATTGATGAAAGTGAAGACAGAGAGGAGTAAACAGCACAGGTCCTCATATCTTACTCAATTTAGGATAGCTTAATTTAGTGTTTATTGGTTAAGAATTTCTAGCATGATGCAAGAAAACTCTTGACCAAAGATTTTATTCTATTGACTTCATTGCCTAAGAGCATAAACAGGAAAAATTTATATTAATAGCACAATCTAATAGATTGACATATATGTAAAGCATATAAATGCATATATACAAAAATTCAGTCCAGGGCATTAGTAGCTCACACAGTATTTGGAAAGAGATATGTGGTTTTATATAACTATAAAAAATGTTAGTTGCTAAACACACACGCTATATATACTATTGCAATATTTTTTGGTTGTGACAACTTTGCTAAGTTACAGTCCCAATTATTCAATCAAACAGCAATTTAGGTTTTGCTCTGACAGCACTTTGTAGATGTTAGTACAGTCCATGATCAATTGAGTTTAAGTAAAGGAGATTATGCTAGATAATCTGGGTGGGTCTGATTAAATCAATTGAAAGACCCTAAGCACAGAGCTGAGGACTCCCTGAGAAGAAGGAATTCCACTTTTGGGCAATATCAGCAGAGTTCCAGCCTGTCCTTCTAGATGACTTGCCCTAGAGATTTTTGACTTGACTCGCCAGTCTCGGCAATCTCATAGTCAAATCAGTGCAATAAATCTCTTAATATTTATCTCCTACTGGTTCTATTTCTCTTGTTGAACACTTCTGGTACAACTATGTATATTTATTTTGTATATACAAATATAAATGTATGTATGCATATACTCACACACATGGGCAAACAATATGATGCATTAATAGAGTCAACATATAATTTATTCCTCTTAAAAGAGGAACACATTTAAGAATAAAAATGAGGAAAACTGACAGTTGCCCTGGGTGGGACACAGGAATAATTCTAGACTACTTTAAGCAGACTAAACAAATCTTATCATCATAAATCAAAAATAAAGAAAAAACACACATGAGATCAAAGAATGTCTTCAGATGGTCCTTCAATTTCCTAAATTGAAAACAAACATCTATGTGTTTGTATGTTTATGTGTGTGTTTAATGCAGTTTTATTGAGATATATTCACACACCATGCAAACCCTCTGACATATACAATTGCTGGTGTATAACATCATCACATAACTGGGCATGCATTTCCATGATCATTTTAGAACATTTTCATTAGTCCAGAAATGAAATAAAATAAAATAGAAAACCCAAATCCTCCCATAACCCTTACACCCCCTACTACCTCACTATTATTGTCCCATAGTATTGGTGTGGTACATTTGTTACTGTTGATGAAGGAATATTACTGTTAACTATAATTCACTGTAGTCCATAGTTTTCAAGGTACTGTTTTCCCATATACCCCTCTATTATTAACTCCTCATAATAGTATTATGCATTTTTCAAGTTCATGAAAGAATTTTTTTACATTTGTACAATTAATCACAGACGTTGCCCATCAAAAGACTGACTATGATACATCCCCATATTTTACCTCCAACTTACCTTCTGGTGACATATATGACTATAAACTTTCCCTTTCCACTGCATTCACTGTGTATGTGTGTGTGTGTGTGTGTGTGTGTGTGTTGTTTGGACATATAAGTCCATTTCTCTTGAGTCTCTCAAAATATTTATGACCTAGAATATTGAAAATCAGGAAATATTTTCTTGTCCTCTGCAAATGTCTTTGTCACATTATCCTGTATTGGACTAAGTTTCTGTCATGTTTTCCATTTTGTATAAACCTACTACATATGCTCAAGACCCATGTGTTTCTTTGTTCTATAACCTCAAGAAAGTCATTCATTCACTGCTAAGCTTTTAATTTATACCCTGTACTGTAAAACACATAATTTCTGTATCTAGGATATAAGGTTGAATAAGATTTAATTGTCACCATAGAACTTACTAGCCAGTAAGAACATAGACAAAGAAAATACAAGTTTTATTTTTCAAAATCCTCCAGTGTTCCCCTCACACAAAATGATATTAATAAAATCATTGACAACAGTGAGAACAGTGGTTTTACTTTGGGTTTTCAAAATGAACTATACTGTCAGTCATGTGGTCTAAGTTCACAATGTTTTTTTCTCATTTTTATTACTGTATAACTCATTTGGCACTAATTAATCTCTTTCTTTCCTGGCTTGAATAAGCAATGACATTTTATCCATATAGAAAGACTTCAAAATTCAATTCTGATAACATCCTTCTATAAGTCTGTTCTGCCATTGGTCTGCTCTCTTAGCATATGAGGGGATCACTGAGAGCTATTTATATTGTCTCTGGATTTTCCCAGGGAAGGCAAGCAGGAACATCAAAATGCCCCCCCACCCATTGCCATTTCCATTACAGAAACCTTTCAGTTTCCAAATTTCTATCACCTACGAATTTGTGGGAATTAGTTTACAAAGCGACTTCTCAGCACATTTTAAGTTTTTAAGTTCATCCCAAATTTGGGTATTATTTTCACTGAATATAGTCTATACATCAAGGCTGCAATTTTTATATAATTTTTTCTGATAAAAAATCAGGTACTGATCATCTACCCTTGACATTAAATTGTACATTTAAGAGCTACACTACTGTATTATAAAGAAAAAGTATAGCTCTACTAAATAAAGGCACAGATTTCTATTAAACAGTGACTGTATTTTGTCTATTATAACAAGTTGTTATACCAGATGTCTTCATTTTAGACCAATTACATACCAATTTAAGATTTCCTGTTAATTTGGTATTGTCTGTGATCCTACACTCTTGCCATTACTGTGGTATATCTACATCATAAATCCATCCCATTCTATTCTTGAACAGTAGAGAAGTATGTCTTTGATTTGACTTCCTTGGTTTATAAACAATTCTGAAAGGATGCTGTTGAAAGAAAGAGAGGATAAAATTGTTACTAGATGAAACATGAAGTTTAAAGATTATATGTAACCTAGCAATATCAATTCCTACGGTAGCAACTATTGGTAAAATGGAACTCTTCTTTGATTTATATTGCCAAGCCTAACGATGCATCCTTTATAATTTTTAAAAGAATTGAAGTCAAATATAATGAAAATGTCTAAAACAGTGTGTAATGTGCACACAAATTTCCAAGAAGACAATTTGACCTTAGAAATAATTTGTAAGACTTCAAATTACACAATTCATTGTTACATCTGTCATGCTAAGACAATCAATTCAAATATTAGAAACATCATCTTTAAATACCTTAAAGAATGATAGGATCCAAATATAATTTTGTGATTATGACCTTTTTCTTGGATAACGTAATTCATTACATATGGAAATTGTAGCAACTCAAAATATTAAGACTTGGTTTAGGCAATAGTACTTTAAACATTTTAAAAGTAAATTATTTCTGTTATGTCACATGGATTACCATAATGAAAGAGAGTCATACAATTCATCCAAGATATTTTAATATTTTATTTTATCATTCCTTAGAGATTAGGAATTGGACATATTTTTATAATTATAATATGTAAAATATACAAATAAAAAAGTAGAAGATATTATTTTATAGCACGCTATTTTAGAAATTTTAATTTTTCATAAAAGAAGCATTCCTTTGCTTTTTCAATGTTTTCTTTCTTAAGTAGTGATTTTTTTATAAGAACACTGTAAAAAAAACTCTTAGAAGAAATAACAAACAGGAATATGAGCTTTCCTTTGAAGGCTATGGTTCACAGAGAGAAAATATGTAGTTGAGAAGCAAGCAAAAACCACAACAAAATGTCTTTAAACCAAAAGTCAAAATTAAAAAATGCAAGTCTTGCATTTTCCAAAGTCATTAAAAATGGTTCTTCAGTACTATGATTTCCAGGTTTATAAACTATCTCTTCGCTATGAAAATACAACATTCTTACATTTGCTTTCAACTTTGCTCTTTATCTTCTTCACTGGCTGCTCTTTTTTCCCCTCCAAAAGTATACACTCTCCAGTGTTTAAGGAATAGCTGTCAGCTCTTTAACCTCTATCTACTGGCCCTTAACAGGACCACTGTCAAATTTGCTAATATTGATAGATCTCTTATTTCATATGATCCTTTCAGATTTACTCTTAATAATTCTTTACAATTTAAAATAAAACTTCTTGATTTCAAAATATCCTTTGCTTCTTTATTACTTTATCAGCTGGGGCAAAATTAAAGTAAGAGAGCATAATGCACACCATTTAATAGGTAGTTAGAAAATACAGAATGAAGTATGTTGGGGATGAAACGTGTCTTCAATAAAGACATGTTCAAGTTCTGATCCCCTTCCTGGGGACATGAACTCATTTTAAAGAAGATCTTCTAAGAGTCTATTAAGATGACACCAAATTGAATTAGAATGGGCCTTAATCCTACACAACTGCAGTCCTTGTAAGGCAAGGGAATTTGGTCATGGGAGTAGAAACCACAGGAAGAGACAGAAAGAAATAGATAACCATGTGGCAGAGACAGAAATTGGTTGTCAGCAAATCACCATCAGAAAGCTACAGACTTTGGAGAAGGCATAACCTGTCGATACCTCAATGCTGGACTTCTAAACTGCAAACTGTAAGCCAATACGTCTCTGTTGTTTAGGTCAACCAGTCTGTGGATCTTATAAGCACTGAATAACTTCCTTAGTTTCCATTTCTATCTGCCTTTGTGCCCCAATATGTGACTAGAATTCCCACCAAGTTGATTTTTCCATTACAATTTAATGCACAATGCCCATTTCCACTCCCTTGGGTATTTTGTGTTCATCACTTCTCCAAAGTCTTAGGATATCTCCCCCATTTTTCACAAATATAACTCTCACTAATGTGTAAAAGCTCAACATAAATTTCACCAATTCCCCAAAGGTTTTCCCAAACATACTAGCCTACTCAATCTTATTCAGGCATTGTAACATGGCAGGTTTTGGTAACAGAAAGAGCAGGTTTCAAACCTTAATTATGCTATTTATTAACTGGTTTACCTTGAACAAATGTTTCTATTTTCACATTTCTTATCCATTGAAATTAAGTAAGGATATAATTCACATGTTAAAGATTTTGAAGCAAACAAAAACCCCAAAAGAATTTCTTTAAGCCAAAATTAAAAAAAATTAAAAAATACAATATAGAAGACTTGCATAATGGTTTAACTGTAAATATTGGTTTAACTATGTATGCATGCATAAATATGTGTGCATGTGTGTGAGCATGAGTATATAAACATAGTTTTGTGACATATAGTAAGTGTTCAATAAATTGCAATTGCAATTGTTACTAAAGCACTTTGTACCTCATTTTTTAATGTACTGAATTGTGTACCTGGTTTGGACATGTTTTGATCTTAGTCTGCATTTCTGATCAGTGAGACACTGCAAATAAAATCTATTCAAGATGTTATTTCATTTAAGGTGTGGCCCAATCGATCAGGTTTGGCTTTAATCCTAATTTCTAGGCTTTTTTTAAATAAAATGAAAGTCGAAGGAATCTTAAAAAGAAAGGAAAGAGTATCACCATATCCATTGCCATGTGACAAAAAAGCCAAGGAATCCCAAAGACTGCCAGTCAGCCAGAAAGTACTAATCTGAGAGGAAACAAGCTTCTAGCCTTTGAAATCATAAGCCAATAAACTCCTGGTGTTAAGCTAACATATTGTATATTAATTTTTTTAACAGCTAAGAAATGAAGATAAGAATTCTTATCATTTCCAATAATTTAAAATAGTTATCTATGGTTTTCTTTTTCACCTTTTGGTGCATGTATATTTTTATGGATATTGTCACAGTACCCTCCAATCTTTAACTCTATGTATAGGCTCAATATTTTGCTTTTTTTTTTCAATCCCTCACTGCACCAAACAAAGAGAAATCAGTTAATAATTTTTTTTTTTAGCTTCAGTGAGACAAAATTTCCTCCCAACCTCTTCTTTGGAAGATAACGATTTTAGGGACACCCAAATGCCCCTAAAATTTGATATCAAGAACATTCCAATAATAATTTTTGCCAAAATATTGATCTGGTTACAATATAAATTAGTGGCTTAGACTTAGGATGAATACCCTACTTATTGAATATTAGTTCAATGATTTTGCTCTAGTGACATAAATTCACTGAGCATCCATTTTCTTCCTTACAAAATGGAGATGATATAGTATCATTCTCACATGGAATTGTGAAAATCAATTGAGATAGTCTATATGAAAGTATTTTATGAAGATATGCTGTAGTTAAAAATGTTGTCATAATCTCTTGAGCACAGACCTGGAGAAAATTATGTTCTATTTTAATTTTCAACACATTCTACCAAGATTTGATAACTGTGGTCTAAAATTTATGTATCATAATATAACACATCCTGTGGAAGGGCAAATGCTGTTAGAAATGAGAGGGAATGAAGGAGATGGTACAAGATTCTAGAAGTCATAAGATACTGGGAAAAGTCAGCCAAATAAAGATGCATGTGAATAGTCACACTGAGGAGGACACACTATAATTACAGAAGATTGAAGGATAATCCACTGAAGTCTTACTAAAATGTGAGCATGCAGGTAAGCAATAAAGCAATCTGTTTTAAAAACACCTAAAACGATACCTGTATTGCCAGAGAGCCTTAGTGGAAGTATCTTCCAGATAAGCAGCTATGCAATTTCTTAGAAATATAAGAGCTTAATATATCAACCATGGGGATAAGGCACATTTTGTGTTTTAGTTATATAAGCTCAACATGTATTTAAAAGTATGATCTTTAGACTTAAAGCAGTATATGGAAATTTAGAATGAGTCCTTAATCAATTTGTCTATTTAACTAATTACAATTTTTTAAGAAGGTAGTCATGAAAATTTGGTAGAAAATGAGGCATGAAACCAATAACTGATTTATCAGGAATGGATTTGAGTACTCACCAGCTAATAGGCATCAAATATTAATGTCTATTTTTAAACCTGTAAAAGAAAAAGAAAAAAAAATACTTTTGTGTGTTAATTTAACAGGGCTCTATTTTAAAATGTGTACAAAGCCATTTTATAATTCAATATAGATAATTTCTAATAGCTCCACCAGTGCTTTTTGTCTTTTCCCTAAAGCATGGACCTATATTAAATTGTTCTGGATAGTAGGATCTCCATTGTAATGTCTCTGAAAGAAATCGTTTTAGTCAGGATTCTCTAGCAAAACAATGTACCTCAATTCCACAAAACTCTGTAAGGTGTCAAAAACATTCTCACACAGAGCCTTGCCTCATATAAGTGTACAATTAACAGAAACTAATGGTGATATTTTGCATATCTTTTGCTAATTTTCCCATGGACTGTCAGCGCCATCATGATTACTGGAAACAGAGACATTAGTGCCTCTGAGTCTAGTCGGAGTAGAAAACCAATTGTAGAAACCCATTTTTAAGATTCTGTTTCTTAAGAACCATTCTTGGCACCAAGCTGAATCAGTCAGGGCTGTCTAGAGGAACAGAACCAACAGGATACCTCTATGAATATGAGATTTATAAAAGTGTCTCACAGAACTGTGGGGACATGAAGAGCCTAAAATTTGTAGGGCAAGCCACAATCGAGCAGCTCCAACGAAGGTCCTTGATGAGTTCCCAGGAGAGGCTGGCTGGCTGAAGCGGAATGAGAGATGGTCTCTTCTGAGTTCACCTTAAAAGCTGTTGAGTGATTAGATTAAGTGTCACTCATTGCAGGAGTCACTCCCCTCAGTTGATTACAGATGTAATCAACCATGGATGCAACCAACATGCTCATGATTTAAGTCCATGAAATGTCCTCACAGCAACAGGTAGGCCAGATATGCCCAGGCTTGTTTGCCCAGACTCTTGGGTACCATTACCTGGTCAAATTGACACATGGACCTGACCTTCACAGAAATACTCCTAAGAGGTTAACTGGAGGAGCCCTCCAAATAAGAAGTTATTGTGAAAATATGTATATGAAATACATACCATAATTCATCTAAGTTTTCTGATTTGGGTTAGAAATTTTCATCACTTAGATAAAAAGTCTGGATGAGCTGTTTAAACAATGAAGCAAGGAATAAGCTGACTAGTCCTAAAAATAGATAGCATGAAGAAATGAAACTAAACCAACATTTGACAAATAGAAATGAGGGTTCTAGCAAATGTTGATGTAAATGATTTAATTTTTAAGTGAAAATTTAAAATGAATTTCATGAAAAAGTCACTTTGGAAAATTTATTGCATTTATTTAAGCATTTAAACAATGAACACAAAAAAATAATCATAAAGGAATAACTCAAGAATCAATAAGTAAGATTATAAGTAATAGTGCTGAATTATAGGTGAATTTGGTTGGAAGTGGTTGTTTAGAGTCATGTATGTCAGCAGAAGGACAGCTACACATTTAAATATGGAATTGTATAACACAGTGGACCTTGGTGTGTAGATTACCACTGCAAATATTTGTAAATGAGTTTGAAACAATGAAAATGGCTTAAAATTGAATGTGATGATGGTTGCACAATTAGGTGATGACAGTGTGAGACATTTTATACTTTGGATGAATTATATAGTATGTGAATAGTATCTCAATAAAATTTTCAGAAAAAATATATAAGACCTCAAAAGATGGATAAGTGTGTTGCAAGTTATCTGGGAAAAACTCATATCAGAAAATGGCAGGCAAATTAAAATATTGAGATCACATTTTATCAGCAATATCAAATAATAAATAGAGTAGTTGCATACATTTAATATAAGCAGTAATATTGATAAATTATTTTATTACCAAAACATATAACTAGTTCTTCCTAAAATATGTGCCAAGTATTTAAAACACAGTTGTGCAACTCCTTTGTACAAAAAGGAAAACTGCAAATAACTGCTCAATGATTCTCTGCCCTGTTGCAAACTTTCTGCTTTCCCCAAGAGTAAATCCAGATTACATTAGTTTGTAAAAACATGTGGCTTTTCTTCACAAAGCATACTCAATCTGCTTGTCTTCCAAAATATAGTAATAACAGACTGAGTAGAGATTAAAATAATTATCTGCCCTTGGCAGCAATATGGCATGCCAATATGATGGCCAATGTGTCAGCACAGTCAGTCTGCAGATGCATGTACTTCAACTCAAATTGTCCTGGTTAGTAATCTCAAATTCATACCTAAAATCAGAGAACTATACAAAAATAACTCAACAAGCACAGTATGAGAAAAATTACATCCAGATTTACTAATCAGCTAAATTTAATATATAAACTAATTACAGATACTTATAGATAAACTTTAAAAATATAAATGAAATTTCTATTTCCTCCTAAATAGCAAATTCCAATAGCTTACTAGTCTGAGATGCTAGCTCTATTCAAAACATTTGTTCTGCACCCTTGGTATTGATTGATTATCCTTTTCAGTAAATATTTGAGATCATATTGCAGAATCAGACAGATCTCTTCCACCACAAATGTCACCATACTTTTACCATAAATAGGTTTTGTTTTTCTAGATCCAACAACTCTGTTTCTTCCTCTGCTTTAGCTTTTCTTTCCCATTTTCTAACATGACTTTTTTCTCATACCTGATTTTTCCCAAACTCTTGTGTTAGCACTTCATCACTCATTCCCTTTCTGATGCTACCATCACAGTGCACTTTTCCTTTCCACACATCCCTTTGTGTTTTAAGAACTCTGTGCTTTCTATTCAAGTTCTTTCAGATGCTTCTCTTCCTTTCAACTTGGTAGGGGAAGGGGGAATTATTTAACTACCCCTTAAGAAATCTCCATCATAGCACTCTGAGAAGAAAAAGAGATTGGCCGTTGGGTAATTCTTGCTGAGAACCAAAATATATATTTATTTTGTTTTCAGTTTCTTTAGTTTTTGGCAGTCCCAGTAGAATAAAAGCCACATATCAAAAGTTGTAGCAACAAGGAACAGCAGAAATTGAGTTCAAGGTTTTTGAAGGATGGCGATTATAATTTTTATTATTCTCTTTTTTGATTTTTTTATAACTTCAATTCTCCTTGACATTCCATTTGACAGTAAACTTTAGGAATATATTGTTATAGGAACTCAGACCAGGTTTTATCTGTGGGAGGAGGTTGGAATAGAGAAGATGGTAGGAGATGAGAAAAAATTGCTGTTATACTTGACTTTTCAGACAGGATTTCATTCCTGTTAATGACACAAATGTGGTTGATGGTTACTAAAATCTTGTCTACAATGCCTATTGGGTTGTACAGTAGACTCCTGGATGAATTGAAGAGGGAGTATAAGGTAGAATCCTAATTAAGAAAATTCCATATAGGATACATGGAACAAATGTAAGCATAAATGGCTGGAAGGTTGGAGGAAGCAGAGAGAGAGAAGGCAGTAACGTGTGAAATAATAAAAGAAATGAAAATGGTTAAGTCTTCCAGTTATTTTCCTAAGACTGGGTTATTTCCGTATTACTAACATTATACCTAGAGAGTTACTTTAATCTTGGCACTGGGATCATTCAAGAGACAACTCTTCCTGTTTATTTATCAATAAGATTCCTTTTCTATATTTCACTGAAACAAAGTAGGAAATGCTACAAATAAGTCAGGATTTGAAAATAATGTTGTGTATTTCTCTAAAAAATAGGGATTGGTCCCAGATCTAGTCCAGCTATTGACTAGTGAATAACCATAGAAAAGTTAGTTAACTCCATACTTCTTGATTCCCTCAAATACAAAATAAAAATTATCTGTGACCTTATATTCTATATTTATGGAAGAACTTCACTGAATATGCTTTATATTAATAATAATAACTCATATTGTTAAGTTTTTTGTCTCAGCTACTCCAAATACTTTGCATTTAATATCTCTTAATCATCACTACAACCCACCTATATTATGAGTATTTTCCCATTTTATATACAAATAAATGCATTTAGAGGAGCTAAATAATTTTACCAAGATGACATATCTGAATGAAAATAGTGTTCATATTAAAAATCTGAGTCCAAAGCTCATAATCTTAGCCACTATTTTATATATCTTCTCCTATGCTTATCTTTTCTCCAACAAACTTTCCTTCAAAAAGCAATAGCTGAAGGGTGTGGGGCAAGATGGTTGTGTAGGGAGGTATGAAATGTAGTACTCAAGAGCAGTTATTAAATTGCTGGGAAATGACTGGAGCAACTGTTTGGGGGACTTGTGACAAGACACATATCGTACACCAGTCTGAAATAGGTGGAAGGGCTGAGATCACAAAATAGAGCTGTAAGTAAAGCCCCCAAACTGTGGAGACTGGTGCCCCTTCCTTATGGGCATAGCAGGTTTCTGGAGACACTTTCCAGTGGGAAAAAGAAGCAGATTCTACTAGTAGCAAGGGAAGGTCACTTAACCAAGCTCCAATTCCAATTTTAATTAACAAATTTGGTCTGCTGAAAAAAAGCTCTGAGCTCAGATAAACCCAGAGAAAACAGGAAAATAACCCTGAGATTTATTTCTCTTGACAGAGAGAAGGTGGGGCTGATGAAGAAAAGAACAAAATAAACAACAACAAAAAGGAAGTTTCTGGAGAAAGCCAAGCACAGAATATTAGAAAAGGGCTGTGCCCTTTATAGAGCTGGGTACCAACTCTGGTTATTGACTGGTGACCCTTGGGGGCTGGAAATTGGCTCTGAAAAGGGAATCTATTATTTTTTTTTCTAAAAAGCTTTCTAAATAACCCATTAGACAAAGCCTCAATCATTTCTGATTGTTAGTACTGGCCCAGGCAAGGCAGATTTAAAAGTAACAAGTCAAGTGCAGGAGATAATTCCCTACTGGCCGTATTTTCCCCAAGAAAAGGAAAATATCTGTGGCCCAGCTTAACTGGTTGCCCTCCTTCAAAGAAGTCAGACACCAGCATCTGGGAATCAGAAAAAGTTTAAGCTTGTCTTTCACCTCAGCCTGTTTCTCAACCATGCTCCTGACAGGCTGAGAATTAAATGCACTGAACCACTTTATGCTGATAGGGAGTTACAGGCTGACAATTGCCAAGTGCTGAGTAGGATAGGAAAAGCATAGAATCTAGAGGTTCCACAGGAAAACAGACAACCTACGGGGTCTCATCCTCAGGGAAACTAAATACTGTTTACACCTCCTCCTGATTCCTGGGCCTACCTTGTCTGGGAAAATCTGATTGGGATTGATCATATCTGGGGAGATCTCAAAAAAAAAAAATAGGTTGCATATAGGCAGGGCAAGAACCAGAAAAATAAGAGCAGAAAAAATCTGAACACTTAAACAGAAGCTATACTGGAGGTAAAATTGAATTGAACATGAAAAAAGAGAGAACACAGTCAACCAAAACCCTAGGTAAAAGAGCAAACATGATCTCCAGAATAATCAAGGCAATCAGATACTGAGATAACAAAAATTACAAATAATACTAGGAAAGACAAAGATATGGCATAAAGAATGTAACCCTTTAAATGAGAAAAGGAGCAGAAACACCTAATTAATGCTCAATCAAACATGCTAAGTCTAGTCAAAAATAAAATCAATGAAGGGAAGACATAGCAAAAGAGATGAAGTATATAAAGAAAATATTGGGTAAATATAAAGAACTTCAAACCTTGAAAAAACAAATGACAAAACTTATAGGAATGGAATGTACAAAAGAAGGGATAAAAAATGCAATGGAGATTTACAACAGAAGATTTGAAGAGACAGAAGAAGAATTAGTGTACTAAAGCTCAGAACATCTAAAACTCTACGCACAAAAGAACAGATAGGGAATAGAATGGAAAAACATGAACACTATCTCAGAGAATTCAACAATATGAAATGAGAACACAACATATCAAAACAAATGGAATGCAGCATAGGTGGTGCTGATAGGGAAACTTATTGTCCTAAATGCCTATATTAAGAAGAAAGACCAAAAAGTTAGGAGTTAACTTTTCACCTGGATGAACTAAAGAAAGAACAGCCAACTAACCCAAAGCAAAATGAAGGAAAGAAATAAAGATTAGAGCAAAAATAAATGAAATTGAGAACATGAAAACAATAAAAAGAACCAACAAAACCAGAAATTGGTTCTTTGAGAAAATCAATATAAAATCAATGGACCCTTAGCTAGGCTGACGAGAGGGAGAGAGAGAGAGAGGGAAAGGGAGAGAGAGAGAGAGAGAGAGAGAGAGAGAGAGAGAGAGAGAGAGAGAGAGAGAGAGAGAGAGAGAGAGAAAGAGAGAGAGAGAGAATGAAAATAAATAAAACCAGAAATGGGAGAGGACAGGGGTCATAACTAGTGACCGTGCAGAAATAAAGGAGATAATGAGAGAATACTATGAACAACCATATGCTAATAAATTAGACAATATATATGAAATAGACAACTACCTAAAAAGCATGAACAACCAACACTGACTTGTGAAGTAGATGACCTCAACAAACCAACCACAAGTAAAGGGATTGAATCAGTCATTAAACGCCCAAAATATAAAGGTCCAGGACCAGATGGTGTCACATTTGATTTCTATCAAGAATACAAGAAAGAATTAATACCAATCCTGGTCAAACTGCAGAAAAAAGTGAAGATGAGAGTAGGCTACCTAGCTCATCCTATGAAGCCAACATCACCCTAATACCAAAGTCAGGCAAAGATACTACAGAAAAATGAAATTATAGACCAATCTCTTTTGTAAAAATAGACACAACAAAATTCTCACAAATCAAATCCAGCAGCACATTAAAGGAATTATATGCCATGACCAAGTGGGATTTATTCCAGGTTGCAAGACTGACTCAACACAAGAAAATCAATTAAAGTAAAAATCACATCAATAAATCACAGAAGAAAACATGCATGATCAACCTCAATTGATGCAGAAAAGGTATTTAACAAAATTCTATATCCTTTCTCAAGGAAACACTTCAAAGGATAGGAATAAAAGGGAATTTCCTCAACATGATAAAGGAAATATATGAAAAACATACAGCTCTCATCATTCTCAATGGGGAAAGACTGAAGGCTTTATCTGTAAGGTTAGAACAAGACAAAGATCCTATTGTTATCATTGTTATGCAACAATGTGCTGGAAGAGCAATTAGGCAAGAAAAAGAAATAAAGTGTATCCAAATTAGAAAAGAAGAATTAAAGCTTTCACTGTTTGCATATGACATGATACTGTATCTCAAAAAGCTACTAGACCTAATAAATGAGTTCAGGTAAGTGGAAGGGTAAAAGATCATCACCCACAAAAAAGTAGTGTTTTTATACACCAGTAATAAGCATTCTGAGGAGGAAATCAAGAAAAAATTTCATTTACTATAGCAACCAAAAGAATAAAATATTTAGGAATAAATTCAGCCAAGGCTGCAAAAGACCTATTCACAGAAAACTATAAGAAATTGCTAAAAGAAATTAAAAAAAAAATTAAAAAGTGGAAGGACAAACCATGTTCATGAATTGGAAATCTAAATATATTTAAGATGTTGATTCTACTCAAATTGATTTATAGATTCAATGCAATGCAATACCAACTAAAATTCCAACAACTTACTTTGCAGAAATTGAAAAACCAATAACTAAATTTATTTGAAAGGCCAAGATGTCCCAAATAGCTAAAAATATCTTGAGAAAAGAGAATGAAGTAGAAGGTTTCCCACCATCTGACTTTAAGGCATATTATGAAGCTACAATGGTCAAAACATTATGGCACTAGTATAAAGATAGATATACTGACCAATGGAATCAAACTGAGTGTGCAGAAATAAGCCTTCTCATCTATGGATAATTGATCTTTGAGATGGCAGTCAAGCTAACTCAACTTGGACACAGTAGCTTCTTCAATAAATAATGTTTGGAGAAAGGTATATTCACAACCAAGAGAAGGAAAGAGGATTCCTATCTCACACCTTATATAAAAATTAACTCCAAATGCATAAAAGACTTAAATGTTAGAGCTAAGACCATAAATTTTTTAGAAGAAAATTTAAAGCATATCTTATAGATATTGTGATAGGAAGTGGTTTCCAAGACTTTACACCCAAAGTGTAAGCAATGAAAAAAGAAATAGATAAAAGGAATCTCCTCAAAATTAAATACCTTGCATATCAAAGGACTTTGTCAGGAAAGTAAAAAGGCACCCTATGCAATGGAAGATAATATTTGGAAACCACAATCAGATAAGGGATTAATAACCAGAATATATGAAGACATTCTACAACTCAACAACAGAGATAAGCAACTGAATTAAAAAATGGGCAAAAGACATTTACAGACACTTTTCAGAAGAGGAAATACAAATGATTCAATAAAAATCTCACAGGCTATTAAGGAAATAAAAATAAAGACCACAATGGGATATTATCTCACACCAAGAAAACTGATCATTATTAAAAAAAACACACACACAAAAATGACAAAGACAGAAAACTAAACTACAAGTGTTAGAGAGGATGTGGAGAGAAAGAGGCACATTTATTCACTTGTTGGTGGCAATGTAGAATGCTGCAATTTTTCTGGAAGGCAGTTTAGCCATTCCTCAGGAAAGTTAAGTATAGAATTGCCATTATGAACAAGTAATCTAATTACTAGGAGTATTCTCAGAGGAACTGAAGGTGAGGACACAAATGGACATTTGAACACTGATGATTATAACATTATTCATGATTGTGAAGAGATGGAAACAGCACAAATGTTCAATATATGTATATACCACAGATTGTTTAGCCAGAAAGTGGCTAAACAATCTGTGGTATATACATATATTGGAATACTATGCAGCTGTAAGACAGAATAAAGACATGAAGCATGTAACAATATGGATGAAATATAAAGACATTATACTGAGTGATATCAATCTGAAACAAAAGGGCAGCTACTCTATGGTCTCACTAATATGAACTAATGTAAATGAATGAACTTTCAGAGATAAAATAGGAAACAAAGGTTGTTAGGAGATAGAAAGAGAGTAGAGATTGGGCATTTGCTGCTGAAGGAGTGCAGAATGTTAAACAGGACTGATTGTAAATATCCAGAAATGGATGTCACAATATTATTTGATGGAATTGCAATAGCGTTAAGGACACTGAACAAAGCTGACTGTGTATGTTGTTGAGGGAGGAGGGCTGGGGGCTGACAACAGAAGGAACAATAGAGGATAAAGACTGGGATGATAAAACAGTGATGTCTAGAGTGAACAGTGATGGTGATTATATGTACAGATAGAAAACTTTTTGCATGAGGGAGAACAAGTGAATGTTATCATTGCAAGCTTTTGGAAATGGGATGATATATGGGACAAGTACAATCAATGTAGGGTCTATAGTTGACAGTGACATTGTAATATGCTTCCATTGGATTTAACAAAGGCAACATGCCACAGCTAAATGTGAATAACAAGGGAGGAGTATGGTATTCTTTGCAGAAGAAATGGAAATGTCCTCATATAGATTGTGGTGGTAAAGTCATGGCTATGTGATTATACCAAGAACCACTGATTTTTTACTTAGGTTGGACTGTATAATGTGAGAATAAAACAGTTAAAAATTACTGGTACAAGTCATGGACAAAAAGTGGAGAGAAAGATGTACCTATTCACTGTTGGTAGGGTAGTACAGAGGTGCAGCCCCTCTGGAGGGCACTATGGTGGCTCCACAGGTGACTAGGGATGGGGTTGCCATATGATCTTGTAACCACGTAGTTACAAGAAATTGAAAAACCAACACCAAACCCGTACTTAGGTGTATACTTGGAGAACCTGAGATTGGGGAAACAAATGGACATTTGCACACTGGTGCATATGATGACAGTGTTCACAATTTTCAGTGGATGAAAGTGCCCTAAAGGTACATCAACTGAGGAATGGAAGAGGGAACTGTGGTGTATACATGCAATGGACTACTGATCAGATGCAAGAAGGAATGAAGTAGTGAGGCATGTAACTAGGTGAGTGAAACTTTAGGTCAATATGTGAGCAAATAAGACAGAAAAGAAAAGATAGATATGAGTATGCCTCACTAATGTACACTAACTATAACATGTAAACTCTGAGAATTGAATTTGACAGCATAGATTATCAGGTGAAGACCTTTAGTAAAGGTTCTTAGATCTCAAGCTCTTACAACAGTCACATCTATTCCAGAATTTTAACTGTTATTTCTAAATTCTGCGCTTTGGGTATAACCTGTTCATTCCCTGGAACTTTGGGTATTTGGATGACACTTGAGACTTAGAGCTAGAGTTCTGCAGCTACAAAAGTCAGCATTACCCCATACAGCTACTATTAAAACACTGAGAAAGTGACTGGAATTCAGTTGTGATATGAATGACGCTGATCTGAGTAGAACTAAGGTAAATCAGACTAAAGGGTAAAGGATGATATCGACTGTATTTTAACACTTCAACTTCTGTGTGAGACCAAAGGAAGAGATGTCTATTTGGTGCAAATCCGTATTTTCACCATCTAATTTAACTTGTATTGCTGCTTATTTGCACACCACAATTGCATGTAACCTTAAATATGGAGTAAGATCTTGTTGGTTTGTTCAGGTTTGTGTGATGCCTCAATTCATCCCAGAGAAATCAGGGCAGAAGATTAACAAGTATTTGCAAAATCCCCGTGAGGGACTGGGGAAAGTGGTGGAAATATTAAACTTCCCCACCTGGGGAATTCCTGATATTTTTGCAATCTTTGGGGACTTCTAATTTGATGGGCTTGGCCTCATGAAATTTATTCCTGCAAAGGAGAACTGACTATGACTAGTCTGACTATGACTATGCCTAAAAGTCATTCCCATAGAACCTCTTTTGTTGCTCAGCTGAGGCCTCGTTCTCTAAGCCAACTCTGCAGATGAACTCACTTCCCTCCCTCCCCCTGCATAGGACACAACTCCTAGGGCTGTAAATCCCTGGCAAGGTGAGACAAAACTCCTGATGATGAGTCTGGCTCTGGCAATGTTTGAATGAGTGTTCTAGTTTGCTAGCTACTGGAATGAAATATACCAAAAAATGGAAAGGCTTTTTTAAAAGGGGAATTTAATAAATTACAGATTTACAGTTCTAATGCTAAGAAAATGTCCCAAAGCAAGTCTATAAAAATGCTCAAATTAAGGCGCCAACAAGAGGTTATCCTCATTCAAAAAAGGCCAATGAAGTTCAAGGTTTCTCTCTCAGCTGGAAGGGCACAGGGCAAAGTCTCTCAGCTTTCTCTCTCAGCTTCTCGTTTCATGGAACTCCCTGGGGGCATTTTCCTTTTTCATCTCCAGATGTCTCTGGCGGTGTGGACTCTTGTCCTCATTGATCTACTCAGCTTTCTAGGGGCTCTAAGAAGAGATTCTCTTCCAAATGTTTCCTCTTTTTAAAGGATTGATGGGTGGAGTCACAACTCCTTGGAAGCTATCTAATCAACAGTTACCACCCACAATTGGGTGGGTTGCCTCTCCATGTGAATAATCAAAATGCTCCCAGCCAGTAATATTGAATGAGGATTAAAGGATATGGCTTTTCTGGGGTCCACCACAGATTCAAAATGGCACAGTAAGAAAGACTTCTTGACAAAAAGGGGAAATAGAAAAACAGAATTGAGTTACAGTGGCTGAGAGACTTCAAATAGAGTAGAGATCTCTTTCTGGAGGCTATTTTTATGCAGTATATAGATATCGTTTTTCAGTTTTTTGTGTATTGGAGTAGCCAGAGCCTAATACCTGGAACTGTTAAACTGTAATCCAACAGCCTTGATTTTTGAGGATTATTGAATCACTATAGAGTTTTTAAGGTATATCCGTGTGATTATGAAAACCTTGTGACTGACACTCCCTTTAGCTAGTGTATAGACAAACGATTAAGAAAAAAGACAAAATAATAAACAATAGTGGAAGATGGGTATATGAGATGGTTTGCGTATTCTTTTTTACTTCTGTTTTAATTTTTATTCCTATTTTCAATTTTTTGTGTAATGAAAATGCTCAAAAATTTATTCTGATAATTAATTCACAGCTATATGATGATACTTTGAAACACTGTACTGATTGAAGCACTGATTGGATAATTATATAGTATGTGAATACATAACATATATCGATGAAATTTTAAACAAGCAATAGCTTCTTGTCAATCAAACCTTTCACCACATTTTGCCCATGCAATTTGTATTGTTTTAAGCACATTTCAGATATAAACTTGGCTTTTCTCAAAGGATTTCGAAAAATCATCTCTGTTTTGGTGGAGTTACATTTATAAGGCTGTGAGACTGAAATGACAGCAGCTATTTTCTAACCATTATGGTAGACTCTGAATGAGAGAGAAAGAAGAGCTAAGAATGACAGAGAGAAATTAGATCCTAATATTATTGTTTGAGCACCTTCACTAAGTTGAAGCTGATACCAAATATTGCCCTAAATGTCCTATCATGTACATCAGTTAAACTTGGGTGTCCTGCAACTTCTGCTTCAGGTTATAAAAAATTAAGGCATAAGAGCCTCAAACTGGAAACAACACAAGTGCCCATTCACAGGAAATTAGATAAACAAATTATGGTATATCTTTTTAGTATGGTATGGTATATCTTTTCTTTCAGCAAAAAAGAGAATGCACTACATACAATAACAAGCATGAGCATCAAAAGTCTTATGTTATATTAAAGAAGCCAGACAGAAAAGAGAAAATACTATATGATCCCCTTTTTTATGGCAAACCAGAAAGTGGTTGCCCTCTGAAGTAAGAGGGGAATTGATTTAAAGGGGCATGAAGGAACATTCTGGATTGATGGAAAGTTCAATATCCTATATATATTTTTTTATTTGCTTGGAAGGCACTCGGAATCGAACCTGAGTCTCTGGCATGGCAAGCAAGAATTTTGCTACTGAGCCACCATCATGCCACCCCAATATCCTATCTTGAGTGGTAGTTTTATGGGAATATTCAGTTGTCAAAACTCATTAAATTACATACTTGATGCTCAGTGTGGTTTTCTCTGACTCATTTCCTCCAAAATTCTTCTGCTTAGAAAGGACTCCAGTAGTATGGATTAAGGTCTACCCTGATTCAGTTGGGCCACACCTATAGAGGACCTTACCTGATAATGTAGGACCTTACCCAATAATACAGCCTCATTATAAATTGACCCATACCCATAGGAGCATGGATTAAAATTAAGAACATGTCTTTTGTTGAGGTGCATAATTCAATCTACCAGTTATTCATAGGCATCTAATGAAAGAAAACAGCCTTTCTCTTTTTAGGCTCATTCTCCTTGTAGTCTTAACATCCTTCTCAAGACTCTCCTTTTCATAGTTGTTTGTAATTCATACTACTTGTATTTTTCCTCTGACTTCTGCTTTGTTCAGCTTTGTTATGTTTTATCCTTATCCAGACATTGCACAAATCTCCAACATTCAATATTATTCATTCCAAATCATTCTTTCAGTGATATACTTTCTTCAAAGGACATATTACCTGGATCATAAACAAATAAATTGGACCTTCCAGAATTGCTCTGGTTGAAAAATCATGGCCTTGACCCAAAATTCCTTTTCTATTCTCAAATCACAATTAACACAGTCTTATCGTGACTGATTTCTCTCTTATTCAAATTAGCATTTGAGTTTTGTTCTACATCTTCAACTGGATGTTATTTTCTACCTTTATTATTCACTGCCTTGAATAGAACTTTAGAATCTTCTTTTACAAAATGAATCCCCATCTTGCTTTCATATTTTTAGCTCTCCTTAATTTATCTCTACCTATATATCAGGAACAATCTTATATACTCTTCTTCTTAATGTCCTCTTTGACCAATTTGAGCAACAATACATTTTCCATTCTCTCAGCAATAGCAGTGTCAAACTTTGAACCATGCATTGCCATTGATGCCTATCATGTTCTGATTTCTATGCATTGTGTCAGTACAATGAATAATATATTTGAATGAACAGCTACCTAAATGATAATGTTATAATGCATGCCAAAAATGTTAACTGCCATTATTAGCGTGTATATATCCTGACTTGGAACCTAGATAATAAGTTCCTGAATAGCAGAAAATATATTTAGTGTACACCAACATTGCTAATCAGCATTTTATGTACATATCATTTATCCGCACAAGACATATTGATTAAAGATGATACATGGTTGTGCACATATCGGTAACCAGTAAACTTCAAAGATTTTAATTACGACATATGCAAACAATCTGAAAGCAAATAAGAACAAAAGAGTGTAATCCTCGGCTAGATGAAAGAGGAAAGTAAAGGAAATCAGCTCTGAATTTCTTAACATCAATGCCTGTTGTTTATTTGATGTTTAATTCCCATGTAAACAATATTTAAAAGAAAACATAAGAGCTCATTATCAAATCAAACATACTTTCTTGAAACAAAGAGCCAGAGCACAATGATACAAAGAACAGCTCATCCTACAAGCCAAATGCTCCAAGCAGCCTTCTCTCTTCCCTTTGGCAGATGGTGCTCATTATGATTGCTCTCAAATGAGAGCGTGGTTTGAAGCAGGCTTGTATTTACAATTACGGCTTTCACATAAGGAAGTTTACTAGGGTTCTAAAGCTAATTAGGTCTGTCCACATTTCAATATTTTTTGTTACTCTAACCCATACCATTTTGTAAATAAGAGAGAGAGGACAGCGTAAGGAAATGGCAGAGTAAAAGTGAAGATGTAGATAAAACTTATATGACGTATTATTCCCTTTTAAAATTTCAAGTAAATGAATAATCCTGAAAGCATTGCTTTCGTTACAAGAATTCATGAGGCATGCAATTCAAGATACAGGAAGACCCCAATAGTTCTACATAAGATGAAGTTTTGCAATACTAGTCTCAAACCAATGCTTGTCTGTATTATTCTGATTTTAATTACAACATATGCACGCAATCTGACTTAGATTTTAGTCAGTTCCATATTAGAAACAAGGTTGGAGATTGGTGTATACCATCAATGGCTCTTTAAGGGGCAGAAAGATGGACCTCATTTGTGGGAAGATTTTACTGCTGGCTTAACTAAGAAAATTTTTTTTTCATTTTTGTAAAAAGAACACAAATACACCACGATACACTGTGATTGTAAAATCCTGAGAGTGTGAGAACAAAAAAAGTAAGTGGAGACTGCCTTTAGTTTTACAAATGGGTTCAGCATCCCTAAGAAAAGTTAAGATAGTAAGTGAATCCCCATCCATCTCCATATAGAGCAAAATTCAATCAAATGCAGAAGTATATTCAAAAGTAAGTTGCAGGGCAGGCCACAGTGGCTCAGAAGGCAGAGTTCTCACCTGTCATGCTGGAGACCTGGGTTTTATTCCTGATGCATGCCCATGCAAAAATATTAATTAATTAAAACACAAGTTCTAGGGGAGCATGGGTGGCTCAGTGGTAAAATGCTTGCCTTTCATGCGGGAGACCTAAGTTCGATTTCCAGACCATGCACGCTAAAAAAAAAAAAAGTAAGTTGCTACATGTCATTGATTTTTAATTGTTATGTATAAATAAAATCTCCATAGTCAAAATGCAGAGACATATAATCTAGCAGGCTCACAAAAATAAAAGAGTCTCCAACATACCATTTATACCAATAAAAGTGTGGAAATGTGGTGTTCTAAAGCACAATCTTCTCTCTCCCCTTGGTTTCACTAAACTTTCATTCAGTGACAAAACAGTCTATTTTTACTTAATTATTAGCACATTAATTCCCATGCAGCAGTCAGGAGAGGAAATTTAAAATAAAAAAAAATTAAGGACTCAGTAATATATTCTGTCTCATGTCAACTTGATATTTTGCTTATCTTAGAATTTTTTGAACTACGGAGTTCAGTATATCCAACTAATGCATTCTTCCTCTCTCCTGTTCTTTTTTGATATCTTAAATCTAGAGAAATAGTTAACATTGGCATTGTACCCTGAACACTTAAATACTATTGAGGGTCTTAGTTATATATATATATATTTAATCAGGAAAACAAAAATGAGTATTTTGATCACTTGTTTTTTGTGGTTCATGCTGTTTTTAAATGTCAAGATGTGAAAATCAAAGCCATGCCTTATAGAAAGAAAGAAAAAAAGAAATGCAAGTAGGCTAAAAGTAAATTCTGTACTAATGTTCATTAACATGCTAACTCTGTTTAAAGGATTACTAGCAATACAGTGAACTGCAAATATTATTTTTATCAAATAAAACAATTTATCTCCTAAATATACTATAAATCTCAATTATTTCCTTAAGACTATAAACCACAAGTCTTCAGTTTAGTCTGAAGATACCCTGGTATTCCTGCAGTAGTCCTTAGGTGTAAAGAAATGTTTCAAATAAGGACAAGGAGAAGCTTTAGGAAACCAAGAAGTTTCAAACAAAGTATAAACTTTGCTATGAGGTGTACATTAGGAAAAACAAACAGGTTACCACAAATTACAATTCTGATCAACGAAGATCATATTTGGACAAATGATCCAAATTAATAGATTACGCCTTTGGGAATTGAGAGAAAGTGGGATGCATAAAATTTATTCTAAAAACTTGTAAAAGAGTGAACCAACTATCAACATGAAGAGAATCTTTAGCATAAACATAGTCAAAATCTAGCCTACTGGGATGACAAGCAAATGAAAATTCTGTAAAACTCAAATCTGTATTTCCAACCCAGATATCACTAAAGACATTTTCTAGTTAACTTGAAAAACAGTCATATAAATGTTTTTTTTAATGATATTTCATATAGAGGGGGATTGTAAGTGTTTTAAACTTTAAAGACACCTTGTAAAAATATTTGGATTCAGTGAATCTCTATGAATATGATTTACCTAGACTTTGTCATGTTTTTATTCTTATTGTAACATTTTAAATGCAGTAGTCCAAAAAAGTATTGTAATTTTAGATTAACTAAATACATCAAGGCATAATTATAAAATTTAATCCTGTTCCAAAATATCTACAACCTCATGGCACTTTATTTGAAGCTTTATTAAAGGAAGCAAGTTCAATACTTTTTGCTTTCTATAATGTTAACTTCTATACATTTTTACATGCAAATATGTGCAATAGGAAACTGAATGCTGAATTAAAGAAATGTAATTTCACAATATCTGCCAACTTGATATAAAAATTGTATTTCAACATTATTATTGTGGGATGTATTGAGAAATGGCAAAAATTTATGATTAAATATTTTGGCTACTTTAACAGACATGCACAGGCCACAATAATCTGTTTAAAGAATCTAAGTGAAACATTGGAAAGGACTCTTTAAAGGAGTTTCTGAAATGATAAAATTAGAATCATTAACTGGAGGCTTCTTAACATTTCCTATTATCTGGAAATCTTTGACATATGACTCTACATATATCTACACATAGGTTGAAATCCCAAGTTAAGGAAACCATAGGGCAACTTTGTGCTTAGAAGTATTCAGGATAGCATGGTGGAACAACTTGGGTCTACCAATGATTTACAGCCAGAACAGACTGACCATAGTTTATAGTCAGTCTTCATTACACTTAAAAGTTTAAAACCAAAATTTTCAGTCTCTTGGTTTGAAATACCTCTGAAATACTAGACTGGCTTCACGGTGATTATAGTATTTTTAATGCAATTAAGAATGAAGAGACAAAAAAAAAAAAAAGCCCATTGTTTATGGGAAGGCAATCCACATAGGTGTTAAAGAACATAGGATGAGAATCCTTAAGGTAAAGGGAAACATTTCCCTAAGGGATAAACAAAAGTGTTTCACTATTTAAGAAGGAAGTAGGAAAAGGCTGACAGATTATCTGTGTCCCCTGGGCATACTTTATATTATGTTCTTATTTATTCCTAGGAAAAAGGATGACGTAACTATCTATACAGTGTCCAAAACACTTGCATATTTTGGTCCTATTCTCTCCCCAAAACAATTCTGCACAAATATTTTGGAACAATCTTGTGAAGCCTTTTCAAAAGTAGGCATTTTTGTTACCTATTGGTAAGACTCTTGGCAGAACAGAGTTAAAAGTAGACTGGTAGAATCTGGTGGCCCTTTTGCTCCTGAAATATGACTTGACTGGTGGTTATGGTGGGTGTTAAGGGCTAGGGACAGGGGTATATTAAACTGTTTGAGAGCCTGCACTGAGCCTTTTATTTATTCTATCTAGTCCTCTGAATGACACTGTACTAGGTCCAATTCTCATTTTAAAGGTGAAATAAAGGTGAAAAAAATGAAGCTGAGAGATACTAAGAAACTTGCTGAAGACTATTGAGTTAGTAAAAGTAGGCCTTAGATTGAAACTTGGGTAATTCTGATTCTGAAAGATCCTCTCTTTCCACTGTACCAATACTAATGATGAAGCAGCCCAAAACATTGGGGTTTTATCATGAAAGATGACTGGTAAAAGAATTATAAACTTTCCTCAGTGGCCAGTCTGTAAGAAAGAATTACTCAACCTTTAATGGTTAGCAACCAATTAATAGTAAACAGTCTGGTAAGTCTAATGGTAAATAAATGAATCTAAATAAATAATCTAAATAAGTAAAATACATTCTATAAATATATATTTACAAAACAATAGAAGAGAATACCTGAAGATAAACGTAACCAGGAAGAAAGACACATTAAGATGACTGCATTATATTTATGTTGAAAATAAGTAGGTGATACACAGTTTCAATTTATCAATAAGATAAAGATTTTTAATTGTTTTTATCATAAAATTACAAAATATTCAGTAAAGGGAAATTTACAAAATATAGAACATTTAAAACAAAGAATGCCAGATATTGGTTCTATCTTTTTTTTTTCCATTTTCATTGCATGTATTTACATATTTATGAAGCTCTACTGTTTCAGAGCATAGTGGTTCAGAGCACAGTTTCTTGTTTGAATATGCTTGTTGGCTTTTGCAGTGGGGATTTATCAGTCTACAAATTTAGAGTTCTAAGGCCATGAAAATGTCCAGGAGAAGGCATCAAAAAGAAGATGTCTTCTCTGAAGAAAGGCTGCTGGCATCTGGGCTTCCTTTGTCACATGGTTGCATTTGCTGGTCTTAGATCCCGGGTTCTGTTGCATTCAGCTTCTGATTCCAGGGGCTTTCATGCTGAGAACCTGTGACTCATCTCTTAGCATCTCTGAGGCGTTTCTAAGCTCTCTGGTATTTCTGACTTTTGTCCTTTCTTAAAGGGCCCCAATAAAGGATCAAGACCCATGTTGCATTGGGTTAATCACATCTCAATAGAAACAATCTAGTCAAAAGTTCCAACACACAGGTCTATACTCACAGGAGTGAATTTAAAAAAAAAAAACCTTGGCCTTTTCTGGGTATAAAACAACTTCCAACCAGCACAGACTCCATGGTTTTAAATCTTGGTTCTGCCATTACAACTGATATGCCCACTGGCACTGTACTTGTTCTTTCTATGCCATTGTTTCTTCCTTTCAAAACGGTACCGATTGCATAAGTAGATTAAATAAATTAATGTATGTAATATGCCTGGCACATAACAATTCTTCAATAAATGCCAACTAGATATTATTGTTATACTCGCACAGTATATAAAATACTTTGCATTTTTAAAAATCATATCTATCATTGTATATTTGGACTTTTCTGTTATTCTATAGTCTTCATTAAGCTGATGTTAATGATTACATAGCATTAAATATAATTTTTTTTGAATTAACACCAATTTTTGAACACTTAAATATGGAAAGTTTGAAAATATGTTCATTATTTTAACTCATCTATAAAAACTCTTTTTAAGGTTATCAATATATGTGTTGGTAAAAATCAGAAACTATGTAAAGAAGGAAAATAGCTACTTTGATTAAAACTGAATGAGTTTTTTTTGTTTTTTTATATATTTTTTGTATTTTTTTATTTTTATTTTTTCTCTATATTATCATTTTATTTCTTTTTCTGTTGTCTTGCTATTTCTTTTTCTAAATCGATGCAAATGTACTAAGAAATGATGATCATACATCTATGGGATGATATTAAGAATTACTGATTGCATATGTAAAATGGAATGATTTCTAAATGTTGTGTTAGTTTATTTTTTTAATTAATAAAAAAACTAGAAAAAAATAAACAAAGATAAATGTAAAAAAAAAACTGAATGAAGGTCAAAGAAATTGAGATAGATTACATACTGTCAGGTAGGCATTACATAAACATTATTTAAAAGGCAGAAAGTAAATCACCACAGATATATTATGTTTTAAAAAAACTGCTTCTTAAAATAAGTATGCCTTCAGTTTTGAAGAAGATGTAAAGAATATGTATGAGCAAAAGAAAAAATGGCCACTTGACTGTACATGATGCATGGACAATAGTCTAATCTCTCCTGTTCTTCAAAGGGACAGAAAAGTAAGTCCACAATACAGCAGAAAAGAATACCTATTGTGGGAACTCAAAATGTACTTGGATATATGCCCTTGATACGTGGTTCTCAAATCTGACTACACATTAGAATCACTTGGAAACTTATGAAAACATTGCTATTTGGTTCCATCTTCTATAGATTCTGGTTCAATTGTCTTTGTAAAGAGGGGCACAATCATCAGCATTTTCCCCTAAGTTCTGCAGGTACTTCTAAAGTGCATATAGGAACAAGAACCATCTCTGTATATTTAACTTTCCTTGTATTAAATATTCATCTCAGCATAAACATTGGCTTTATTATTATATTTAAACAATGCTCAAACGTACTTGTTTCCAACTTTTATGTAAGAGTTTTTCCATGGGCTACTATAGCCAGTAGTACTTAATTTGCTGCTCATACTCTAATACCTGAATGTCCTTAAAAATATAAACCTCTGCCAAAATGGCAGCTTAGTGAGGTGTGGGATTTAGTTCATCCTCCAGAGCAGCTAGTAAATAGCCAGGAACAGTACAGAACAACTGCTGGGGCCACATCAGTGACCAGACACAGGATACAACAGTCTGGACAAACTGAACCAGCTATGATCCCACCCAGAACCATGAGTCACCCAAGCCATGGCAGCCAGCACCCCTCCCTCATAGGGTGCTTCCCAGAGGGGAAAAGAAAGAGACTTTACTAGCAGCAAGGGGTTGATCCCAACCAAGCTCCAATTTGTGGAATTAATTAACAAATTCTGACTACTAAAAATAGGTCCCCAGGTCAGTTGAATCTCAAGCAAAAGCCCCAGTGCAGAGGGGGCAGGGCTCACAGAAAAAGAAAAAATAAATAAAAGCAGAGGTGTTTTGGATCAGACAGCACAAATACTTGGAAGGGTTTGGGCCATGAAGGAAAGGAGGGGGCACATAGAACTACCAACTTAAGCTCTTCATTGGCAAAACTGAGGAATGGAGATCCTCCCCTGAAAAGGATTTTTTTTCTTTTCTTTTTTGTGCCTGTGTTTCTACAGCTTGACTGCTCTTTGGATACTACTACAAGGCTATTCAGGCTCAAACTGCCCCAGGCAAAGGTGGAATTAAGCTTGTCTGAGAGCTTGTCTTGTCCCTTCCCCAAGAGAGAGGTGGGCCCAACTCAGGTGGAATCCCTCCCTCAAGGAATTCAGACTCCAGGGTCTGGAAAATTGAAGCCATTAAAGCCAGCCTACAACCACTCCTCTGTCTTAACCACACCCCCAGCAGGGAGAGTCTGCTGAAGTTAAGGTACCACATCACCTTATGCTGGTGGGACCCACAGGCAGACAAATACTACATATTGAATGGGATAGGAAAAATACAGAGTCTAGAGGCTTCATGGGAAAGTCTTTCAACCTATTGTGTCTCACCCTCAGGGAAAATGCATGCAGATGACTCTTTCCTCCTGAGAGAAGGCCAGTTTGGTCTGGGAAAATCTGACTGGGGTCTATAATGCTTAAGTAGACCCTCCTAAGGGGGAAAAAAGAAGGCACCATACAGGCAGGATAAGAAACAGAAACAAGAACTGAAAAATTCTGATCTGTTAAGCAAAACCTAAGCTAGAGGTTTAGATTAAGCTGAACTGAATATCAAAGGACAGACAGACAACAAAGTCATACAGCAAGAAAATCCTAGGCAAAAGAAGTGAAAACAATCTCCATAATAAAAAAAATTAAGGGAATTAAATACTTAGATGCCAGCAAAAAATAACAAATCAAAATAGGAAATATGAAGATATGGGCCAGTCAAAGGAATAAACCAACAATTCAAATGAGATGCAGGAGTTGGAACAATTAATTCAGAATGTTTGAACAGACACCAAAATCTCATCAAAAATCAGATCAATGAATTGAGGAAGGATAAAAGAAAGGCAAGGGATGGACAAAAAGAAGAAATCAAAAGCCAGAAAAACTAAATCACAGAACCTATGGAATGAAAGGCACAGTAGAAGAGATGAAATAAAACAAAAGAAACCTACAGTTTTAGATTTCAAGAGGTAGAAGATAGAATTAGTGAACTGGATGATGGGATATCTGAAATCTGACAAGCAAGAGAAAATACAGGGGAAAGAATGGAAAAATATGAGCCGGGACTAAGGGAATTGAATGACAACATGAAGTACACAAATATACATGCTGTGGGTTTCCCAGAAAGAGAAGAGAAGGAAAAAGGAGGAGAAAATCTAATAAAGGAAATTATCACTGAAAATTTCCCAACTCTTATTAAAGACTTAAAATTACAGACCCAAGTAGTGCAGCATACCCCAAACAGAATAGATCCAAATAGATAAACTACAAGACACTTACTAATCAGAACATCAGATGTCAAAGAGAAAGCAAGAATTTTGAAATCAGCAAGAGAAAAGCAATCCATCACATACAAAGGAAACCTAATAAAATTATGCATAGATTTCTCATCAGAAACCATAGAGGAGAGAAGACAGTGGTATGATATATTTAAGTTACTAAAAGAGAAAAAAAAAAAAAATGTCAACCAAGAATTCTACATCCAACAAAATTGTCCTTCAAAAACGAGGGAGAAATTAAAATGTTTTCAGACAAAATAATCACTGAGAGAATTTGTGACCAAGAGATCTGCTCTTCAAGAAATACTAAAGAAAGCACTAGAGACAGATAAGAAAAGATGGGAGAGAGAGGTGTGGAGAAGAATGCAGAAATGAAAACTATCACTAAAGGTAAAAAGAAGAAAAATTAGATATAAACATAAAATCCAAATGGCAAAATGATAGAAGAAAGTGCTGCCCTTACAGCAATAACACTAAATGTTAATGGATTAAATTCCCCAAATCAAAAGACGTAAACTGGCAGGATGGATTAAAAAACAGGACCCATCTATATGTTGTCTACAGGAGACATATTTTAGACCCAAAGATAAACATAGGTTGAAAGTGAAAGGCTGGGTAAATATTTCATGCAAATAACAATCAGAAAAGAGCAGGTGTAGCTTTACTAATATCCAACAAATTAGACTTCAAATGCAGAATAATTAAAAGAGACAAAGAAGGATGCTATTTACTAATAAAAGGAACAATTCAATAAGAAGACATAAAAATCATAAATATTTATATATGGAGCCAGAGTGCTCCAAAATATATGAGACAAACACTGAAAACACTGAAAAGAGAAATAGACACTTTTACCATAACAGTTGGAAACTTCAATTTCCAACTGTTCTCAACAATGGACAAAACATCTAGACAGAGGATCAGTAAAGAAACAGAGAATTTAAATAATAAAATAAATGAACTGCCTTAGTAGACATAGTTCTGAAATTACACTCCACAACAGCAGGATACACCTTTTTCTCAAGTGCTCCTGGATCATTCTCAAGGATAGATCATATGCTGGGACACAAAATAACATCTCAATAAATTTTAAAAGATTGAAAACATACAAAACACTTTCTCAGATCATAAAGGAATAATAGGCAGAGGGCCAGAAAATTCACAAATATATGGAGGCTCAACAACACACCCTTAGACAACCAACGGATCAAGGAAGAAGTTACAAGAGAAATCAGTAAATATCTCCAGGCAAATGAAAATGCAAACACAACATATCAAAATTTATGGATTCAGCAAAAGCAGTGCTAAGAGGGAAAGTTACTGCCCTCAATGCCTATATCAAAATAAAAAATAAAAAAGAAAGAGCAAAAATTGAGGAATTAATTGCTCACTTGGAAGAACTAGAGAAAGAATAGCAAACTAACTCAAAAGCAAACAAAAGGAAAGAAATAATGAAGATTAGAGCAGAAATAAATGAAATTGAGAACATGAAAACAATTGAGAAAATCAACAAAACCGGAAGTTGGTTCTATGAGAAAATCAATAAGATTGTTTTACTTATTGATTGATTAATTGATTGGTGGGCCCTTATCGAGGCTAACAAAAAGAAGAAGAGAGAGAATGCAAAAAAATAAAATCAGAAATGGAAGAAGAGACATAGCAACTGACCCCAGAGAAATAAAGGAGGTAATCAGAGGATACAATGAACAACTTTAAGCTAATAAACCAGACAGTGTAGATGAAATGGGCAATGTCTTAGAAAGGCATGAATAACCAACACTGACTCAAGAAGAAATAGATGACCTGAATAAACAAATCACAAGTATAAAGTAATTGAATTAGTCATTAAGAAGATCCCCAAAAAGAAAAGTCTGGGGCCAGATGGCTTCACATGTGAATTCTACCAAACATTCAAGAAAGAATTAGTACCAACCCTCTCAAACTCTTCAAAAAATTGAAGAGGAGTGAAAGCTACCTAACATTCTACAAAGCCAACATCACCCTCATACTAAAGCCAGACAAAGATACTATAAGAAAAGAAAATTATAGACCAATCTCTCTAATGAATATAGATGCAAACATCAACAAAATTCTTGCAAATTGAATCCAGTAGCAAATTAAAAGAATTATACACCATGGCCAAGTAGGATTCATCCCAGGTATGCAAGGATGGTTCAGCATAAGAAAATCAATTAATGTAATGCACCATATCAACAAATCAAAGGAGAAAACCACATGATCATCTTGATTGAAGCAGAAAAGACATTTGATAAAATTCAACATCCTTTCTTGTTGAAAATACTTCAAAGGGTAAGAATAGAAGAGAACTTTCTCAACATGATAAAGGGACTATATGAAAAACCCACACCTAACATAATCCTCAATGGAGAAAAACTGAAAACTTTCCCCCTAACATCAAGAACAAGACAAGGATGCCCACTATCACCATTGTTATTCAACATTGTGTTAGAAGTTCTAGCCATAGCAATTAGACAAGAAAAATAAATACAAGGCATCAAAATTGGGAAAGGAAGAAGTAAAACTCTCACTTTTTGCAGATGATATGATACTATATGTTGAAAACCCCCAAAAATCTATGGCAAAATTACTAGAGCTAAGAAATGAGTACAGCAAAGTGGCAGGTTGCAAGATCAACACTCAAAAGTACATAATGTTTCTTTACTCTAGTAATGAATAATCTGAGAGGGAAATTAAGAAAAAAATCCATTTAAAATTGCCACCAAAAGAATAAAATATATAGGAATAAATTTAACTGAGGATACAAATGGCCTATACAAAGAAATCACAGAAGACCTAAATAAATGGTAGGGCATACTGTGTTCATGGATTGGAAGACTAAATATAGTTTAGATGTCAATTCTACTTAATTGGTTTATAAATTCAATGCAATACCAATTAAAATCCCCAAAAGTTACTTTTCAGAAATAATACAAAAAACAAAGCAGTAACCAAATTCATTCAGAAGGACAGGATGCCCCAAAAAGCTAAACATATCCTGAGAAAGAAAAATGAAGTCGGAGGTCTCACATTATCTGACATCAAGTTGTATTATGAAGCTACAATGTTCAAAACCACATGGTACTGGCATAAAGATATATATATATATATACTTACAAATGGAATCAAAAAAAGTATTCAGATATAGACCCTCTCATCTATGGACAATTGATTTTTGATAAGGCAGTCAATCCAACTTACCTGGGACAGAACAGTCTCTTCAATAAATGGTGCCTAGAGAACTGGATATCCACATGCAAACGAACGAAAGACGATCCATATCTCATACCCTATAGAAAAATTAACTCAAAATGGATCAAAGACATAAACATTAGATCTAAGACCATAAAACTTTTAGAATAAAGTGTAGGGAAATATCTTATAAATCTTATAGTAGGAGGTGATTTTCTAGATCTTACAGCCAAAGCATGAGCATTGAAGAAAGAAATAGATGAATGGAAACTCCTCAAAATTAAACACTTATGCACATCAAAGAACTTTGTTTAGAAAGTAAAAAGACAGCTTACACAATGGGGGCAATATTTGGAAATGATATATCACATAAGGGTCTAGTATCCAGAATATATAACAAGATTGTTCAACTCAACAACAAAAAGACAAACAACACAATTACAAAATGGGCAAAAGACATGAACAGGCACTTCTCAGAAGAGGAAATACAAATGGCCAAAAGGCACATGAAAAAATGCTCAACTTCACTGGCTATTAGGGAAATGCAAATCAAAACCACAATGAGATATCATCTCATACCCACTAGAATGGCCATTATCAATAAAACAGAAAATGACAAGTGCTGGAGAGGATGTGGAGAAAGAGACACACTTAACCACTGTTGGTGGAAATGTCAAATTGTAAAACCACTGTGAATGGAAGTTTGGTGTTTCCTCAGGAAGCTAAGTATAGAATTGCCGTGTGATCTGGCAATACCATTGCTAGGTATCTACTCAGAGGACATGAATGCAAGGACACAAATGGGCATTTGCACTCCAATGTTTATAGCAATATTATGTACAATTGCCAAGAGATAGAGATAGCTCAAATGTCCATCAACAGATTAGAGGCTAAGCAAGCTGTGGTATATACATACAATGGAATATTATGCAACTGTAAGGCAGAATAAAGTTATTAAGTATGTAACAACATGGATGGACCTTGAGGACATTATGCGGAGTGAGATTAGCCAGAGACAAAAGGACACATACTGTATGGTCTCCCTGATATGAACTAATGTTAATTAATGAACTTGGAGAATTTCAGTTAAGAACACAGACCATCAAGAGACAGAAATATGGTAGATATTGGGTAATTGGTGCTGAAGGGATACAGATGGTACAACAGGACTGATTGTGAAAATTCAGAAATGAATAGCATAATAGTACCTAGCTATAATACAACACTGTTAGTGCACTGAATGAAACCGAATGTAAGAATGATAGAGGAGGGCTGGGGAGCAAATGATATCAGAAAGAAAGACAGATGATAAAGACTGAGATGGTAAAATCTAGGAATGCCTAGAATGTACAAGGATAGTGACTAAATGTATAAATTAAAAAACGTTTTTGCATGAGGAAGAATGAAGGAATGTAAATATTGCAGGGTGTTGAAAATAGATGGTAATTCATATTTTAACACTTTAACTTATATGTTAGTCTTAACCAAAAATGTTTATTTGGTACAAAATTTATATTTTGACTAGTGCATTTCCTAATATAACTGAACAGCATAAGTACATGGAACCTTAAGTAGGGCATGAAATTTTGTAGGTTTATCCAGAGTGACTCCCTGATAATATCAGAGTGATTTGAATAGTGAATAAAAAAGTATTTGCAAAGTCCCTTTGAGGAAATGGTGAGAAAGAGGGAAAATTCAACTTTCCCATTTGCAGAAGGCTTGACAGTCTCGCAAGCAGTGAGAACAACAAAATCAATAGGCTGAGCCCTCAATCTTGGGGTTTGTTCATATGAAATTTATCCTTACAAAGGATAGACTAAGCCTGTTTAAAATTAGGTCTAAGTCACCCTCAGAGAACCTCTTTTGTTGCTCAAATATGGCCTATCTCTCAGCCAACACGGCAACCAAACTCACCACCCTCCCCCTCTCAACATGAGACATGACTCCTTGGCAAATAGGGACAGAAATCCTAGAATGAGCTGGGACTCAGCATCAAGGAGTTGAGAAAACTTTCTCAACTGAAAGGGGGAAGAGAGAAATGAAACAAAGTGTCAGTGTCTGAGAGATTTCAAATAGAGTCAAGAGGTTATCCTGGACATTATTGTTATGCATTATATAGATAATCCCTTTTTAGTTTAAGGTGCCTTAGAGAGGCTAAAGGAAAGTGCCTGAAACTATAGAGCTGTGTTTCAGTAGCAATGTTTCTTTAAGATGATTGTATAATGATATAGCTTTCACAAAGTGACTGTGTGATTCTGAAAACCTTGTTCTGATGCTGCTCTTATCTATGGTATGGACAGATGAATAAAACATATGGATTAAAAATAAATAAATAATAGAGGATCAAATGTTAAAATAAATTGGGTATAGGGAAATACTAGTGGTCAATGAGAGGGAGGGGTAAGGGGTATGGTATGTATGAATTTTTTCTTTTTTCTTTTTATTTCTTTTCCAAGAGTAATGTAAATGTTCTGAGAAATGATCTTAGTGATGAATATATAACTATGTGATGATATTGTGAGCCATTGATTGTACACAAAGTATGGAATGTTCATACATTAAGATTGTTCATGTTGTATGTCGATTGGGTTTATTAATAAAAAATGTAAATATACATATATATATATATATATATATACCTCAATATGATGGTTAATTTCATGGGTCAATTCAGCTAACTTATAGTATCCAGCTGTTTGGTCAAAAAGCACTAGCTTGACTGTTATTGTAAAGGTACTTCTTGGATTTAAATCATTAGCCAGTAGAAAGCTAGTTACATGTAATGGCTGATTACATTTATAATCAACAGAAGAGATTGATTTCAGCAATGAAATAATTCTCCTCATCTAAACAGTGGAAGTCCTTAAAGGACGAATTGATCATTTTAGCAGTCAAAGAGAATGTCTATCTCTACTCCAGGTAGCCAGTTTCTCCTAGGCAATTCATCATCAGCTTCATCAAAGTTCCTAACTTAGAGTTTTTCCGGAAGAATTCAACATCACCTTCCAGGAGTGTGCAACTTGCAGCCTGCCCTATGGAATTTGGACTTGCCAATCACAGTGGTCACAAAAATGAACTCCTGTAGTAAATATTTTCGTATGTACATATATAACTTTGATTAATGCAGATTTTTGATACCAGGAATATTTCTTGAGAAAAACGATCTTAAGGATTAAACTTCTGACATGATTCTGGGATTTTTGGAATTGGTTCTCTCATCTGATTAGATTAAAAGGCACTATGGCCCTATTTCCAATGACCAAGAGAGCATTGACAGTCCATGGCGTAAATTGGCAATAAAGTTATGCAAAATATCCCCTTTGGATTCACCTCCTTAAATGCTTAATAAGAGGCAAGACTCTGGATGACAGGCATTTGAAATCTAAAGAGTTGTGTGAGGTTAAAAGGTATAACGAAAGTAGAGAATTGCAGTCTCTCTGGAGGGCAGTGTGGTGGCTCCACAGTACGCTAGGTGTGGAGTTGCCATATAATCCTGCAACCCTATATTTGCAACATAATTGGAGGAACTGTAAGTAGGGACACTAATAGACATTTGCACACTAGTATGTATGGCTGCAATGTTCATTATTTGGAATGCATGGAGGTGACCTAAGGGAACATTGACTGAAGCATGGAAGGGGAAACCGTGCTGTTTGCATACAATGGACTATTGAGCAGCTGCAAGAAGGAATGAAGTTGTGAGGCATGCAACCAGGTGACTCAGCCTTAAGGACAGTATACAGTACAAAATAAGGCAGAAATGAAAATATTATACCTCAGAAATATGGACTAACTATAATATACAAACTCTGGGAATTGAATATGAGACCTGGGTCATTATGAGGCAGTTTACAAGTTTAATTTCAGTATTATTGTATTACTTTATGAATTTATGTGTATCACCTCAGTATTATTGTTGTATAACTTTACGAATTTATGTGTATTACTTTATGCATTCATGCGTACTACTCTGTATTTGTGTGCATCACTATAAACTGATGTCTCATAAAAGTACATATAATTGCAAGCTTTCTCAAAGGAAGAAAAACAGAATGTCTGCAGTGCTGTAAATCACATCCAGGCTTACTCAAGCCTGTCTGAAGATATCCGTGTGCCAAGAGGGAGGCTTCCAGGCCTGTTTCTTGTCATGCCCAGGAGCTGTCCTGTCTCAGAGAAGTGAGTTCAGCTATGGGCAAGATAGTAACTCCTACCCTGCAAGTTCTGTCTCCTTACTTTTCCAGTGTTTACCCCTGTTCCCTCAGTAACTCCCTCCTTGCTCACTAGCCTATGTAATCTAGAAGCAAAGAATATCTGGGCCTCAGACTTTGGACAAAGAGGCCTCAGAGTCAGCCAGTAATAAAGTTTTGGCCACTTCTCAGAGGCTCAGGTGCTTTCTTGGGAAAATGGAGTTTCCACTACATCATTTTGGTGAAAGCCTATTGTAAAGCCTCCTAGATTATAGGCAATTGCAGCAGTCATATCTATTCCAGAGTTGTAACTGGTTATTTCCAAATTCTGAGATCCTGAGCTTTTTGCGTTTAACTGGTCATTCCCTGGAATTTTGGGTATTAGTATGACACTTGAGACTCAGAGCTAGACATCTGCAGCTATGAAAGCCAGCATTATCCCATACAGCTATTGTTCAAAACACTGATAAAGTTCAGTTAGAGATAAGAATGAAACTGATCTGAGTATAACTAAGGTAAATCAGACTAAAGGGTGAAGGATGATATTGACCGTAGCTTAAAACTTCAACTTCTGCACGAGAATAAAGGAAGAGATGTTTGTTGGTGCAAAATCCACATTTTTGGTCACATACCATCTAATTTAACTTGTATGTGCAGCTTATTTGAATACCACAATTACAAGTAACCTTGAGATCTTGCTGGTTTGTACAGGTTGGTATGATGCCCTAATATATACCAGAGAAATCAGGGCAGATGATTAAAAGTATTTGCAAGGTCCCCTTGAGGGAAAAAGGTTGAAATATTAAACTTCTCCACCTGAGGAATTTCTGATATTCTTGTCATCATTGGGGTCTGCCACTTGATGGGCCACACCCTCAATCTTGAGTTTTGCCCTTGTGAAACATTCCTGCAAAGGAGAGCTAAGCCTGTTTATGATTATGCCTAAGAATCGCCCCCAGAGAACCTCTTTTGCTTCTTAGATGTGCCCTTTCACTCTAAGCCAACTCTACAGGTGTGCTCACTGCCCTCCCCCCATGTGGGACATGACTCCTAAGGGTGTAAAACACTCTGACAAAGTGGAACATGACTCCTGGGTAGGAGTCTGGTCCTGGCAACCTCTAGATACTGCTGAGTCTTCTTTGCCAGATAAACCTGTTAAGTTCTGCCCTGATCAATCAGCTCTCCTGCCTCACTCTGAAGATACAAAACTTGCCATACGGGTAAGCTTATTACTCATTTCCCTGTGGAAATAGTCTTATGCAACAATTCCCATACTAAATCTCTTAACATTTTGCTGTTAAAGGATTAGTGAAGAGGACTTCCAGGTAAGAGGGCAAAATAGGGAGCGCTAGGGCTCTGTTCTTACTCCACAATGCTTAAACATGCAGGAATTATCAGAAACAACTATTTTGAAACTCTAGAGATCAGAAGAGCACTATATAGCAACCAGGGAAGAGCCATAGGAAAAGACTGATAAATAACTTTAAAGAGCAATAAATAGTTCTCTTCTCATGGTGGCTACTAGCAGGGTGCTAGAAGGTCTAGTCCCTGGATAGCTGGAGACAGAAATGGACATAAAAATCCTTTTTCCGCAGACCAAGGATGGACATGCCCAGTCAGTGATCATGGCTTTTGATTAACAAATTTGAATCCCTGGATCCCAGCTCTAAGGACAGCTATTTTTCTCAAACTTCCCCAGACAAAGGCAGCAGCAGTCAATGTTTTAACCCTTTCCAGACAAGGGCAGACTTGGTAGACACTTAAAGATTTTCAGCACTTCCTCGGGGCTATGAGGGATGCTTAGGTGAAGAGCTGCATTTGCTGGACAGGCCAGTAAAGTTCATCTTTGGGGAGCTGTTGAAGAAGCTCTTGACACCCTTGCTGACCCCTCCCGAGGGCACTGTGGAGTCAGTCTGTGTTAGATTTGTGGGTCTTCAGCCTCGCTTTTGCTGGGAAAGACTCTTTTGGGAAAGTTCACTCCAGGGTAAGATTCTTCCCAGAATTTTTCATCCAGACAAAGGCAGACAATGAAAGCAATGTCAAAAACTGCAGAGGAGGACAGTCTGTGACAAAGGCCTGCCAGCTTCTAACACCAAGGAAACAGGAGTCTGTCTCCTGGGAAACAGAGAGGTCAGTCAAATTCTTGTAACTAGGATATCTCCAAAATAACTAACAAGCAAAAGCCCAGGACAATACAATGGCCAAGAAAGACGTGGAAAACACTGTACACTGCATTGGCTGTGAAAGGACCATCCAGAGAGGAGAATGAAGCACAAAAAGTCTCTCTTATCACCAGCTAGTGACAAAACCAAGAAATAGACATTCCAGAAAATAAGCTCAAAGTTAACATTTTAAAATACTAAAATTTACAATGTGCAACAAAATTGTACAAGACTATAAATGAAATAGGAAATGATGGCCCATCTAAAGAAAGAGGAAGAAAATATGGAAAACAGCAATGAAGAACACAGCAATGTGGAAAAACATTGAACAAAAACCCTTTAAAAATTATCTTGGGTGGGCCAAGAATGCTTGCCTGCTAGGCCAGAGGACCTGGGTTCGATTCTCAGTGCCTGCCCATGTTAAAAAAAAAAAGAAATTATCTTAAAGTGGTGAAGAAATGCATGGAAAAAAATAGTGAATGATATGAGAGACTAAAATATATAAATGTTAAAGTGGAACCAGACAAAATACTGGAATTTATGACCACAACAACACAAATGAAAAATTTCAGGGCAGTTTTAAGAATAAATTGTAGCTGGAAAAAGAAACTGTGAACTTGAAGACATACACTTGAAATGAGTCAGGCAGAGGAGCATAAAGAAGAAATAAATATTAAAAACAAATATAGTTTAAGATAGGGGACAATATTAAGCACTCCAATATATGCCTTTGGGAGTCCTGGAAGGAAAAGAATGAAAAAGGTACAGAAGGAATAGTAAAAAAATAAAAACATAAAAAAAAGAGAAGCTTCCAAACTTAGCAAAAGGACAAGCACAAGAAAAGGTGTATAATTGCAGTGTACTATAGGGCTCATTTATGAACAATACTTGCAAAGAAACTATAACATGTGTGTGTTAATAACTTTAATGTACTAATGAAATACATTGGGAGGACACAGAAAAGAGAAATGTACAGGAGAGTGTTGCTGTTGAGGAGTAAGAAAATCTAACCTCATCTTCTTTAGATGGGAGTCAATTGATAACTCTAAATTTAAAAAAATAATGGATATCATAAAAATATTTGTGAATATAAATTCTAAAAAAATATTTAGAATACAGAGGTGGTTACTAGGAGAAATATTTTAAAAAGCTGCCTCGGTGGAGCAAGAATCAGAAGTGACAAGGAAGAGGGCAGCTGTTGATTTTATCTGTTGTTGTAAGTTTTGTAAACTTCCTGAATTATAAAACTATGTGTATTGGAAAATTTGGCATACAGCCAAATATTAAATTTATAAAAGAATCAGTCAGATGATTCTGATTCAAGTCAAACATATTATTAATCATGTTTTGAGGTAATTCTGTTTTCTAAGAAATTCTGCTTATTGCTATGACCAAGCACCAGCTTTACGGCCCAGCCATCTTCACCTTAGATCTTACCAGTGGAATCAAAATTGAGTTCTCAACATTTTTCTCCATTTACCTCTTTTTGTTATAGGCTGAATTCTATTTCCCAGCAAACATATTGTCTTAGTCTTAATCCACATTCTTGTGAATGTGAACTCATTTTAAACAGGATCTTCAGAGAATATTATTTTTAGTTAAGATGTGGCCCAACTGAATGAGAGTGGGTCATAATCTAAATTTCTGTAGGCCTTATAGGAATGGCCTGAGTGTAACAGAAGTAAGAAATTGGAGGGTGTCACCAATCTTCAGGGAGAAGGTCAGCCTTGCTGTTATCTTGATTTTGGACTTTTTTTAGCCTCAAAAACATGAGCCAATAAAGTCCTTCTTTTCAGGTCAGCCATTGCATAATATTTGAAATTATGACTTTGGCAAACTAAGAAGACTTCCAACATTTCTGGATCCTCTTTTCAGACAAAATGGAACTTTCAAATTCTTCCTACACTCCCAATTGAATTGGAAATGTCACCAGTTTCTTCTTTAGTTGTTTCTGGAGTAAAGAGCCAAAAATGAGTTAAATATCTGTTTACTAAAAATGGTGTCCTGAATTAGAATAGGGATCATGTCTCTGGGCCACTCTTTCAAATAGGAGTCATAAACTGTTCATGGCTAAGAATAGATGAATTATCTGAGTAACTAGGTCCCTCTTATCCCTGCTTGTCTTTACCCCAGTTTACATTTATTCAGCTATGGCTGGTCCTTGGCTCTTTTCAAGTGAGGCCCTGAACATGAACTCTATTTATTAATTCTCTCATTTATTCAAAGGATGGTTCATTTGTTCATTTATTCATTCATTCATCCATTCTGATGAAAGCCAGCCTTTAATTCAATTATGCAAAATTCATTTAACACCGTGCTAGGGAATTTATTTTTTGTCAGATCAAACTGATGATCATCTTCCCACCTCCTTCTCTAAATTGTACCTGAAAAATCCTTGCCTTCATAAAGTTTACTGCTATCTTGACACCCATCAATTAGCTCAGTGATGATTTGACTGCCTGAATGGTGAATATTGTCACTTTCTCTCATGATTTTGAACTTTTCTTCCACAAATTATTCATTACAGTCTTTCTGGGATTAAGATACCTTCTTAAAATAAGAACAGTATTCACTAGCCTGCTTGAAGACAAGAAAGCTTGAAAAAATAATATTGAAGTTTATTCTAGGTTCAAAAAATCTTTGGCCTGAAATTTTATTGGTATTCTCAGACATGACTTACTAAGAAAGTGTACTATAATAAAAAATAACACAGAAACAAAGAAATGTGTAATGCCTCTAACAACAACAACTGGCAAGAAAAATATTTTAGGAAAATGTTTTCAACTCTTATTCTTCGATCACTGCTGGGGAACTAACTTTCAGGAATAGACAGAAAAGGTATTTGGCAATTGAGTTCTTAAACAAAGCAAGCTGATGGGTTTTTCAGTGGGGAAATAAGAGACACATCATTGGTTCCTTTTGAGATCTTGTAAGTACGTTAATGATCCTTGATCTCTGATTTTTATGGATATAAAACACTCATTGGCTTGAATGTGCTTTAGTGTTCCTAGACTACAGTTGGAACTTTGCCTAGGAAAGGACTCAAAATGAGACTCATGAACCAGAAGAAGGTCTTTAGGGATAGGTAATAGCCCCCTACTCTACGCAGATCCTCCACGTACCACTGGGATTAAAACATTTTCAACATAACAAGATTATTTAACTTTGTCACTCAAGTATATTTTATTTTTATAAATAAAATTATGGCATATGTGCTATTTTGCAATATTCCTCTTTTTTTTCAACAGTTTTTGAGATATTTCTATTGAAAGGCAAGTGCTGGCTTTCTGGAGAATTTAGTGCCTCTAAAATAGCAATGTGAATAAAGGCGTTTTGACTTGTGGACGTTACTAACTTGCCTTTATGTACTATTAGAGTTCATAAAAACAAAAACACAATCAAGACTTCCCTGATGGTCATGTATCTTAATTTTGGCCAGTGAAACAACTGAGGATTTTATCTTTTTTCTCTTCTCATGTATGCTTTTATGTGATTGAACCGTCCCTACCAAGTCCAGAAAAAAATTTTAGCTTTGCTAAAAATAGTAGAATGGCAGGATAGGAAGTTAGTTTCCTGATGGCACCTCTGAACATGTTATGATAGCCTAAATTTTGTTTGCTAGCTTGTGTTTTTAATAGTTTCAGAAAACAATCTATGCATGCAAATGTGACCTAGCATAAATATTAATGGAAAAATCATATTTTGTGACATAACAAAGTTCCTCCATTTGAATGTTCTATTCTCAAAGCATATGGCAAGTTCTTAGAAAAGCTCAAAAATCTTTATAGACCTAAAAGATGAGTTCATCAGCCTGTGCAATATATACACAGGTTGGTAAACACATCTTAAAGATTTTGACATCAAAGGAAAATTATCCCATACTGGACAAAAAGCCTTGGCTCCTTACCCTTTTTACTCTGTCTTCTAATACAACATGCAAATCTAACAGAAAGATTTTAAAATGAGAAGGAATAGTTTTATAGAACTATTCCAGAAAAAAATTGAGGGTGTGATGTATGTGTATTTTCAAAATTAGCACAAAATTTAGATTAAAAAGAGATCATATTAAATGCATCAAATACACTTAACTGAAGTAACGCATGTTATATAAGTTAAACCTCATTTTTCTAAATAGAAAAGCAGATTATAACCTCTACTCATTATATAGGCAGCAGAGACTCCGTAAGATAAGTTATTTAAATAGATGTCAATTGGAGAAGATCACGGAGAGCAGGGTTTCTCCCCACTGTCTGTATTATATCCTTCTGGGGGATCATGGTTTATTAGCGATTTATTAAAGAGAAGAGATTTGCAGTAAAAGAAATTGATAAGCAGGGGCTGAAGGGCAGGGTAAAAAGTCTTCAACTACTAATACATTCCAAGCTATTTTTTTTCTTCTAAAAATTTTAGTGAATATACCAAAATACTAAGTTATTACTTGTGGAAGCACAGAGATACCAAGTGAAATTAGAGGATGCCTAGATAGCAGATTCTGTTTTTCTGAACTTTCATAAGTCAAGGCAAGAATATGTGAATTGGTACTGACATAGAGAGCAATCACTGTACCTATGTGGGTTAAAGTTCCAATGGGAACTAATGAACATGCTTTCTTCTATTTCCTCATTAAGGTTCTATATTTTTTTCTTTCAGTCTCTGAACACATTTCATTACACAGTCCAGTTTCAATTAATATTAAAATATTCAGGTATCACCATTTACAGAAAAAACAAGTTGCATCATCTTCAGTATTTTCAATAATACATTGCACAGTAACCTTCATTCACGAATAATTAATTTACCAACTAAAATGCCACCTTCTGAATCTTGCTATGTAACCTTAAGAAATCATTCACAAACACACTGCAAACAAGATTTCCAGAAAGCTGTCACAGTTAATGTCCATGAGACATACTTTCAGAGTCAATACAAAAACAATCATGAGTTAAATAAAGACCTTTTTCCCTGAGTACCAAATCAGTAAGTCATGGCAACTTTAATTATCGATAACAAAAACAACCAACATGTATGGGATTTTCAGAGTTTAAAAAGGTTTTACACATACATTACCTGCTACAAAATATCATTATTCTAATCGATGTTTTACCAGATAATTACAAAATCAAGTTCCTCAGGGTGTCTCCCTACTTGTCAAGCTAAAAAAACAATGGCTTGTGACAGTTGGTCAGATTATTAGCTGCAGAAGATAACAACAATTTTTGTTGAATTTTGTTTCTTTCTTAGAAGGAGATGGCACCCTCACAAAAATGTCCAGGCATTTAAATGCTTTAGGTGGTGTCAATAGAGGGTCACTTTTAAAGGTATCTAAACATCAATTAATTTGCAGAACTTCCTTGTGTTTCAATTTCTGACAAACTAAGTCATTTTAGCTAAATTAGGAGCAATTTGAATTTTTCTTAATGATGTCAAAGTGGAAGAACTTCTGGGATTTAAGTTTGAATTATGTGCATATTTATTTTATTTTTATTTTCCTTTATTAAAGAAGTTGTAGATATACAGAACAATCATGCACAAAAAACACAGGATTCCCATATACCACCTCACTAACAATGCCTGGCATTGGTGTGGAGCATGCACTACAATTGATAATAACACATTTCTCTAATTGTACCGTTAATTAAAGTCCATGGTTTAACTTAGAATTGGCTGTTTCTCCAGTGTAGTTCCATGGATATTTTCTTTTAATTTTTATACTGTTGCATATAATAATATATATTTTGTATTTTAATCTGATTCAGATATATAATTCAAAATGGTTAATTGTGTTCATAATGTTATGCTATCATCACAAACATCCATTACCAAAGCATTGCTATCATTCCAAATAAGACCCTCTACATTTTAGGCCTTAGCTTCCCATTCTTTAATCCCATCCCATCCTTTGTAACCTATATTCTAGATTCTGACTCTATGAGTTTGGTTATTCTAATTGTTTCAAGTCACTAAGATCATACAATATGTGTTCTATTATGTCTGGCTTATTTCATTTGGCATGATGTCTACAGGGTTCGTCCATATTGTTGCATGTAACAGGACTTCATTCCATGTATGACTGAATAATAGTCCATTTATTTATATACCATATTCTATTTATCCTTTCATCAGTTGATGGACAATTGGGTTATTTCATCTTTTGGCAGTTGTGAACAATGCTGCTATCTATGAATGTCTCTGTAAATATCTGTTCAAGTACCTGCTTTCAATTATTTTTTGCTATATATGTAGTAGTGGGATTGCTGGGTCATATGGTGGATCCATACTTAACTTTCTGAGGAACTTCCAAGCTGTCTTCTAGAGTGAATGCAGCATTTTACATTGCCACTAGCAATGAAAAACTCTTCCTTTTTTTCCATATTCACCTCAATACTTGTTATTACACGTATTTTAATAGTAGTTATTTGTGTGAGTGTGAAATGGTAAATGATTGTGGTGTTGATTTGCATTTCCCTGATGGCTAATGATGTTGAGAATCTTTTCATGTGTTTTCTGGTCATTTGCTTATCTTTTTTGGAGAGTTATATACTCAAGTCTTTTCTCTTTTTTAAAATTGGTATGCTTGTCTTTTTGTTATTAAGTTGAAGACATTCCTTATATATACTGGGTATTAATTGAAAATTTCAAATTCAAGAAGTGTGGGACCTCCAAATTCATTCTTCTTTTTCAACATGAATTTAGCTTACCTTTCCATATAAATGAGCTTTTCCATTTCTGCAAAGAAGTTTGTTAATTTTTTCATTGGGATTGCATTGAATCAATAAATTGCTTTGGGTAGTACTGATATGCCATAAGCATTTAGTCTTCCAATCCATGAACCCAGAATATCCTCCTATTTGTTTAAATCTTCTTTAATTTCTTTTAACAATATTTTGTTTTTCTTTTCATTTTCTGTGTACAGGTTCTTTACAACCTTAGGTAGATCTACTCCTAATATTTGATCATTTTAGTTGTTGTTATGAATAAAGTTTTTTCTCTTGATTTCTTGATGTCTTCTTCCGATTGCTCATTGCTTGTGTATATAAACATTATTGAATTGGGGGTATTGGTCTTGTATCCTTCTATTTTACTGAATTCATTTATTAGCTCTAGAAGCTTACATGTGGATTTTTCAGGATTTTTTTTATATAGTGTCATGTCATCTACACATAGGGAAAGATTTATTTCTTCCATTTTTGATGTCTTTCATTGCTTTTTCTTGCTAACTACTCTGGTAAGAACTGCCAGTAATTTCAAATAACAATGGTGACAGTGGACATTCTTCTCTTTTTACTGATGGGAATAGTTTTCAGTTTTTCACCACTAAATAGGATGTTAGCTGTGGGCTTTTCATAAATGCCTTTCTCATATTGAGGAAGTTTCCTTCTACTCCAAGTGTTCTAAGTATTTTTAATCAAGAAAATTCCTTTTTGTTGTATTTTGTTGAATTCCTTTTCTGCATAAATTGAGATGATCATGTGCTTTTTTTTCCCCTTCATTCTGTTATCACGGTGTATTACATTAATTTGTTTTTGCATATTGGACCAACCTTGAATACCAGAAATAAATCCCAATTGATAATGGTGTAAAATTATTGCAATATGCTGCTGGTTTCAGTTTGCTAGTATTTTGTTGATGGTTTTTGCACCATATTCATCAAAAATATTGGTCTGTAGTTTTCTTTTCTTGTGATATCTTAATCCAGCTTTGGTGAAAGGGTGATTATGGCCATTTATAGTGAGTTAGGGAGTGTTTTTTCCTCTTCAATTGTTTGGAAGAGTTTGAGCAAAATTCAAGTTAAGTTTTCTTGGAATGCTTAGTAGAATTCCCTGTGAAATAATCTGGTCCTAGATTTTTCTTTGTTGGGAGGGTTTTGATTACTGATTCAATCTCTTTGCCAGTATTTGCTTTGTTGATATAACTTTGATATTTTCTTGTGTCAATCTAAGTAGTTTGTGTGTTTTTAAGACCTTTTGCATTTCATTTGGCCTAGCTAATTTTTTGGCATATAGTTTATCCATTTATAGTCTTTTTTATTTCAGTGGGGTACATAGTAATATTATCCCTTCATTTCTACTTTTTTTGTTGTTGTTATCCCCCCTTTTTTTCCTTGTCAATCTAGATAAAGAGTTGTTGATTTTTATTCTGTCTTTTCAAAGAACCAAGTTTGGTTTTATTGATACTTTCTATTGTTTTTTTCTAAAATATCATTTATCTAAATTCTAATTTTTTTATTTCCTTCATTTCCTTAATTTTTTCCAACTCTTTTTTTCCAATTCTTCCACTTTTGAAGTTTGGCCTTTGATTTGAGTTTTTATTCTTTTAAATATAATCACTTAGTGGTATGCATTTCTCTCTCAGCATTGCTTTCACTGCATCCCATTAATTTTTATATGCTGTACTTTCACTTACATTTGCCTCAAGATATTTCCTAATTTTGCCTCTGATTTTAGAGAATATACATTATATGTTTTCAATATTTTTAAATTTCTTCAGATTTCTTTTGTGACTCAACATATGATCTTCTCTGAAGAATGATCCCTGTGAACTTAGGAAGAATGTAGAGGACTACTGGGATGATGGTGGAAGAGGATAGATTAGGTTCACACACCTGCTCAATGGAACAACTAGAAAAGTGACAGAAAAATGAATGACACAGCAGTTCTAGGGTGTGAGTGACCAGAGAGGGACTTCTATATGTCTAGAGAGGGCCTGGGTGAAAAAAATTCTAATTGAGAGAACAGGGTGAGTGAACTCATACCTGGGGCAGGCTGTGCTGCATAGGCTGGAATGAGGAACAAAGGAGTGCCATTCTCCTACACTCTCACTGCCATATTAGCTTGAGAGAGCTTCCCTCTCACTGCAGCTAGGAGCTCTCTTGGAGACCTCAGAAGCAGCAGACTTGTTATACCTATACACAGAAACCTTGCTGCTGGGGCCCATGTGCCTACACTACCCCTCAAGCAGACTGCTGTGGGTGCCTGATTTTGACTAAGACTTACATGGAGGGAAAACACAGAGCTGAGCTCATCTGAAAATTGGCCAGCAAAAGAGACTCCCTGGGTTCTATTGCTTTTCTCTTTTCACTATGGAAGCTTGGAGGGCTCATAGTGTGCAAGGGCAGAAAGATGGAGATGTGGAAGAAAGCCACGCAACACTGCCAGGCACTCCTGAGCTGGCTGTGCACAAGAGTCAATGAAATACCCAGTCTTACACTCCAAGGTCATCCCATGAGGGAACCTGGGGACCACCAGAGCCATGTGCTAATAAGCAGATTTTCTGCTAATGTGCACACTGCCCAAACCTCAGCCTTGGGAATTGGCAGCTTTCAGCATACAGGGAGACTCGTAGCCTTGACTGGATTTGCATGTGGTTGAGTCTTGGCCCAGCTGGCTGACTCAGGGAGATGAGGGCCTATAGGGAAGAGGTAGCCCAAGAGCACTATCTGCTTGGAAGACATGGAAAGTGCAGTCTGGTAAATCACCTTTCTCTTTAACTTTTAACATATCTCTAATCTGAGTTGCACATCCTGTCTCAGCCTTGGTTCGTTAGGGAATTATTGACAAACCAAGTACAAATGGAGACCATCAACACAAACAGAAGCAACTACAAAATCTTACATGATTGACTTTCAAAATAATGTTATTAAAATAATCAAGTGCCTTGAAGGGAGGAGAAAACCATAAAGCATATAAAGATGCAAGAAAATATGGGGTGGGCCACAGTGGCTCAACAGGCATGGTTCGGGTGCCTGCCATACCAGAGACCCAGATTCACTTTCATGGTGCCTGACCATGCAAAAGAAAAAAGAAAATATGGACCACCCAAATGACCAAGTTAAAACACTAGGGGAGACACAAAATTTGGAACAACAAATCTACTAAGTTCAGTAGGTTGGTTAAAGACATAAAGAATATCAAGATGAAACTAGAAGAATATAAAGAAGAATTTGAAGGAATACATAGAAATGGCAGATCTCATGGAAATAAAGGACACTTTAGATCAAATTAAAAATATACTAGGGACACACAACAGCAGATCTGAAGAAGCAGAAGAAAGAATAAGTGAACTAGAGGACAGGACAACTGAATTCAAACATGCAAGAGAACAAATGGTCAAAAAGATGGAAAAAAGCTGAACTGAACCTCACAAACATGATGGACAACATGAAATGCACAAATATAAGAATCGTCAGTGTCCCAGAAGGAGAAAAGAAGAGCAAAGTGTTAGGGACATTATTTGAAGACATGATTGGGGAAAATTTACCAACCCTTGTAGAAGATATAAATATGGAAATAAAAGAAACCTAATAATCTCCCAAAAGAATAAATCCAAATAAACCCACTCCAAGACACATGCTAACCAGACTGTCAAATGCTAAAGAGAAGCAGATAGTCCTGAAAGCAGCAAGTGAAAAGTGATTCACCATATGCAAGGGAAGTCACATGCGATTAAGTTCAGAGTACTCAACAGGCACCATGGAAGGAAGAAGGCAGTAGTATGATATTTAAGATAATGAAAAAAAACATTTCCAGCCCAAAATGATTTAACCAGCAAAGTTTTCTTTCAAAAGTGAGGGAAGAAATTGAACATTTAGACAAACAAATGCTAAGAAAATTTGTTAACAAGAAGTCAGCCCTGCCAGAAGTATTAAAGGGAGATCTTTTGGCTAAAAAAAAAAAAAAAAGACATTAAGAGAGTGGTCTAGAGGAAGGCACAGAATTTAAGAGTATTATATTAGTAAGAGTAACTTAAGGGATAAAAGGAGAGAGGGAAAAATTTATATATCTGTCCAATAAAAAACAAAGAATTGGATGGTCAATTTAAGAACTCCCTTTGCAGTATTAACTTTGAATGTTAGCAGACTAACCTCACCAATTAGGGATACAGATTGGCAGAATGGATTTAAAAAATATGACCTTTCTATATGTTGTTTACAAGACAGCAACTTATCCTTAGACCCAAGACTAAATGAAAAAACTGGAAAAGATATTCTGTGCAAGCTGTAACCAAAAGAAAGCAAAAGTAGCTTACTAATATCGGACAAAATAGTCTTTAAATGCAAAGATGTCATAAGAGACAAGGAAAAACAGGACATATTAATACAAGGGATAATTCCCCAAGAAAAAATCAAAATCATAAATGTTTATGCACCCAATCTAGGCGCTTCAATGTGCATGAGGCAAATTTTAGCAAAATTGAAGGAAGCAATAGATATTTCAACAACAACAGTGGGAGACTTCAATACAACACTCTCTTACATAGAACAACCAAACAGAGAATCAATCAGAAAATAAAGAACCTAAACAATGTGGTAAATTAGTTAGATCTAACAGATTAATATAGATAATTGCACCCCAAAACACCAGGATATATATTCTTCTCCAGTATTCATGAAACATTTGCCAGGGTAGATCATATGCTGGGACACAAAACAGATCTTAACAAATTTTAAAAGGCTGAAATTATTCAAAGCAATTTCTCTTATCACAATGGAATGAATAAAAACCAGAACTTTCACAGACATAGGTAGATTAAATAACATACCCTGAAACAATCAATAGGCCAAAGAATAAACTGCAAGTGAAATCAGTAAATATCTGGAGGTGATTGAAAATGAGAATACAATCTTTCAGAACTCATGGGATGTGGCGAAGGCAGTACTAAGAGGGAAAATCATTGCCCTATGTGACCATATAAGAAAAGAAGACAGCAAAAATCAAGAACTTAGCTGCCCACCTGGAGGAACCAGAAATAGAACAATAAACAAACCCCCAAGCAAGTAAAGAGAAATAACAAAGATTAAAACAGAAATAAATGAATTGAGAAACAAAAAATAATAGAAAGAATCAATAAAACCAAAATTTGGTTCTATGAGAAAAACAATAAAATTGGTGGACACTTAGGCTAACAAAGAAAAAAAAAAAGAAAAGATAAAAATAAATAAAATCAGAAATGAGAGAGATTCATTACCATGGATCCTGATGAAGTAAAAAGAATTATTAGAGGATACTATGAACCACCATATGTCAGCAAACTAAATAACTTAGTTGAAATGGACAAATTCCTAGAAACACACAAACAACTATACTGACTCAAGAAGAAATAGAAGACCTCGTCAAGCCAATTACAAGTAAAGAGATTCAACAGCCATCAAAAATCTTACAAAGAAATTCTCAGTCTTCACAGGGGAATTTTACCAACCATTCCAAAAGAACTAACACCATTCCTGCTCAGACTCTTCCAAAAAATTGCAGAGAAAGGAACACTACCTAACTTGTTTTATGAAGCTAACACCACTCTAATACCAAAACTGAGTAAAGATACCACAAGAAAGGAAAACTGCAGGCCGATCTCCCTAATGAATATAGATGCAAAAGTTCTCAACAAAGTACTTCCAAATTGAATCCAACGGCATATTAAAAGGCTTATACACCATGACCAAATGGGGTTTTTACTGGTAATGAAAATATGGTTCAACACAAGAAAATCAATCAATGTAATACACGTTAACAAGTCAAAAGAAATCAACGAAGAACTAAATAGGTGGAAAGAGATTCTGTGTTCATTAATAGGAAAGCTAAATATTATGATACCAATTTTACACAAATTCATCCACAGATTCAACACAATACCAATTCAAATTCCAACAACCTATTTTGTAGACATGCAAAAGCTAGTTATCAAATTTATGATAATCTCAATTGCCACATGATTATCTCAATTGCCACTGAAAAAGTATTTGACAAATTCAGCATTATTTTCTGATAAAAATGCTTCAAATGTAGGAATCAAAGGAAACTTCCTCAATATAATAAACTGCATATATTAAAAACCCACAACCAGCACCATAGTCAACGGTGAAAACTGAAATTTTTCCTGAGGTTGGGAATGAGACAAGGATGCCCACAGTCATCACTTTTATTTGCATTTTGCTAGAAGTTCTTGCTGGAGAAATCAGGCAAGAAAAAGAAAGAAAAATATCTCCACATAGGGAAGGAAGTAGTAAACTTTCATTATTTGCAGATGACATGATCCTATACTTGGAAATCCTGAGAAATCTACAATAAAGCTACTTGAGCTTATAAACAAATTCAACAAAGAGGTGGGATCCAAGATTAAGGTGTAAAAATCAGTAATGTTCCTGTACAAAGTAATGACCTAACTGAAGAGACAAGTAAGAAAAAAATTCCATTCACCACAAAAACTAAAATAATCAAGTATCTAGGAATAACATCCTTTAACCAGGGATGTAAAGGGCCTGTGCATAGAAAACTACAATACATTGTTAAAAGAAATCAAAGAAGATCTAAATAGGTAGAAAGATATTCTGTGTTAATTAATAGGAAGGCTAAATATTATTAAGATGTCAATTCTACCCAAATTCATCTGCAGATTCAATGCAATACCAATTCAAACTCCAGCAATCTATTTTGAAGACTTGGAAAAACTAGTTATCAAATTTATTTGGAAGGGAAATGGGTCCAGAATAGCAAAAAAAACTTCCTTTAAAAAGAAGAATGAAGTGGAAGTATTTACACTTCTTGATTTTAAAGCTTTTTCTATAGTGGTCAAAACAGCATGATACTGACTGAGATAGACATATTGATCAATAGAATTGAATTGATAGTTCAGAAATAGACACCTAGATCTACGGTCAATTAATCTTTGATGAGGCCCCCAAACCCACTGAACTGGGGCAGAATAGTTTTTTCAATAAATGAAGCTGAGAGAACCAGATATCCATAGCCAAATGAATAAAAGAAGACCCTTGCCTAACATCCTATACAAAAATTAACTCAAAATGTGTCAAAGACCTAAATCTAAGAGCCAGTACCATAAAATACCTAGAAGAAAATATAGGTAATATCTTCAAAATCTTATGCCTAAGGCACAAGAAACAAAAGAAAAATAAATGGGAACTCCTCAAAATGAAATGCTTCTGTGTTTCAAATGACTTTGTCAAAAAGATGAAGATGCAGTCAACTCACTTGGAAAAAAGGTTTGTAATCTTGATAAGGGTTTGATATTCAATATATATATAAAAAAACATACAACACATAAACAAAAGAACAAACAACCCAATTATAAAGTGGGTAAAATATATGAATAGTTATTTTTCTGAAAAAGAAATACAAATATCTAAAAATCACACAAAAACATATTAATCTTCATTAGCTTCAAAGGAAATGCAAATCAAAGCCACAGTGAGATACCATCTTGCACCTATAAGAATGACTCCCATTAAACAAACAAGAAACCACAAATGTTGGAAAGGATGTGGAGAAATTGGAAAACTTATGCAATGCTGGTGGGAATGTATAATGGTATAGCCACTGTGGAAGACAGCTTGGTAGTTTCTCAGAAAACTACATATGGAGTTTCCCTATTGCCCTATGTCGTGGCATTACCACTATTTGGCATATACCCAGAAGAGCTGAAAACAGTGTCACAAATAGACATTTGCACACCAGTGTTTGTAGTGGCATTATTCACAATTACTGAAAGGTGTTAACAACCAAGTATCCATCAACACTTGAGTGGATAACTAAAATGCAATATATGCATATGATGGAATTGTATACAGCTGCAAGAAGAAATGAAGTTCTGAAGCATATGACAATGTGGATGAACTTCGAAGACATAATGCTAAGTGAAATAAGTTGAGATACTGTATGATTTCACTAATATGAACTCCTTTGAAAATACAAACTCAGAGTCTTAAAATGTAGAAAATAGGGGACCTACAGTTAGACAGGAGCTACACAAGAGGGAATATTTTTACCTAACTATGTGCAGACTAGTAAATGAGATTGAACTTAAAAAGAATTACAGTTCCAAAATGAAGGTGAATATGATTGAAAGGGGTTGTTTATATAGCCATGGACCTCACCAATTAGCACTACAAACATAAATAGGTTCTTGAATGAACTGTTTCAAAAGAATCACAGTTGTACAAAAAGTTAAAAATAGAAGGATATTTAGGAAAAACTATTAAATGTGGGTTAAGGTCTATATTTAACAGGAATATATCACTAGCTTCACAACAATAATTGGATAAATAATTGGAGAGGATGTGTTTATCCATTATTTTTCTATTTGGAACAATAAAAATTGTCTAAAATTGAAAGTGATAATGATTATATAGCTAAGTGAAAGTACTGTGAAACTTTGATTTTTTTTATTTTGGATAGAATATATGCTATATAAATATATCCCAAAAATTATGCAAGTTCAAAATAGATAAATTAACTGAAAAATTCAAATGCTATAAAAAATGTGGAGAGATATACCTATTCAATCTTGGTGGTGGTGTAGCAGAATAGAGCAGTCCCTCCAGAGGATAATGCAGTGAACCCACAGGAGACTAAATATAGAGTTGCAGTATGATGAGACAATCCCATTATTGGGATTCTACTTGAAAGAAGTGAAAGGAGGGAGTCAAACAGACATTTGCACACTGATGTTTATGGCAAGATTATTTATCTATTCGATGGATAGAGGTGACCAAAATGTACGTTATTGGAAAAGCAGAAGGGAGAAGTATTGGTGTATACTTATGATGAGATAGTTTGTCTACAAAAAGGGATGAACTTATGAGGCTTGCAATGAGGTGAATTTACCATGGAGGCATTTTATTGAGCAAAATAAGCCCAAAATGAAAGGATAAATATTGCATCATCTCTTTCAGAAAATATTTATAAGAAAATGGGGTCCTAGGTTATAAGTTCTTACAACAGTCACATTTATTCCAGAGCTTTAAGTGTTTTATGTCTGATTTCTGAGATGCTGTGCTATGTGTGTATAATTGTATTGTCCTGGAACATTGGGTACCTGTGTGACATATAAGACTCAGTTGGAGTTCTGCAGCTCTGAAAGTCAGCATTCTTACATATAACAACTGTTAAAGAAGCCAGAAAAGAGGTCAGGTTTCAATTAGAGATAAGAATGAAGCTGATCTGGTTAGGATTAAGGTAAATCAGAATGCAGGTAAAGGGTGATATTGTCTATATTTAGAACTGCTGTATGAGGTCAAAGAAAGAGAGATTTATTTTGCCCAAAGCTTAAATTTTCTGTAGCACAAAATCTAACTTCACCTATCTGGCCAGTTCAGTTAAACAACCTAAACACATGGAGCCTAAAACATCTTGAAATTCTTTTTAACTTAGTGTAATAACAAAATACATTCCAGAGTATGTTGGGCAGATAATTTAAAGTATTGGTAAATTCCCTTGAGGAACTGCAGAAAAAATATGGAACTATTACATGTTCCCACCTGGGAAATCCTTGATACCCTCTCAAATACTAGGGATTCCTAGTTAATAGGCCATGCTCTTGAACCTGAGTCTTGCTCTTATAAAATTTATATCTATAACAGAAAAGCTATGCCTATCTATAATAATGTCTTGAGTTACTTCCAGAGAACATCTTTTGTTTCTCAGATGTGGCTTCTCTTGCTCTCTCTCTCTCTCTCAGCCCAACTCTGCAAGTAAAAACCCTCCCACCTCAATGAGACATGGCTCCCAGGGATGAGCCTGGCCCTAGAATGGTGAGATCACCAATGTCTACCAGACCAAAAAAGGGGGAAAAAAATGTACCAAAGTAAGGTGGCAGTGGCTAACAGTGTTCAAATAGGGTCAAAAGTCTATTCTGGATGTTACTGTTATGCAAGCTTCAGCTAAATATTGCTAATTGTCATGGTATGCCAAACTCCAACCAACAGTATTCCTGTAAATCCCAAAGAATACCCAGGGCTCTATTTGAGACTCCTTAAAGTTTCACTTACTAAATTTATTTTTCAGAAACCTATAACCTCCAGATGGTTCGTAGGTCAGAAAGGCTCTGAAACCCAGAGTGACCAATTTCTCCATTAGCATCAACCGATCGCATGCCCCTCTCCCATAGTGTCAACATCCATTTTCAATAGGAAGAAGTTAGAATGGCCATTGCCTAAATATCCCTAAAGAGTGGGAGAAGGATCAAAGGAGAAGGAGGAGTTATATAAGAGAAGATAGGATTTAACAAATTGAGTATGACTACTAAATCATTACATAATATTTCTTTTAATCTTCAGTGTCTTAGAGCAGTTAGAAGGAAACACATGAAATGGTAGAACTGTAACCCATAAAATAGTTTGAAATGTTTTCTGGAACTACTTGTTGGAATGTACTTTGCAATTTAGCACATTTTTGTGTGTATATATTATATTTCACAATAAAAATGTTTTAAAAAAGAGCAATGTTCATCCTGTTTTTGTCGGGGTTTTTCTATATATGGTTTGTAGGTCTAGTTGGTTTAATGTATCTTTCAAGTCTCATGTTTCCTTACTGATCTTCTAACTAGTCATTATTGAAAATGTAGAATGTCTCCACTATTAATGTAGAATCTTAAATGTATTCTTTCATATCTGTCAGTATTTGCTTCATACATTTTAAGGTTCTTCTGATATATATATGTATATATATAATGATTACATTTCCCTGTTGAATTTTCCCTTTACAAGTATATAATGACCATGTTTGTCCTACATAACTGCTTTTTACTTCAAGTCCATTTTTCGCAATTGAATAGCTATTCCCGCTCACTTTTGGTTACTACTTGCATGGTATTTTCTTTTTTCCAGCTTTTCACTGTCAATCTGTTTGTATCTTTGACTTTTATTTAAGTTTCTTGCAGACAGCAAAGAACTGAGTTAAGCTTTTTATTCCTTCTTCCAATCACTGTCTTTTAACTGGGGAGTTTAATCCATTACATTTAAAGTCACTGGTGATAATACAGGACTCTCTTCTGCTATTTTGATATACATTCTTTGTAAATTTTATACATTTTTTTCATCCCTTACTAATGTTAATGCCTAACTTTATATTTATTTGCTTTTCTGTGTAATAATGAATTGAATTTCTTTCTACATAGATTTTTTTTTCATGTGTTTTACTTTTGGTTACCATGGGATTAAAGCTTAACATCCTAAAAAAAATTATATAACAGTCATATTTGACTTGATACCAACTTAACTTGAATAATGTGCACATATACTTTTCCTATACCCATCTGTCAACCCACTGTTTTTTACTGGTACATTTCATGTACCCCAAAACCTATATTTGTCATTACTTTTTATTCATTTTCATTTTAGCATCTTTGGGAAGTAAGAACTCAATTATATACCAAAGAATGTCTACTGATTTGAAGCTGTTATGTAACCCAGAATATGCTATGTTCTTTTAATCCATTCCTGTGGGTGCAGACTTATTGTGGGTGGGACTTTTGGTTACTTCAATTTGAAATTTGATGCACCCCATTCAAGGTGTATCTTAATCCTTTTACTGGAGTCCTTTATGAGAGGATAAGTGGCAGAAAAAAGCAGAGAGACCTCAGACAGAAAAGGTACCCAGAGTTAAGGTACCAATGGCTGAGAGAGTTCAAATAGAGTTGAGAGGCTACTCTAGAGGTCACTCTCATGCAAGCTTCAGTTAGACATTGCTAGTTATCATAGTTTGCCAAACCCCAACCAAAACCAAACCATTCCTGCCAATTCCAAAGAGTGCTTAGGGCATTATATAAGATTCTGTAAAGATTCCATGCACTAGGGTAACTTTTCAGAAACCTACAACCTTTAGATGTATCCCTGGAACAGATAAGTCTTGAAATGCAGAGGGGCCAGCCTCTAGCAAATATCAAACTAGTTCCATCTCCCAAGCCCATATTATTAACAGCTCCTTGCAACATAAAAAAGTTAGAATGAACATAGCCCAAATACCTCTTAAGAGTGGGAGAAAGATCAAAGTTGATGGTATAGTTATGTAGAGAAGGTAGGGTTAATGGGAGAGTTATTCAGAGAAGATAGGGTTTAACAAATGAATATGATTGCTCAATCATTATATTGATATTTCTTTTAGTCTCCAATATCTTAGAGCAACTAGAAGTAAAAACCTAAAATTCTGGAATTGTAACTCATACCAAACTCTGAAATATGTTCTACAACTAATTGTTGTGATGTGCTTTGAAATTTATTGCTTTTTTATATATATGCTATTTTTTGAAAAAAAAAAGATCTAAAAAAGCTGATTGTGATGATAAATGCACAGCTATATGATAATTTTGTGAACCATTGATTGCACACTTTGAATGATTGTATGGTATGTGAATATAATATATATCAATAAAAAATAAAATAATAAAAATAAAAAGCCCTCAGAGTACCTGAGAGAGGAAGCCACTGAAGTCAGAAGCTGAAAGCAATGAAACCCAAGAGAGAAGGACCAGCAAATGCTGGCCATGTGCCTTCTCATGTAACAGAGGTGCTCCAGATTGCAGAGGCCTTTCTTCAGAGAAGGTATCATTTTGATGATACTATACATTTGTGAGCTAATAATTTCCCATAGTAAAAGCTGTCCCATTTTAGGTATATTGCATTCCGAAAGCTTTGACAAACTGAAACACAATGCAATGCAATAATGTTAACCTTTATAATTACCCAAATGGTTACCTTTACGATGGTACTTTGAGTCTTTATGATTTTTGAACCCTGTCTGGTATCCTTTCATTTCATTCTTAAGAATTACTTTTATTATTCCTTGCAGGTCAGGTCTAGGGATAATGTACACTTTCAGCTTTTGTTTATCTGGGAATGTCTTAATCTGTTCCCCATTTTTGAAAGAGTATCTTGCTGTATATAAAATTTATGGCTGACAGTTGTTTTCCCTCAGTACTTTAAGAATTTCAACCAGTGCCTTCTTTCCTACATGATTTCTGATAAGAAAACTGAACTCAATCACTTGTGTGAAATTCCCTTGAATGAAACATATATATTTTCACTTGCAGCTTTCAGAACTTTCTTCTTGTCTTTTGCATTTGATAGTGGAATCACTATAGGATGGAGTGTATTTTTCTTCATATTTTTCCTGTTTGGTTTTCTTTGAGCTTCTGGGATAGGTGTTTCCATTTCTTTTGTTAAGTTTGGGAAATTCCCTGTCATTATTTCTGTGACTATTTCTTCTGCCTTCTTCTCTTTCCTTCTAGGATCCCTTGATGCATATATTAAGGTGAACTTGATGGTGTCCCTTAGCTGTCTTAAGCTATTTTCACCCTTTAATATTTTCTTTCTTCTTTTCTCCTCCTGCCTAGCTCATTTCAAATACCTTATTTTAAATTTCACTGATTCTTTCTTCTTATAGCTCCAATCTGCTCTTGAAATTCACCTGCACATGTTTGCATGTTTCATTTCTGTCATTGTGGTCTTCCACTCCAGTAGCTCTCTTTCGATTGCTATTAAAATTTCTCTTTACTTAGACTCTTACATTGCTCACTCATTGTTGTCCTGTTTCCTTTAGTTATTTTGCTGTATTTTCCCTCATTTCCTTCATCACTTTTCAGATCTTTTTTTAAAGGTTTTATTTTATATGTCCACATTGTTGTCATTTTCATTGTCATTTTCTATATTTTTATCCTCTTCTTTTGGATGCACCATGATTTCCTATTTCTTTGTTTGTCATGTACTCTTTTGTCCCACACTGTAAATTTTAATATTTTACAATTTTAACGCTGGGATATCTGTTTTATGATTTTGTGAGCAGTACTGGTTATGGGATAGATAATTACTTAAGCTTTGGCCCTCCTGTCAGGAAGGTCTGCAAAAGGTGAATGCACTGTCCAGAGTTTACCCTGTGTTACTGAGCCTCTTGTTCCAGTCTTTTTTCTAGTAGTTGTTTTGGAATTCCCCTGTTTATAGGAGTTGGTTGTTACTTCTGTTTCCCAGGGCAAACCTCCCTCTACCAAGTATCTGAAGCTAGCAGTACTTTATCACAGACTGTCCAGATCTATAGTTCTTTATGCTCCTAATTTGTTCTTCCCCAGCCAAAATAGGGCTAGGGATCCATGCAGGTTCCAAAGTGCACTGTACAGAGGGTCAGGAATGGCACAAAAACATATCTAATGACTTCCCCAAGCTGAGCTTTCCTGACGTGCACAACAAATGCAACCCTTCAGCTACCTTTCCCCTGTAGCCAGGAGGAAGCTCTGCATCTTTATGTTGCCACTGCTTCCATCACTGTCCAGAGACAGTTGGAACAATGGTTGCTGTTGCCTTTGTCTAAGGCAGGTTGAAATAATAGCTGGCCTCAGAGCCAGTCCCACAGTGATCCAAATCGCTAATCAAAAGATGTGATCAATGAGCAGCCTGGCTCACCCCCATTCCTGGGGAAGATAATTATTTTGTCACCTGCAACTGGCCAGGGACTGGACTCCACAGCAGCCTGCTATGAGAGTGTGGAATAGACACCAGTAGCTACCAGGCTGACAGAGCAATTTATAGTTATTCACAGTAATTTATCGGCCTCTTCCTCCTGCTCTTTCCTGGATGCTGTCCAGTATTCTTCTGTCCTCTGGAGTTTCAGAGCAGTTGTTTCAGATAGTTTCTCCCCATTTAATAATTACTGTGGTTGAAATACTAAATCCCAGATCTCTCTACACTCTCATCTTCCCTGGAAGTTTATAAGAGCAATTTTCCAGATTAAAAATTAAAAGGTAGTTTTTGAGAAGTATAGAATAAAGTATCTACCTACTTTTAGCAGGTATGAGAAAGGTAGAGGGGTACTTTAAGAGGTGAATAAAATGCAAAGGTTCAAGACGACAAAGTGAATAGTTATTGGTCAAGCAGCTTCTTTGGGTTTTCTTTTAAGGTCAGATTTCTCAGCTTTGTTCCCAGAAACTTTCTAGACAAGTACTTCAATATTTGATCAATATTTTTTTCTATTTTATTATTTTGCTTTTGGTGTAGGATAAAAATAAGGACAACAACAACAATCTCAGTTATTGATTATGACAGAATTAACCTACTTTATTTTGTAAAATTTTTCTCATCTTCAGTATTTTGACTTCAGAAAAATAATCCCTGTCAGGTACCTTTTGCTTATTTCTCTCCCTTGTATTAAAATGAGGTAACTTTCTTCTCTTATTTAAGGGATCATACAGGTAAAAAAGAGAAAAAGGGATTATACTGAACTATGGGGTTAATATTCCAAACTTTTATATCTATTGACAAGCAGTAGTCAAGAAGTGACAATTTATTTATTTTCTCCCCAAATATTTTTGAGTATCTACAATATGTGAATAATTATTTTTAGACTCTTCGAATTATAACAGTAAGTAAAACAAAACAAAATTCCCTGTGCTTGTGGAAATTAAATTTTAGGTCATGATATTATCCCAAATAACATAATTTGAAACTAATATTTCAGAATGTTTATATGATAGTAAGAGTTTCCCCATTAAACACAGAAAATATTGTACCTGATTTTGACACCAAATCCTCAGTAAAAGTCATTTATTATAGCTTTCGGTTTTTATTATAAATGTTTTTTTTAAATCTCAGTGGGCATTAATTCATATTTGTAAACAAAATTTTATATGTATCTAACCTTAATACATTCAGAATAAACTTCAATGTAAAAATGCATCATTTATATGCAGCAATAGGTAATTACAATAACAGCATAAATAGATTCAGGTCATGGTAGATGAACTATATAGGTGAACAGTTAACTCTTACAGGCTTTATTTTCCTCTTGAGGTTTGTTTGTTTTATTTTTTTCAAAAAGTTTAAGAGTTAGGTATATTTTCAAGTAGTTTAAATGTCTTCTCGATTGTCTACACATAATCTAAATTATATTCTAACAACGACAGTCAAAATGGTCATACAACATTTATAATTCCAATGTAGTATTTTGAAATGCAAATTCTTATATCTTATTATCAGTATAGATGTTACCACAGTAGAAACATGTGCAGGTGGGAGCTTGCAAAATCTGTTAGCTGAGGACTATAGTAGAAAAATCTAGAGATTTTCTCCATAGTGATCTAAATATCTGTCACATCTGAGAGAATATTTATTAAAGTAAAGTGTTTGGGAAGACTGAGTTAAAAATATTCTGGATAAAGAACACTGGAAATGCAATTGTTTAAAATGCAAGTCTTAAGTGTCAGGAGTCCATGTTCTACATTTGCTCTGGTACTGCCATGAAATAAATGTCTAATCCAGGGCAGAATGCAGAAAGAACCACCTGGAATCAACATCACTGAGATTGTATTGTTTTTAAATGTCAGTAAAGTTTTTAATGTTAGGACCATGGAATTTTTTTACTGAAAACATTCACACTTAAGTAGAGAGAAATAATAAAATTAATAGGAGAAAAATTATGGCATTGGTACATCTGGGTCCTTTTTTGTTGTAATAATTAGCTTCTATCCCAGAAGAAATACTCTGCTTTTCAACTCCTATAATGACCTCTCATGACATCTTATACAGTAAATAAAATCTTTGCATTAACTTTTATGGAGCCAGAAGGCCAGAAGCAATGGAGCAAATGAAGCTGTTGGAACCAAACTGTTCCTACAATATATATCCCAGCTTTAGCTCAGTGTCTGTTCTTTTCATATAGTACCAAAACAGATGGGGAAAGGAAAGGATGAATTGATTGTATATACATGTAGAGTTTTAATAACTAAGAAATTTAGAGTATTTTAGCATAAACATCATCAAGTGGACATATATATATAGAAAAATAACAGCTTTGTTTAATATCACATAAACAAAAATATGGCTAACATATTTCCCAAAACTATAAGCCAAAAACATTTTTCCTTTATTTATTATATTGTTATAAGCATCTGAGTTTGAAATTGAAACTACATTATAAATCCCTATCTGTGAGTTAAAAATCTAGTAGGAAAAAGAGATATGTGTATGCTATGCTAAAAGAAAAGTTACAATATGGGAACATAATGGAGGGTAAATCACTCGTAACTCTCTTCCTAGGTAGCAGTTACAGGATTGGAGAAGAGAAGAAAAGATTAAGCTATGAATGGGACATGTCTTGTTTGATAATGAAGAGGAAAGCATTCCAGACAGGGAATTCAAAATGCTTAAAGAAAAAGAAACAAAGATACACATGTTTGTTTGTTTTTCAGAAAATAGAGGCAGTTCTGCATATTCCAGCCACAGACTATGGTCTAAGGAATGGCTGGGAAGTCATTCTAGGTCCATACGATGGAGCTGCTTTTAACAAAGTACAGAAGTTCAAACTTCCTCCTACAGGAGATTGGGTACATATTGCTGTTTTTAAGTAAGGGCAATCCAAATTCATTGTGTTTCGATTGCATTGACAAGTAGGAAAGTGGAAAAAGCACATAGTTTTTTAATCCATATCTTCAAATTTAGGCATTGTCACTTCGTTAAAAAACTTCTCCAATTATTGATTTTACCATCTATAAAAATATGATAAAAATAGTTACCTATTTTTATTAAATGAGATGCTTATAAAAAGTATCTAGCAGATGGATACATGGGCAAATAATAGGAAATATGTTTAAGCTAAAAATAAAAATATGGATGTAACTTGGATCTAGATGGTAGGTAAAGATATAAGGTTAGGTCATAAAAGAAAATAAGTTTGGGGAACTATTGAGCTCCCAAATGGAAAAAAAATCTTGGGCAAAGTAAGATGAATCAAGAAAAGAAATAGGGATAGAGTAGTCAGCAATGCAGGAGAAAAACATGAGAAACATGTATTCGACAGACAGTCAATAAAGACTCCTTCTAGGAACTCAGCCTAATAAAGTCAGATACCCCTTTCATTCCACCTTTTCTAGTTGGATAACTCCTATGGTATGGATAACCGCCCCCACCCCCCTCCCTCCAGGTGCACAAAATCAGTGAGTTCCTCCCTAGAGGAACTAAGGATAGCTGGGTAACCCTGTTTCAGAGAGATTTTGGTAGAGAGTGGGTTGAGTTTGAGTAGGATTTACTTAAATACTCAAGTCTCTTATGGTTGGCCCTAGGGTGAAAATTACCATAGTCTTGGGGACAGACAAGTTAATGTCTGTCTTCACACAAGATATATAATCCTCGGTGTACACATTTGTTCCTCTGTAAGGAATATTAATAGTTACTGGCAGCACCTCCCTTCAAAAGGCCTACATAAGTTGAGGTACATGGGTTGAGTTGCCTTCAATATGGTTTCCAGATAGCTGCTAAAACTTAGGGTTGTTGACTCTATTTGTATTGCAAAGTCCTTTTCTTTGTAAAGACTGTTTGAGTAGCTGGTTTTCCAAGTAAGCATACCTCATGAGAAATAATACTGTAGGGAAAATAACGAGTTCAAAACCCTAAAGTATGCCTCCAGTGTGAGACTTGCTACTTTTTCCAAAGGCTCTAATTGGAAAAATAATCAGTCTAAGAGAAATGTTTTCAGCAGATCATTTGGATTGTGGAGCTTCAAAGGTAGAAGTCATGCCACATTTCATTGTACCCTGTTGGTTTGGGTTCCACTTGAAAGATGCTTTTCGAAGGTTAGTACACAAAATTGATCAAGGAATATGCCCAAGTGGGGCACATACTATCTCCAATACACAAAGAACCCAACACAGTAACAGACTTTGTTTTTTACTAAGAGGTAGCTGAGGGAACAGCAATTCTTCTTTGTTGCTGGAAATATTGAGTGATGTCAATTGGCTCACATAGTCCTGAGAAATGTTAGTGTGGAGGGCAGACACTTGAAATTTATTGGGTCTACTTCTACTTTTAAATTACCCAAATTAAAAACCCAGAATTTGGAGGAAAATTACCAATAATCTCCATAGACATGGGAAAATTTGGGAATTAGTTATAAAAAAATGCCATCATGATTCCAGCAAAACTAATTATAGTTATTTCTAGATTCAACTATACGTTTCAAAAAGGAATATAAATCTAATTAAATAACTTGAATTAAGGACAGAAAAGGATTATAGTTAATTCATGGGCAGCCATATATATTATCCAGAAATATAAAAGTAGTCAGATATTGCATTTTCTATGTAGCGAACAAGCATATATCCGTGCTTTTTATGAAAAGAGGGTCAAATACAATCTTAAGATTAAATCTCTTTGTTTGGGAAAACTACCCTAAAATATGTCAAATTAAAATGGAAGCAGGGATCTGATCAGCTTCAAGAGTCCAGAATGAAAGGAAAAATGAATCAATAAAACTATTAATGTTTGAACAAATTAATACAGTAATCATACTGGGACAGTAATAAGGATGAAAATGACAAAAAGAGCCCTTTCTTGCAGAGTGCCTGCTTCAAACCTGACATTATCTCTAATCCTTGTACCAATCTCAAAGGTAGCTATTATGATCTTAATTTCACTGTGAAGGGAACTGAGATTCAGAGAGGGCCAATTACCTGTGCAAGGTTACCCAGGAAGCAAGAGATTTAAAGTCAGATTTAAATCTAGCTTTCTCTGGATCATGGTCTCAGAATCTTTCCCTCTGTGGCTTTGTCTAGCTAGCAGAAAAAGAAAAGGAGTAGATTGAGAACATGCGAAATCATACATCTGGGGAACTGCAAAACGTAGTTGGATGAAAAGCAGAAAAATTAGCATGGGATAATTAAGAGATAATTTTTTAAAAGGCAGAAGAAGGGAGCTTGAGCAGAGGAAGTCAACAGGAGACAGGTTACATTTGCTTCAAAAAACATGATTTCTCTTTGATTTTTTCTTGGTTATAAAGTGAGGGGTGAAGTAAAATATTTAAAGAAACAAATGGAGACAAATATCAAAGTGAAAGAAGGTACAGGGTATAGTAAAGAAAGAAATAAAATCTAATAAAGATAGAGTGGGAGAAAAAAATTAGCAATTAAACTAGGCCACTGTAAGATAAGGAAGTTGAGCTAAGGGTAGCCATTAAAAAGAGGAAGAAGGTGGGCTATGGTGGCTCGGTGGCAGAGTTCTCACCTGCTGTGCTGGAGACCCGGGTTTGATTCCTGGTGCCAGTCCATGTGGGAAAAAAAAAAAAATGAGAGATAAAAGAATTAAATGACTTCTGCATTTGAAACAAACCAAAACCAAATGACATCAAAACATGCACACACACACAGGCATGAAAAAAGGTGGCACTCACTCCATGGTTAGCCAAAACCAGGATTTCAGATTATATGAAACAATTTAAATATTTGAAGTTTTGTTATGAGTTATGGTTGTCAGAGGGCTGTGTGTAATGTTTAAATGATAGAGAAGTTCTTTGTGTTCTAGCTAGAATCAACATAGCACTTTTGCTTCCAGTTTCATTTTCTTCCTGGAGGCAAAAATGCTATGCTGAGTTGATGGTGTGCTGAAAGGAAATTGGCAAAGTGGTTAGAAAGAAGTGACAAGTCTGTGGCCCTTCTAAGAGAAGAATACACAAGTTTTGGTGATTGAGTCACAGCAAAGACAAGGAAGGAACCAAGCTGAAGCCCAGGTTACTTGTTTAAGAAACCAGGTACTTTTCATGCCTTTCACTGAAATACAGACTGAAACTGAACAAGGAGGCAAGCCAAGTTGTAAAGGTCTGTGTGAAAGCTAAGAGAAGATATTTAGGAAGTGGTTGCTTGGACCTGGAGCTTGGTGCAGAGAATGAATTAAAGACAGATTTCAAGCACCATCTAGGGCTAATATTTGGGGTGAGAACAGTTAAGTGCTCTCAGAAGAACTAGGAAAACATATAGGGAATACAGCTGTAATTCCCATTTGAAGTGCTCAATATAGAATTTATAGAAAGAAGAACAACTAGGTATGAATTTTAATTGATTGAAAGGAGAAAACTGTATTTTTCCCATTGTGCAAAAAAACAATGAGTCCAACCTGGAAAACAACTTAAAATCTTTACTTTATCATCATCATTTCACAGAAGATGGATGTTATGTGCTATTCAGTTCCCACTTACATGTTGTTTTCTCTGTCTGGAAAGCTTTTACTTCAACATCTGAATAACTCCTATTTTCATCCACTCATCACTAACTAATTTATATGTGACAGAAAATGTGCAAAGCACTCAAGATAGAGTAGAGAGCAAGACAGACAAGTCCTGCCTTCATGGACTTTACAAAAGAAAATAATTTTTTGAAGAAGTCATTATCATTGTGTCAAACGATAAAAGAGAAAGCACATGGGCTTCTTTAACCTCTGCGAAGATGCAGATAGAGTCATAGTGTTCCTCCTTCCCTGATGTTACTGCTCTGCCTTGTTTTATTATAACATTTTTTTAGATGCAGTTTAGGTCTTTGTAGGCAAAAATTTTCCTGTATTTTGCAGGCACATCAAGACTGATACATAAAGGGCATAAGTTGCAGTGTATCCCTCCTCTGCTCAAAATACCTAACTCAGAGTAAAAGAAAATGTCCCTTAAGCAGCCTAGAATCCCTACGTGGTCTAACCCTTGTGACCACTCTGACCCCATTTCCTGTTTCTCTCTCTGTTGCACACAAAAGCCCAACCATACATGGTGAACTTAACGTGCTCCACCGTGACCTGTGCTCTAACAGATCCTTCTGCCTGGAGAGTTGTTTGCTTCTCTAACACCTTAATCTGTTTCAAGTCTCTGTTCATGTCTTATCTTTTTGATGTGGACTTCTGAAATATCTTCTTTTAATATTATATACTATGCCTTCTCCTCACATTTCCAATTCCCTTTAACCAACCAAATTTTCTCTATATCGCTTTTTACTGTGTAATATACTAAACTATTTACTTATTATATGCTTGTTTGTTGCTTATCTCACCCCACTAAAGCACAAAATATAAGGACAGTAATATCTGCCTCTTTTTTTCATCAATGGCCATGGAATAGTAGCTAGCCTATAATTGGTGCTCAATATATATGAATTGAATAATAGAATAGGGTCTTCTCACCATACTTGTGAGCACCTTAGAAGAAGAAATCTGTTTCCTTGTCTTATTATCAGAGTTTCTACCACAGCTCCTGTTATCTATTAGCCTCTCAAAAAATATTAGCAGAGTAAATGAATGATAAAACAAAATGGTGAATTAATTAATTAAAACCTTCAGCCCAGAGTAGTTTTACTATATGCATAAGGATGTTTGGAATATATGAAAATTTTATTTGACATTTCATAAAATCATAGGAGTAAGGATAGAAGAAATATCAGGGATCTAAAGTTATATATAATCAAGAAGAAATGTGAAAGAAAATTTCTTAAGGGCATAATGCAATCTTTACACAAAGTGTGAGCACTGAGAAGGAATTTCAACTAAATCTATAAAAGAATAGACCAAAAATTAGGTAAAACCCTTTTGTATCAGTTAATACATCCATTCTACAAGATTAAAGGGTTGATTAAATGTGTTTGGATTCAAACTAACAATACAATGTACTAGCAAAAGATGAAAATGGATCAGCATAATTGAACAAAATTGTCTATAAAAATATAATTTCAGCAATGTAAAAAGATATTATCTTCTCACTACATAAACAAATATTGAAAATTTTGGAGTGTTTGTAGAGAGAGAAAATTCCTATTTCTATGGAAAGGATTTTTGTTCTGTAATTGCTGAAGAGTTAAAAGATGGAAGGTAACTGGTTTTCCATTCAAAAGTCCAGAATGTAGTGGACTACAGTTTTCACATGAAAGAAATTTTTTGAACATTATTTTCTAAGACCAAGGTTTCCATGAAACATTAACTCTTTTTTTTGCCTTATCAATTACGGAAGGTAAAGATTTTTTAAATTGGTCAAATATAAGAAACAAATCATAAAAGTATTCAAAAAACAGGGAAAAAGATATCAGGAAAAGAGAAAGCCAAACATGTAAGGAAACCGTAATAAATTATACAACTGCCATAACATATAAATAGATGAAGGCCGACAGTCAATTAATAGGGAAAAAATTGACAGACTTAAAAAACTATCATTAATAGAGAAATTGTTCATACAACAGTTTTAGGGAAACAAAAAATAAATGAAGAACATGGACCAGAACTTCAGCCATTGCCATGATACCATTTAGAAACCGGAGAAATCAGAGCTTAAGTGGTTCAAGTGTATGAATGTTTTTTATTCTACAAGACTGAAAAGCTAAGCGAAGCTTTTTTTTCTACTCCAATGGTGACAGCAGACGAAAATAATAACTGAAAACATTTGCAATACTTAGGATGATGCTACAATGTTCCAGGAATTTGCTAGATGCTTCAAATAATGGCAGTCCACAAGATACATAGTCATCTATGTGTATCATCTTTGTGTACCTTATTGCAGAATTCTTTGTCTGTACTGTCATAGATAACCACTGTGCCTATCTGTGAGCTCAGGAATTAATGACCTTTTTGAGCTTGTTGAAACTTTGTGAGAAACCATCTTCTCAAAACCTTTTTGACAAGTCATTTTGTGCAACTGAAAGGGTATGCTGAACACATGCTTAATTCTTTCATAGGTTAAATTATTAGATGTCATAAATACACTCTGGACTCAAAGACGAAGTTTTAAACAGTCTTTGTTGCACAAAGGCCATTTTAGTTTAGTTTTTTATTTGTTTGTTATTTCTTTCTTTTACCAGTTGGTTTGGGAACTCATTTGTATGTTTCAATCTTTTGACTTTCCATATTTCTGGACTTTTTTTTTTTAGCTCATTTTTTTCTTTTATTAGGTTGAACCATATGAAATTGGCATATTCATTTTTTTGACTCATTCAAGAGAGTTTATTTGAGCAATTTACAGCTCACACATTGGGCAGCATCCAAATGGCATGTGGAATGGAGTTCCCTCAACTGTTTCTAACCTACAAAAATGTTAAAACCATATGGTTCAAATGAAAGCTTTTTAGTAACTTTTCAAAGATAACTAATAGTAATCACATACCACTAAAATTCTGCGGGTTTTAAAAATTTTTTGTTTTCTCTCTTCAGCTACTGGTCCACAATATTAAATGCCTAATCTGCCTTCCAAGATATTGAAGAGGAAATTTAACTAAAAAATAGGTGTGTATTGAAAAGATATTAATGATATTGAATCCCAAAAAACATTGTAATTATGGTGAACATAATTAGAATGCAAAAAAAATAGAGAAAAAAACGTGTTTTATAGCAAATGCTCATCAGACATTTGAACAAGAATACAATATGGACTTGATGCCAGCCAAAGGGGCACATTCTATTAAAAACCCAGAGTAAATGTCACATTGTCGAGCCTCAGGTTGAGGCAGATTTATACTCAGTCACTGATTTCTGGCTTCAATGCCTCTTTTGTGCTATAAAGAAACTTTATGTTCTTGTCACTGCACTGTGACCATAGCCACCTGCTGATGACTTTAGAACTTCCTCTGAGGCTGCTTGGACACAGCTTGTGAGACCTCTGGGTTAAAGGTATACCTGCTTTATTTTGAACATCAGGCCAATAGACATTTTTGGGGGGAGGGAGGTATTTTTGAGCTAGAGTCCTCCACCTTTAGATGTATTATGTCTTAAATCTGTATATTGAGAATTGGTTGTATTGGCAGCTTGTGATTAAGCAAATTGTTTGGGCTTATTAAAGCTGCTGGAACGTAATATACCAGAAATGGTTTGGCTTTTACAATGGGGATTTACTAACTTACAATTTACAGTGCTTCAGTTGTGAAATTGCCCAACTCAAGGCATCAACAAGATGATACCTGGACTCTGAAGAGAGACTGCTGGCATCCAGGACATCTCTGTCATATGGCAAGGCACATGTCATATGGAATGATGTCATATGACTGATATCTGCTTGTCCTGCTCTCCTGATTCCATGGCCTTCAGCTTCTGGCTTCAGTGGCTTCCTCTCTGTTCTGTGTGGGTACTCTTTTAGATTCTCCAGGAGTTTTCTCTTAACTTCTCTGGGGCTTTTTCTGAAGGTTTTCCTCAATTTCATCTCTTCATTTCTATATCTATTTCATCCCCTTATAAAGGACACCAGCAAGAGGAGCAAGAACAACCCTGAAAAAGGTGGGTCACATCTCAATTGGAAAAACCTGTCAAGTGTTCCCACCTACAATAATCCACAGGAATGGATTAAAGAAATGTTAGCTTTTATGAGGTACATACAACCTCCCAATTACAACACAAATAAACTGCATTGAGTATTCAAACTCTCATGTCTCCTTTCAAGTACTGAATTTACTTTGGATTTGTTTTGGGTTTCTTAGGACAACTATATTTACATAACAATTGGCATAGTAGGCAGGATCCCAGTACCAATGCAAATACCTAGCTTGGGAAAGTCAACTGAAATATTTTTATTTAAATTCTATATTCTAAATACAAAACAAACAAACAAAACACTTTTCTGGGGGGGTTTGAGAGGGATTAGTCATTTCCCAAACAAGTGAGAACTACTGGTCGTGTTTCAGGCACAAATGCCACAACAGTACACACTCATTTAAAGAAGAATCTTGTGAAAGGGACAAGTGGTCATGAGTAAGACACAGGTGCTATTAGACTCCCCACCAGTATGAAGAAGAATCTCATCGCACCACCAATGAGGGTGGTGCGATGGTGGCTCAGTGGCAGAATTCTTATCTGCCATGCCAGAGACCTGGGTTTGATTCCCGGAGCCTGCCCATGCCAAAAACAAAATAAAACAAAACAAAACAAAACATAAAAAATAAAACATTGATGGATAGGAAACAGAGATCTCTAGGTTTGTTCTCAATGCTTGTTTGAAATTTTGCTTGCTCTGATTTTAATTGGCATTTATGCTTGGGAAAACAGCCAGGGGAAAGGGTGGAAAATTCTAAAAATGTGCTAAAAAACCTTTTTTTAAAAATCTTTTAAACAGCATAAAAGGGAAAACTGTACTTAAAAATGAGGATATTTGGAGACCAGTAAAGGACCTTATAAAGCAAAAATAGAGACTCAGAAGCATTCCACATATCAGGCTGATCCACCCAATCAGAAGAGCTCTATCTCACAGCTTAAAAAGCTAAAAAGGATGAGATACCTTCTTTGTTACTCAGAGCAACAAGCAACATATATAAAAATTTAAAAGGGGGAAAATGTAGACAGAAGGATTGTGTCTCAAAGATTGTTATGGTAGGTTCATGTGTCAACCTGGCCAGGTGATTGTGCCCAGCTGTCTGGCCAAGAAGACACTCGCCTATCTGTTGCTGTGAGGATATTTCATGGGCTTAAATCATGAGCTTGCTGTTTGCATCCATAGCTGATTACATATGTTGTTGGTTTAGGGGAAGCTCTTCTGCAATAAGTGACAGTTAATCTCATCACCAGAAGGCTTTGAAGGAGAATTCAGAAGAGAGAATCTCTCTCTCTGCTTCAGCCAGCCAACCTTTCCTGGATAGTTCACTGAAGACCTTCATTTGAGCTGCCAGCACATTGCCTGCCCTACAGATTTTGGACTTCTGCATCCCCACAGTTGCATGAGACACTTTTATAAATCTCATATCATAGATTTCTCCTGTTAGCTGTGTTTCTCTAGAGTACCCTAACTAATACAAAGACCAACCCCAAATAATTCCCCATTTGCAACAGATGAAGACCCAGATCCTTTTGCAAATGATAATGACTATCTAGATTATCCATGAAACCCAAATGGACAGGTAATGTGACCTATGACTACAGTTAAAACTACTAAGAACAGTTATGATGGTGACCCTGTGTCAGTAACAGAGCAAAGAGCTCTGTACCAAGCAAGAAATCAGGCAGAAAATTAACACAATTAGGGAGCATATTGGGTGATGCTAGACTGAATCAAATACTTAAAAGTTTTGAGTACAACTTTCAGAAATAGAAAGATCACTGGATATCTAGGACCTGGAAATTATGATGACCCTTACAACATTTGTTAAACACATTTAACGGTAATAAAAGCAGACCTTCTGCTGGATATGCCACTAATATCTTGAAGAAACTGAAACTGTTGGCTTTGATTTGTCATGGTCTTCTGTCCACTAGCAGGAGACACAATAAAACAAATTAAGAAATTTATACTAACATCAGCACCCAGTCATGGGAGAATGGCTCTATTCACAATTTTCACAGTGTTGACACAACTGGCAAATTAATTGAAGCAATTAGAACTGCGAAAAGACTGTCAAGATAAAAATTATACATTCAGAGCTCTGTTCAGATTTGAAAAACTGAGACCACACCCATTTAATCCAGAATGGAAAAACCTTATACCAAAAAGGAAAATACAGAAATGAACTGGGATATGAAATGTTAGGAATCTCTTCAATAGTAAGAACAGGGGATTTAGGAAATTAAGAACACTATTTGGAAACAACTTTCAACTACATGGAACCCCTTACATAGCTAGAGGAGTAGGGATGGAAATGCAAGGCAAATCAAGGAGTATGGAATCATATGGATTCTTTATCTCACTACAGGGTCATGGCAGTCTCTGAGTCCTGAGCAAATCTGGAGACAATTACCCATGTATAAGATTAACCATTTCTAAGGATAATTATAAATATGAATAACATGTAATATTAGTAGATAGTGGATCCCAGATAACAATGATTAAAAGCCACATTAACAAATATGAAAAAATAAAGAAAAGAATTATATTGAAGGTATGGGAGGAAAAATTAGAATAGGAACTTGATTAATAGAGATAGTATAACAGAAGAAATGAAGCCCATGAAAGGACTTCAATTTAGGAAACATATTGAGAATGTACATTTTATCACCACATGTAAACAATAATAATGTATATATGACAGTTGAATTAGTGCACTTAAATAAATTTCTGTCAAGCTCCCAGATGGAAATAGAGCAATTAATACCCCACAATACAATTTGAAAGGAGGTTTCCAAATTATTACTATAGAGATACAAGAATGGCATAATATTCAATACCATCTCACTTTATAACAATCCCTTTTGGCTTGTTAGAAAACAGATGGATCTTACAAATTTATTATAAATTTTAGAAATCTCAATAAAGATTCTCCTAAACTAGAAGACTCAATACCAGCTTTTAGCAAACTAATTAATAAAACTGTCATAGAAAAAAAGGTACATTGTACACATAGACCTTAGTGGTATGTTTTTTGATATAACTACTGCTAGTCAAAGCCAACCTGTGACAGCATATGAAGGAAGGCAATATATGTTCATTGGATTACCCCAAGGATATATTAATAGCCCAGTGTTCTAGTTTGCTAGCTGCCAGAATGCAATATACCAGAGACAGAATGGCTTTTAAAAAGGGCAATTTAATGAGCTGCTAGTTTACAGTTTTAAGGCTGAGAAAATATCCTAATTAAAACAAGTCTATAGAAATATCCAATCAGAGGCATCCAGGGAAAGATACCTTGGTTCAAGAAGGCCAATGAAGTTCAGGGTTTCTCTCTCAAGTGGAAGGGCACATGGCAAACACAGTCAGAGTTTTTACCTCATCTGGAAAGGAATATGGTGAACATGGTCAGGATTCCTCTCTCATCTGGAAGGGCACATGACGAACATGGTGTCATCTGCTAGTTTATTCTCCTGGCTTCCTGTTTCATGAAGCTCCCTGGGAGGTGCTTTCCTTCTTCATCTCCAAAGGTCGCTGGCTTGTGGACTCTCTGCTTCAGGGTGCTGCAGCATTCTCTGCTCCCTCTGAATCTCCAATCTCCAAAATTTTCCTTCTTTTATAGGGTTTCAGAAACTAATCAAGACCCACCCAAATGGGTAGAGACATGTCATCACCTAAACCAGTTTAACAATCATGCTCGATTACATCACATCTCCAGGGAGATGATCTAATTACAGTTTCAAACATGAAATGCTGAATAGGGATTAGAAGAACTGGCTATCTTTACAAAATGGGATTAGGATTAAAATATGGCTTTTCTAGGGGACACACATCCTTTCAAACTAGCACACCCAGTAATAGTGTGCCACCACTTAAACATTATTTACATACATTTTCTAACACATATTCACACTAGGATATTAGGTTAATGTACATTGATGACATCATCATAGTTGAAACAGACAAAAGAAAACAGGAGAAAACACAAATAATTTCCTTTCTAACAGAAAGAGGTTGGACTATAAATCCTACTAAAGAGCAAGGATCAGATATTTTTTAAATGTTTTTAAATATATATTGGTCTTCAGAAGAATACATGATACTATGTCCATCATAAACAATTTACAATAGTTATAACAACCAAAACAAAGGAGGAAGCATTGGTTATTAGAAACAGCACATACCCTATATATCAAACCATTACATCAAACATATACCTGGGGACAAGAACTTGAATTAACATTACAACAACTAAAAGATGCAATTACAACTTATCAAGCATTAACACCGATAGTATCAGACTCTAAATTTAGATTAAATTATTTTACACAAGGCTTTGCCATATTGCCATTATGGACCAATGCACAAAAAATTCTACGTAGTAGGTTTCAGGACAAAAAAAATTCATAGTTTCAGTCCAGATGATATCCATTTGAAGAGAATATTTGGGCATTGTATGAAGCACTACAACATATGAAGAAATTAATAAAAAAGCAAAGTGTATTACTAAGAGTTCCACAACAAATAGTTGCATGGGTTAAACAAAAACAAACACTAAATTAACACAAAGGGATTTTGCCAGGTCAAATCTTCTCAACTTGAAATGGTATGTATCTGAGCAGGATGTCCAGATGGATGGTTGACATTGTTGCATTAACTGAGAAAATCTCTGCATTGCCAGAGATTTTTATAATTTAATTTTTTACAGTAGAACTAAAATTGTAGGCTATTTGGAAGAATTTCCAAGGGTTTGTCAATTCATTGCAGTTGGGAAATGGGGAGGTACTATACGCCTGAAAATGCATGGTTCACATACATAGGAGCTACCATTACCTCCTTGGAGATATGTTGAAAGGCTGAGGCTTTGAGACTTGAAGATGTAAAATCTCTTGCTAGTAAGATGACAGGGCATTCTGAACAACATACAGAATTAGTAGCTATATGGATGGCAATTGAACAAACACTAAAGAGAAAAAGAACAGAATATAAATTTGCACCCATGCATGGACAATAGCTAATGGAGTAGCAATATTTTCTGGATTACCAAAACTGAATAATTGGCAAATTAATAAGCATGACTTTTGAAGCAAGGAAATGTGAGATAAAAGAGCTAAAATAAAAATAAGTAGATAACATGACAATGAATGCATTGACCCTACAAAAGTGCCAATATACAACATCTAAGACAAAAAAATAATAATAATGCAGTAGACAGGTTAACTAGGATAGAAAAAGGACATAAAATAACTATACTTAAGGTAATAATAAAGAAAAGAAAGGGAGAATGTAAAATATAGAATGAGGAAAATATATGAATGGGCAAATGAACAAACCAGACACCAAGGATTATATGGTTCAATTAAATGGATAAAAAAGAGGAATTTGCCAACATATGCACCTTGCAAGAGAATTTGTTCACAAATGAAGTTCTGTAAGAAATTTAAAGCGTGGAAACATAAAAACATTATATCTGATGATAAAAACAGATGCAGTACTTACAGTTATAAAAATTGACTATATAGGTCCAATAACAATGATAGAAAATAAGGCTAACTCTTTTAATATAGTAGACTCATGGTTAGGAATGGAATTGGAATGACTTTTCCATATAAAAATAATGATTAAAAATCAACTATTCATGCTCTTGAAACGTGGATGGCATTTATGGAATCCCTCTAATCATGAAATCAGGTCAAGGTAGCAAGGAAAAAAGTGCATAAGTGAATAGAGGAAGAACTATATTATAATTTTCATTTTGCATGCAATCCCAGAGCAGCAGGAAATAAACATATACATATATATATATATATTTATATTTATATATATATATATAATATATATACATTATGGATTATTAAAAGAAAAAGTGAGAATGCTAACAAATAATGCAGACCTAAAAGGCTAGTTTAAGCAATTTTGAAAGGCCACAAAAGCCTTAAATCATAGGGAAAGGTTGAAATTATCTGCCTTACAGATGTGATTGGAACACAAAGTATTGAAATAAAGTTATGAGATAATACAAAAAGACAGACTTGAAAAGAGGGAAGAGAGGGAAAGTTAGATAGCATGAATGGAACTATGAATATCAGAGAATTTATAGCATCAGCATCATGCAGGACTTTATTGGTTAACTCCGGAATAAAGGAAGGATATCTAGAACAGGATAAATATGTGAATGTCATGCTATGCCTGTTTGAGTCTATTATGTAGCCCCAGAAAAGCCATGTTTTAACCCTGATTCAATAATGTAGGTTGGAATATTTTGATTAAATTGTCTCCATGGAGACATGACACACCCGATTGTAGATATTAATTTTTTTTTTTTTTTTTTTTTTGCATGGGAAGGCACTGGAAATTGAACCTGGGTCTCCGGCATGGCAAGCAAGAATTCTGCTACTGAGCCACCATCTCACTGCCCCTGTAGGTATTAACTTTTGATTAGATGGAGATGTGATTCCACCCATTCCAGGTGGGCCTTGATTAGCTTACTGGAATCCTTTTAAAGGGAAAACATTTTAGAAAGAGCCAGAAATGACGGAAGTGACAGAAATAACAACGTCAACAGATAATACAGAATAGAGCCTAGAGAAATGACAGAAGCTTCAGAGTCAACAGAAACTTCACAACAGAGCTGACACAGATGCAAACATATGGAAGACAGACAAAAATATTTGGAGATGCTTGGAGCCCAGCAGATGTCTCCATTAAATGTTGAGCAAGCCAGTACCTGGAGAGAACCAAGGGAAGCCAAGAAAAGTCAAGAGAGGAAAACCAACCCCAGAGAAGCAAAGTGAGGAACCCCACAGGACAGAGTCTGAAAGCAATGGAGTCCAGGAGAGAGGGACCAGCCATGTGACATCCCAGCTGACGGAGGTGTTCTAGACTCATTGGCCTTTCTCGAGTGAAGACAACCTCTTATTGGTGGCATAATTTGGGCATTTTCATTGCCTTAGAACTATAAACTTGTAATTTATTAAATTCCCCTTTATAAAGACTGTTCCAGTTCTGATAAATCACATTCTGGCAGCTTGCAAACTAACACACATGCCTATCTAATTTGCAGATGTGTTGCAGGGTAGTGATCATGAGATTCCTGGTGGCACTATTCTTTTCAATCTGCATCCTGGTTGGGAGCCAATTTCACTACAAGAATGGAAAAGAAACCAGTAGCAAAGTTCTCTTTCTCTCCAACAACACTGTCTGTCATACTGATTAACAACTTTAACTGATGAATCTGAAGTTAAATCTATGCCTCCAACTGCACCAGGCCTACACTACAGTGACATCACAACTTTCAGAGAGTAGAGAGACAGTGAAAAAAGCATCAAATGCAATTAGGAACTTCAGGAATTTGAATGGAATTGCTGGAATGCCTAATGTCAACCTGGGGAAATGAAAACTTTGATAATTCCACTACTGAGGATACCGAGACTGACTTCTTTGAACAAATTCTGGGGGAGATGGATGCAGTTTTAGACAGTTTTCAAGGCTTTAGTGAATAATATCCAGATTTGATACCAGATTTACCTTCTGTAGTCACATATCGCAATGAAAGAGCAGATGCATATTATATGCATTGTTATTGGTATTCTAGAACTGATGAAACTGCCAACAGATGTAGCATAAAGGGTTCTAAGACTGCTTGCTGGCAGAGTAGTTCCCATTTAAGGAAATTAGTAATAACATCCAGAAGAAATGCTGTCTAATTGCTCTAAAAGTTTACGTATTATGTTATTGTTGAGTATTATCCTTGCTTTTTTATTTTGCTGAATGACATTACCAATAACACTAATCAGGGGAGACACAGGAGAAGTGTGACTGGTAACTCTGATGATGAAACTATAACCATAGCTAAACTACCAAAGACTCAATTATACAAATTAGAAGAAAATATTTCATTTCTGACTGGCTATACTGGTCAATAGAACAAGTAACCTTCACAGTTCAGGGTACCATAAACTGTTCATAAAATTAGAACATTTATTCTCTCATTCTTGCCTAGATAACTTTAACCAATATTTCCAGCAGAAATGATATCATACCTTGATATATTTAAGTAGGTACAGAGACCACCACTATAAGCACATTGAAATCTGTTGTCTAATTACATGGGCAAAGCAAGAACTACCGTTGTTCTGTATGTACTACTGTAGTTAGAATTATCAAACAATTCTGAGATGTGCTATGAATAGTTTTTATAATCTTGTAGGCAGAAATATGAAATATGGCAAGTCATATAACTGACTGTTTTGGTTTGTTAATGCTGCCAGAATGCAATATACCAGAAATGAAACAGCTTTTATAAAAGGAATTTATTATGTTATACATTTACACTCTAAGGGCATAGAAATGCCCAAACTATGGTATCTAGAGAAAGATATCTTAACCCTGAAGAAAGGCCAGTGTCTGTCATATGAGACAGCACATGGCTGGCATCTGCTGGTCCTTTTTTCCAGTTCTGCTGCTTCCACTTTCTGATGTCAGTAGTTTCCTCTCTGAGGGCTTGTGGGCCTTTGCGTAGCTCCTCTGACACAGCTCTGGCTTTTGGCTTGCTTAGCATGTCATGGGAAACCACATAGGCACATTTGCTGGACTCCAAATGTCCCTGTCTAGGCATCTGCTCACTTTGTCAACACTCCAAGCATCTTCAAACATCAATGTTTTTGTCAGTTCTGAAGCAACTGTTCAAGTATTTGCTTTTGAGTTTTCTCCAAAATGTTTCCCCTTTTAAGGACTCTCGTAAACTAATCAAGATCCACCTTGAATGGGTGGAATCACATCTCCATCTAACTGAAAGGCCACACCCACAATTGGGTGTGTCACATTTCCATGGAAGTAATCTAACCAAAAGTCACACCCACTACTGGATATATTACATCGCCATGGAAACAATCTAATCATAGTGTCCCACTGTAAACAATAGGTATGTCCCCACAAGACTGGATCAGAATTAAAACATGGCTTTTCTGGTGTCCACAGTCAAACTGGCACATAGACATAATTCCACATGATTTAGGATATAGGAAAAGTTGTGAATGGTGCTTAGAAATGTCATCAAAGCAACTTTTTTGCTACAACACAATGGATACCTGAGGAAATCAATGGTGGTGATTATGATGATTGATATGGTGATGAGGGACCAAAAAGAAAGAGAAAAGGCAGTAGAGGAAGATGGAAGAAAACAGCACTGTACCCAGTACAATACCACAACCACATACCATTCTCATTATCCTCGTACAGCAACAATTGTTAAATTCTACAAAAGAATGGTCTAAAGAACACATGAAATTGCCTCACTGCTGTACATTGAGGTAATGAAAATGGGGATACCATGGAGATATGACACCACAAATGATGTTCCTATAACTCTTAATGACACAGAATGGTGAAACATATTTCACTATGGAAATATGACTAGACATGAAAATGAGTTAGCCACATCAAAAGCTGAATTCATCAAACTAGAAGTATTATAGCAGCTGTTTGATAATGAGCTTGCTTATGCAAAATTATATTGGTGACATAGGATATTTCCCTTAGAGTAAACCCTGTCAATTTTTTGGATAATAAGAGTTCTATAAGCTTAGACTGGAGTTTACAAATGGACTGTACCAACCATACATTCACTAAGGATTTTAAAAGGTCCTCTGCCATTAGTGCAGACAAACGCAAAGTAGATCCCTCTAAATTAAGGTAGCATAAACTAAGCACGGGAAGAAGCATTACAGGGAATATGTACCACAGGCTCTTCTAAGGTAGTAAACAAATACTGTTCATTGCAATATGAAATAATTATGTGGAATCATGCACTGAGAAATGGCAATGGCTAATATCTCTGCAGGACCAGACTCAATAAGACTTTCCTATCATTTTTGAATAACCATAAATATATGGTTAAGTCATATGGTAAGATTCACATTAATATCACATACTGGTAAATTAAATAACTTGTGAACAAATTTACAATAAAAAAGTCAGTAAGACCTGTTTAGAGGTTAGGATCCCAATAACTACACAAACCACTCTTAGTTACATCCATAGAGAATTGACCTATATTACTGCAGGAGTTACTTAACGATTTTGCAAAAACAGTACAATGGAACATGAGGGAAAAAGTTTAAAAATGATGACCAATAATATATGATATGGTGATACTGATAATATACCATTCAGTAAATAGCATAATCAAACTAATTTAATAGAACTAGACACTTGAATGTTACCTTATACTACTGGGCATCTCATAGTGATTATTAAGAACATTGGAAATCAAAATAAATGCCTTTTTTAGGTAAATAATAACATCAGGATTGGTGACAGCCACAGAATATCCCATGTCTTTTAAGGATGAGTTTACAGACTTGACTATTAAGGAAAATATTTTTTAAAATGCTATAGCTGAAGATTCCATAACCTCATTTGACTTGGTAACTTTACAACCTTATCTTAACAACTGACACACATGGGTACAGGTCATGGTGAAGATACATAGACCAAAATTATATCATTAGAAGCATGATATGATGTTGTAGAGACCGAGGGCCCAGGAAATTATTCTCAATATTGAGAATAAGTTAATGTACATAGCCATTTGTAATGACTCTGACAGAAGTTATAAGTCATCAGTCCTCTTTTGGGTGGGGTGTAGTGGGGTGGGGGAATGTTCAGGTAGTATCATAAACAAAGTATAACACCATGCCCCCACCTTGATCACTGTTGATAACAAACCTCCAGACCCTTGATGAAATTCTGCTCTCATATGATTGTACTAAACCATTATAAACACTTGAACTCCCCACCCCTTTGTGGAGCACTAACTTCTCTTTCCTGACTGGCCATCATTGGGAAGAATCTTCTCCTGTTCTTAAGTCCTAATAAAATTCATGTCTGACTCCATGCTTGATGTGTTCTTTGCTGTTAGGTTTGCCCCAAACCAAGCACTCAAGAGCTGAGTAGGAACAGATATAACCCCCACAGCTCTAAAAATTCTGCAAAAGAAATCATGGACTTTATGTCCTGACATTGCAACTACAGTTTAACCATGTAAGGTATATAGAGAAATAGCGCAGATTAAATATTATTATAGATAACATTAATCCTGGTGGCATACTGCAGGTTATTGGTTAACAGCAATTATTTCAAGTCCTAGAGTTTGGAAGCCTAACTACTTAACAAAAGATATCTGTCATAGTTGACACTACCAGTGTAGCATATACTTTACAATTTATGAAAAGAGAATTTATAAATGGTGTGAAAGTATCTGAAGTAAATACCTTCAAGAAACATGTAGCCTACAATTTCTTGATCGAAGGATTCTAACACTCAAAAGATTATGAAAGCGGGTGGGCCACGGTGGCTCAGCAGGCAAGAATGCTCGCCTGCCATGCCAGAGGACCCGGGTTCGATTCCTACCCATGTAAAAAAATAAAAATTAAAAAAAAAAAGATGAGGAAAGCTATTGACAAAAAAATATACTGCCAGAAAACCAATGTAACATGCCTGATGGAAACTAAAAGAGGTGAGGAATGTTTTACAACCAGCACTCATAATAAAGGTAGAAATTGGGCACCTAATATTGCCAGTAATCTGACTAGATCCAAATTAGATGTGATTTATAATAACAGATGTGATTACTTAGGAGCATATGAAATGCGAATATTAGTCCTAACATGAGGAAAACTGAAACTGAGACATCATCCCATGGTGATATCCCAATTTCAAAGAGGGGTGTGGATACTTAGGTCAGACCAAACACCACAGAAATAGATGGTATACAGATAACAGCACAGAGTATGGAAGAGTAGACATTAATTAATTAGCTAATACCTAGCTACACAGAGATATCAAAGATAATAATGCTTATGACTTTAGCCAAAATGCTAGGGTAACTACCAGTATATAATCTAGGTAATTGGACTATGATAATTTGTTCTGTAAATGAAAGGAATATAACATACTGGAATAAGGGAAGAAATGTGGAATTTCTTCTCCAAGGTTGTATCAAATGTCAACAAATTACAAACATGATTGATGGAAAAATCCCTTATACCCAGGGCATAAAAGATAAGGGGACCCTGAGGTTCATCAATGAGGTATATCACATTGTTAAAAAAGAATTAATTCCAAATAATGTAAATAAAGCATTGACAAAATAAGATCTGATAACTCAACACTTGGCGGAAGAGATGTAAGCTGTCCAATCCTTATTATAAAGGTGCAGGAAGATCATGAGATATATTTTCCAAAAATAATGGCTTAAATGAGTACTGCCTATATGGCAACAGAAAAATCTTTGCAGCATACTGTAAGCCTTTGCATACCTTTTAGTGTCATAAAGAATGATATTTAATTGGAAGATAAATTGCCAAGGATTTGGAAATTTAAACTTTTGGAAATGTGGAGACTGGACTTTTGAGCATGTTAAAGAAATTATATCAGCTATCATATTGAGTATATAAGCAACTATGGTGCTAAAATGTTAACCAAAGGAGTGTGTGCAAAAATATTGTGATCTAAGATCAAAGGGTGGATTGTTGCATATTGAAATGATATTAATGATCTTAAAATCCAAAAAAGATTGTAATCATGTTAACCATAATGAGAATGAAAGCAAATTGATTAAAACAAGCTTATGTAACAAATAATAAGTAGATATGTGTGCAAAAATATGATATGGACTGGCTTGATGCCAACCAAAGGGGCACTTTCTATAAAAATCCAGAGCAAAGTCTATTTGGTTGAGTGTCCAGATGAGGCAAATTGACATCAAATCTCTGTGGCTTGCTGCTTCAGTGTCCATCCTGAGCTTCATAGAAACCCACTGTCCATCTCATGGCTACATTATGACCAAAGCATCCTGAGTGGGCTTTGGAACCTCTGCTGAATGCCCCTGTGGCCACTTGTTGAAGGAAAGTCTGTTTCTCTCAGGCCTCAAGATAGTGGTTTTCTAAGACCCTAGTATTCTCCACTTTTCAATGTGCTGTCTGCCCTTGACCTTCTGATTAAGCATTGGTTGCATTGGCAGCTTGCAATTAAGCACACACATAAATTGCATGGAACATTTAAATTATCATCCAGTTGAACCTGTTTTCAAGTGGTAAGTTTATATTCAATTTCCATCTTCTTTTGATTTGTTATGACTACATTTATATGATAAAGCTTTACTTTCGTATAACAGAAATTGTCTTTTTCTGGCTCCCAATGCTATAACGCATCTTGCACACTGCCTGATTGCCAATATATCTTTTACTTTTTGTGGATCAGAACTCCATCCTTGGTCTCAATTTCTGTATCAGTCAAGAAGAGACAGGCTAGGGGCTTAGCACTACACAGTTTATTTCTTGTTCACACTGCACATTTACATGGCTGGTAATGCTGCCCAGTTTGGTCTGGGTTGTTGGGCATGTCACAAGAAGTAGTCAGGGGCCCAGAATAGAAGGTAAGCAGGCAAAAAGCTTATTAACTATGCATGTGAGAAGATCATGCAAGTATTCTCTCAAAGAAAGATGTGAGAGGCCCTGACACTGTGGGACAATCTAATTTTATATTTTTGTTACTTCTGTAACTTTTATTAACTAATTTACTACACTCCCTTTCCCTTCATCTGTGGATGCTTCATGGAAAATGACTCACTCAGACCACAGTTGGATCCACCCTTTTCTGAAGATGACTCACCTAATTGGAGATCATTTGTCCCCCAAAATGATTATTGTTCTTCTCAGAGATAGCTCTCAACCTGAGGCCTGACTCCTACTAGGAATTTGCCCTTTGCTTATCCAACCACAGTTCTAATTCTAACCCTACCACAGTAAGGAGAATCTGTTTATTTTCTCACTTAAAATATCAGGCTAATATTGCAACTTGTATTAATGTGCTAAATACTGCTGGAATGCAATATACCAGAAATGGAATGGGTTTTAAAAAGGGAATTTATTAAGTTACAAGTTTACAGTTCTAAGGTCATAAAGTTTCCAAACTGAGGCATCTAGAGAAAGACACCTTGGCTCAAGAAAGACTAATATTTGTCACACGGGAAGACATATAGCTAGCATCTGATTGTCTTTGTTCCAAGGTCTGTTTCTTCCAACTTCTGATGCCAGTGGTTTCCTCTCTAAGCATTTGTGGACCTTCACTTAGCTCCTCTGGGACACAACTCTGTGCTCTGGCTTGCTTAGCATTGCATGGAAAGACTTACAGCAATGTCTGCCGAGCTCTGCATGACCGAACATTCATGTCTAAGCATCTATTCTTTATCAACACTCCAAGCATCTCCAAATATTTGTTGGCTATCAAGCAACTGTTCTCCAAGCATCTGAGCTTCCTCCAAAATGTTTCTCTTTTTAAAGTATGCCAGTAAATTAATTAAGACCCACCTTGAATGGGTGGGGTCACATCTACATCTAATCAAAAGGTCACACCCACAACTGGGTGTGTCACATCCAAAGTTTCCACCCTAAACAATAGGTCTTTCATTACAAGATTGGATTAGTTAAAACAAAAAAACAAAAAAAACATGGCTGTTTGGGGGTACATGACTATTTCAAACCAACACAGTACTACAACACAAGCTTTCATGATCAGAGTGGCAAAAGGCGTCATCAACAACTACACACTAGCTTCAAACAGTTCTGCCTTGAAAAGACTCCTGTTACTTGTATTCATATCCATTGATCAAAACAAGTTATATTTCCCTTTCAGAGTTCAAAAATATGAGAATCTATAATCTCACTTCTAGAAAAACATCAAATATATATTTGAAAATTAATATAATCTATAACATTTGGCTCTCCTATACATCATATGCCTCACCACATGTTTACCTTGTCTCTCCCATTATTTGCTCAGTACATCACCTCCTAATATTTGGCCTGGGCCCTCAATTTTCATATTCCATTAGTTCTCCCTTCTCAGTTTACTAATCTGAGGTAGTTTTCTCTATTCTCATAAGTACACAGAATCTGTACTCATATGGTATGGGGATCAAGGGCCCAGAATTTCAACCTGTGTTGAGAGCATTCTCCTCCATATTGAGAGCAGATCATTGAATGTAACCAGCTACATGACATCAAAGATCACCAGACCTCTTTAGCAGGGAAAGAAAGTACAAATGCATTGTAAACAAAACATTGAAATTCTCCTCTCTTGATCATTGTTGATAACAAAACTCCAAATCCCTGTGCCACAAGAACCTGATGAATCTGTGTTTTCACACTCTTGTCCTAAAGCATTATAGGCCAATGCACTCCCCCACCCCATTGTGGAACACTGATTTCCATTTCCCAATTGGTCACCATTGGGAAGAATCCTTTCCTGCTCATATGTCCTAATTAATATTCATGTCTAACTCCATGCCTGACATGTCCTTTGGTCTTCAGGCTGTCCCAACCCAAGTCCTCCAAGAAGTGGACTGGAACATTTGACAAGCCAGCCAGGAGACCAAGGAGCCATTGGCCATAACAGGTATGAGTTCTTGGAAAGTGAATTGTGGGGGAAATACAAAATTTGCATATACCATTCATGTGAGGAGGTATGGCTACCCTCCTGGACAAATAGGGCCTGCCATGGACACCCTACAAACCCTGGTGGGGTTGCTAACTGTTTTGCAACAGATAGCAGGACAACAAAATTTGAATCGAAAGAAAAGGGTCCACCATGTAATGACAAGCATAGCATGGCCCCTGTTAGGAGCCCTGCAAATGGCTCTCAAGGCAGAACAAATGGAAAAAACCACCACACTCTGTTTAAAGAAAGAATTAAAGCTAGAAAGAGATATGTGCCTTTGTCCAGGCAGAAATTAAGGACTCTCTACTTATCCTTCCGTGAGAGAAGATTTTGTTACACAGCTCTCTCTTCCATACCTAACACAGAGCCAGACACATATCAAGTACTCAGTAAATATCTGTGGAGCAAACAACGTCCATCCTTCTCCAAACTTCTTACAAAAGGCCTAACTTTGCCATGACATGTTTTTTTAATTGATCATGAAACATAGCTTCTGCCTTCAGGACTGTGGGGACCACAATTTTCTGTATCCCAGGCTCAATACAGTCCAGCACAACGAACTCAGAACTTAGAGCTGGCTCAGTCCAAAACATTTGGAAGAACTTCCCTGAGGAAGGCCATTTGAACCCAGAAGTCAGAAAGGAAGATCAGCAGACATGCCATGTACCTTTCTGTGTGATGGAGGAAATCAGATGAAAGTTACCTGTCTTTCCTCCAAAGAACTATAAATTTGTAACTAATAAATCCCTTTATAAAAGCCAGTTCATTTCTGGTGCATTGCATACAGGCAGCATTAGCAAATTAGAACTCTACCCAATTGGCTTCTGAGGTTACGAGACAATGAAGCTGAGGGGGTTTGCTTTCTGGAATGGAGATGAGTAAATTGACATCTATCACAACCCACCCATCACCACAATGCTTAGATGCTACCTCCACTGATGCAAAAAATCACCTTCTTATTGGTATATCTGATTGATCAATGTAAGGTTGTACGGCCTAAAGAAGGGGATATACCACACAATACCCCCCACTGACAAAACATGGAGAAGCTACAAGATTTTAAAGGGGCTGGGAACGAAACATGCTCTGTATACTGTGGCTTTCATAGGTCCTGAAACTGAAGCTTTTATCATAGGAATATAAAACACAGTATTGAATAATGCCACCAATCATTACTATGGTCGCTAATGTTCATCGTAAGCTCACTAGTAGCACAGCCTGTTTCCCTTGCCACTCATGCCATAGCCAACCTCAGAGAGGTGGAAATGCTGTGGAAAGGGGGGGGGGGTAGGAATAAGGACAATGGGAAAAGTTCCCTTGGGACATGATAGCCCTAACTGGGCAAGAAGGTATGGGCAGATCTCATCTCTACAGGCACAGAAATAGGGACCATAGTTTGGCAACTTAATGCAGTGAAGGAAAAACTATGGAGCAAACCATCAAAGGATGAAAGATTTACTGAAGTAAGGTCCCAAACCTCTGGGGGAGAAAGGAAGTCAGGAAAGAAGCCACAATTTGAAGCCTGAGCTCAGGAACCCTCTGCTCCCTTGAAAGAGGCATGCCAAGCCCATTTCCCTTTTCTGAATGGGGGAGGTCAAGATCCCCAGGTATAAACAATAGCTGTGGCCCCTTAGGATCGGAGGCCACATCTAGAATTAACCATTTACTGGCTCCTGCTAGCCAATAGCAAGTGTTAGCACTAGCAGACTTGGGAACTGAGTGTATGCTAATTTACGGAAATGTAGCTTGATTTAATGGACCCATGCTGGCCATAGACAGCTATGGGGAAAGAAAATCAAAGCCAAATGTCATAATTTGATCTTGCAAATGGGGAGATTACCCCCTCCCCTCAGTGTATATAGTATATATTTTTCCTATACTGGAAGACATTTTAGGAATTGATCGTCTAAAAAATGCATATTGCAGACCACTGTAGAGGAATTCCACCTCCAGTGTAGAGTGATTGAAGCAGTTTTAAAAAGACAGGCAAAATGACTCTTGTAAAAGTATTCCCACCTCAAAGGTCATGGCTATAAAATGGTATAAGCTTATGGAAGGGTACCAAGAACTCTCAGCTGCTACCAAACAGTTGGGGCAGATGAGGATAATAATACCCATTCACAGCCAGTATGAAAGCCTGATGGAATGTGGTGATTGGCTCTAGATTATCAGGGATTAAACAAAGTAACAGCACCATTTTATGCTGCAGTATTTAATATCACTGGTTTATTACAATAAATTAGTATCCAATTGTGTAATTATCATTTTTTATTGGCTCTTCCTAAGGATTTATTTAAAATCTCTCTAGAAGAATCAAGTTAAGTCAGCCTGCATTCACATTCACTTTGGGAAGCCAACAATGAACTTCTACTGTGCTTCCCCAAGGCTGTGTACATAGCTCTATCATCTTCCTTGGTCTCATGGCAAAGGATTTGACTAAATGGAAAAGTCCTTCACGTGTAACCCTATTTCATTACATTGATTATGTCATGTTAACCAGTAACTCTCTTTCAGATGAAAAGAAGCCTCAGGTTCATTGCTATTTCACCTTGAGAGTTGGGAATGAACAGTCAATCATGACAAGCTACAAGGCCCTGGCTGTTCTATCAAATTCTTAGGTGTTGTATGATTAGGTAAGACAAAAACTATACCTTCTGCTGAAATCAGGGTACAATGTTTCCCTGTGTGGCAAACATGAAAACAGCATGGCTCTCTTGGTTGTTGTTGAAGCCTTTTGTTCCTTACTTAGGCCAAATGTTAAGATCTTTGTATGCTTTGATTAAGAAAGGCTGTTCTAATTTGCTAGCTACTGCAATAAAATATACCAGAAATGGAATGGCTTTTAGAACGGGAATTTAATGAGTTTCCAGTTTACAGTTTCTAAAGAATGTCCCAATTAAAGCAAGTCATAAAAATGTCAAATTAAGGCACCAACAAAAGGTTATCTTCACTTAAGAAAGGCTGATGAAGTTCAGAGTTTCTCTCTCAACTGGAAAGGCACATGGCAAGCATAGCAACATCTTCTAGTTTCCTCTTCAGGCTCTTGCTTCATGAAGCTCCCCCAGGGGGCATTCTCTTTCATCTCCAAATGTCACTGGTTGGCGGACTCTGAAGTTCTCATGTCTCTGCTATTCTCATCATTCTCAAGCTTTCTCCAAAATGCTTCCTCTTTTAAAGGATTCCAGTAAAGTAATCAAGACCCACTGTAGTGGGTGAAGTCACATCTTCCCCTATTAAAAGTTAATGCAATTGGGTGAGTCACATCTCTGTGTAGATAACCTAATCAAGTTTTCAACCGATAGTACTGAATAGGTATTAGAAGAAACAGTTGCTCCCAGAAGATTGATTAGTATTAAAACATGGCTTTTCTAGGGTATATAAATCCTTTCAAACCAGCACATATCACTCTCTGGACCCTAAAAAAGACATGGTTTCCCCATATACAAAACACATGCACTCTATCACAATATCTGAAATCCTTAAACCATTTCATTAACAATACAAACTCGATAGAACATTAAAACTGATACAAAGTCTCATCAAAGTTTGTTAAGCATGGGCAGTCCTAAGGCAAAATTATCCTCTGTCTCTGGGCCTGTAACTCAAAATAAGTTATTTGCTGCCAACATAAGAACTAAAAGGCACAGATCCAGACCTTCCTCATGAATTGGATGTAAGCATCACTCATGTTGGCTTTGTTGGAATCTATGGCAGAGGTGACATTCTAAGTGAATGTCTCTTGGATTTTGGTCACAATTATTGAAAGGGGCAGAACTTAGATATAACCCCTGGAAAAATAATTGTTTGCTGCACATAATGCCTTATTGCAAATAGAGGGACTGATGTAAAGATGCTCAGTCACCTTGAAAATGGCCATCCTTATTCAAGGGTGGTTAACTGGACATACCTTCTAAACCATGCTTTGGCAGAGTCCAAATGAGTTTGCTGACTAAATGTAAGACTACCTACTACAGCACAGAATTTTCAATACCAGTCCTCTGAGTGCAGAAATGTATGAGTGAGCACAGACAGCAGAAAGATGAAACCAGACAAAGAAGTTTGGAGATGTTAAACTAAGAAATGTAACCAAGTGTCTGTGTCTTACATAGAGGATTCAACAACTAAAGTCACTGCACCCAATATGGCTTTTGAAGTGCCTACTATAGAAGGCACAAGTACCATTCCCAAGTCTGCCCGGTACACTGCTGAGTCCCCTAGCAGGCAACTGCCCACTTGGACAGCTATGGCAGTTAAATGCAGTACTGACATTATATGAGTAGAAGTCAGGAGACTACTGTCTGTACCACAGGTGGGCTGTTTACAAAGGCATTATGACCTGGGTGACAACCTAGAAGCAGGAGCAATGGACAGTCATGCATCACATCTATAGGGCGAGTTGAGAAGCTATTGGCTCTGGTGATGGGTCTGGACAAACTCCAAAGGAGAGGCTTGCTGGCTGAAGCAAGAAGAGTGACTGTCTCTTCTAAATGTAATCAGCTGTGGATGCAGCCAACGTGATTATGCTTTAAGTTCACAAAAATGTCCTCATAGACAGAAAGGCCAGCATGTGCCTGATCAGACAACCAAGAACCACCACCTGGCCAAGTTGACACATGAACCTGACCATGACAGTCCCCTTCCACTTTTGGAGAGAACAAAGTATACTTTTACTGCCATGGTCACAGACACAGGATTTTTATTAACTTTCCTGGTGGGGAAGGCTAACTAAAGAGCCACTCTCAGATGTTTGGAGAAAGTGAGTAGTCCATATAGAGTATTATTTCAGCTTGCTAAAAGTGCTGGAATGCAATATACCAGAAATTGGCTCGCTTTTATAAAGGGGATTTATTAGATTACAAATTTATAGTTCAAAGGTCATGAAAATGTCTAAATTAAGGCATCAACAAGAAGATACCTTCACTCAAGAAAAGCCAATTGTGTCCAGGATCCCCTATCACAGGCAAAGGCATACAGTGATGTCTGCTGTTCCTCTTAATGGGATTCTGGTTTCAAATGGCTCTTTCAGCTCCTGTTCCCAGTGGCTTTTACTCTAAGCATCTGTGGGTCCTCATTTAGCTTCTCTGGGGCAGACTCTTGGTTACATCACTTAGTTTAACATCTCCAAACTTCCGTGTCTCATTCCATCTTTCTGCTCTGTGTCCACTCTAAGCTCTCTCTGTTTTCTGTCTTTTATTCTCTTCACAGAGGGCTTCAGTAAAAGGAATGAGAAGTATCTTGAATGAATGTAGCCACATGTCCATGGAAACATTTTAATCAAAACGTCCCACTTATAATTGAGTGGGTCACATCTCCATGGAAGCAATCTAATCGAAAGATCCCACCCAACAATAGGCCTTTCCCCACAAGATTGGATTAGAAGATCATGGCTTTTCTGGAGTACATAACAATTTCTAACCAGCACGAGAACTTACACAGAAAGACAGTGATTGTGGGTTCCCTCTCACTTAGGAGATAGTCCAGTCCTGGTCCCTAGATCAGGACATTCATATGGATTGTCCATCTTCTCTACAATCCCACAGGTGCAGACCTTATTGAAACAATGAATGGTTTGTTAAAGGAACAGCTAAAAGATGATGAGGTCCTTGCAGCAGTGAACTAGAAGTCTCTATCAGGCCTGTACTTGCTTGAATGCAAGGCCATAGGCTTTTTTATCCACCCCCATTGAAATGCTAATGGTAGGACAAAAGCAAGCATTAAGAATTCAAGGGCCAGCCTCATCATGGAACAAGTTTTGAAATAGTAGTAACTTGTTGCTGTCTGTGTCTTAGACCATACAAAATAAGGAAAATGAGGTCAAGGCCTTGGTGCTGGCCTATGCAACCACATTAGTTAGGAATCATAAGTCCCTGGGGAATAGGATTTACCTAAACTATTATAATAAGACCTCAATTTATTCAGAAAATACCTGTTAAAATCTTTATCACCAATCTGGGACCCCCTATTTCCACAGAAAGTTGATGTATGATATGTGGACCCTTCTTATGCCCAGATTAACAATTGATATAATGGTGGAGGACTCTCAAAATTTGCAAAGGGAAAATATTTGGTCTTTAAAACCTCTCCATAATGTTCTTCTGTCTAGTACCTTATTGTCAACCAATGGGACTCCAGCATGCATATTGTTAGATCAACAGAAATGACCTCTTATTGTTCCTCATAAGTATCTTTTTTTTCCAATAACATCTTAGCAAACAGCTTCTTACAGGAGGCTTCCATGGTAACTCATGCCCACAATCAGACTCAATGTTGTGTCTTCACAGACTTGTCACTTTCAGGTGCTACTGGCCTTCCTTGGACTGTGACTCATGCAAATTGGACTGTGTGGTATATCCTGATGGCCTGGCAGAAGTCAACACATTGGAAAATCTGCAAAAGAATATTCTCACTTACAGGATGTATGTGGGGTGGGGACAGTCATATGTCCCTGTGACCTTATATAACTTTTTACCCCATATTCCTACTAATTGAGAAATACTTTAATTCTCTTTCTTGGTCATGGTAGCATCTCCTGTAGGGTTGTTATCTGTGTGTGTGTGGGGGGGGGGGGACTCCTAGTGTTCTGTTGACTCTTATTGTTGTAGCATATGAATGCAATGTCTGTACTAGGGTCAGCATAGTCTGCTGTGTGGAGTGGATTGTGTGTGGGTGGATTGTGGAGATATTGGACCTTATAATGGAACTCTATATTGAGAACAGATCATTGCACAAAGCCACTTATAAGACCAGGAAAGGCATCAGAAGTTATCAGACGTCCTCAGAGGGCAAAGAATTTACAAATGGTATCACAGCCAAGGCATTGAAGCTCCCATTCCTTGATCAGTGTTAACAAACCTCCAGACCCCTGTGTCATGAAAATTTGCTGAAACTCTGTTCTCACAGTCTTGTCCTAAACCCTTATGCACCCTTGCACTTCCCCATCCACCCCTTGTTAAACACTTCCATTTTTCCTACTGGCCGATATTGAGAATAATCCTTTCCTGTTCATAACTTCTAGTTAAAATTCATGTCTAACTCTGTGCCTGATGTGTCCTTTGGTTTTTGAGTATCCTGACCCAAGCTCTCTAAGAGCTGGGATGGAACATACGATAACATAAGGATCCAGGCTTCTTCCATCTTATAATGTTCTTAGACCTAACTACATGCTTCTTAACTATTTGCTCTCTTTAGATATCATAGAAAAGGAGGAGAAGAACACTAAAGTTGTACTGGACATTTATTTGAGTAATTCATCTCATGTTCTTCATTAATAAGATTTCATTTTAATCCAATGTAGACTATCCTAATTGTAACTAATAAAACTATAAAAATGAATCCAGAAACACAAACTGGTCCTAATGATAATATGTATGAAAATCAAGGGGCATCTGCATAGTATGGAATCTGGCCTTCAAAAAGAGGTCTAGCCTTTGTCTTGGCTCCTGAGGATGTAAAATCCTCAGGTCATAAAATCTACCATCTAGGAATTTCTCCCAATAGTTGGGTTTTCTGTTATTTGCCTGGTTTATGGTAGGGTCAGACTGCAACTGATATTTTATACCCTAATAATAATTTATACCCTAATATTTTATACCTGGATGTGGGGCAGGGAGGGGGAGAACAGCCATACCAGTAATCTTGGGATGGGATCTGGTCACAGCAGCAAGACCAACCATGTAATTAGAGGGTTGGAGATTTGAGACGCATTGTATTTGCCTGAGCTCCAGACATCTGTGAAGGGAGAAGGGGTAGAGATTGAGTTGAGCCATGTGGGCAATGATTCTACTGGTCATGTCTGTGTAGGAAAACCCCACATAAACTCTGTCATTAGAAGATCGGGTAAACTTCCATGGCTAAGAAGATGCATATCCTTGCCAGCAGGGTGATGTGTTCTTACTTGTAGCGGGCACGAAAACTTCTCCAAAACATCACCCTATGTACCTTTTTTTTTTCTGGTTCCTTATTTATATTGTTTTACTATATAGTAATAAAATTATAAAGCTATTTGCATCCTTTTACTGTATAGTAATAAAACAATAATCATACGTGTAGTGCCTTCAAGGAATTGTGTGAATAATTTCAGAGAATTATGGAATCCAATGAAGTGGTGGGAACCTCTGAATTTATAGTCAGTTGTCAAAAGTGTTGCCTTCGAATTAAATTGCACTATATTATAATAGGTTTTTGAAGATTTGCAATCTATATAACAGCATTTTGTTTGGTTGAATCTATTTTTAGTTTTGCAGAATTTAATTTTTAAAAATAAAACTGCTAACATTAAGTTAATCAACATGAAAAATAAAAATTGAGAGTCAAATATAAGATATTAGTTTCAGAAGAGCAAATGTTTGAATGAAATGTGGAAAGAGTCATTAAAGTTATTTTTCACCAAGATATGAAAAGATATCTGGCTTTCTGAAGAGTTTCAGCTCTATATAAAGACACATAATATGTATAGACTTAGCTCTGTTTTCAAATTGTTTCTTAAAAAAGAAATTTTCTGACCCTAGTTGATCATTGCTATCTCTGAATTATTCTCTCAACAAATGATCCTGTAGGTACTATCAAAAATCCATTTTGTATAGTTAATCTTAATACTAAATCCAATTTCAAAGAATATGTGATAAAAAGTCTCTCAAACAAATTACAGACAATTGCTGAGCTTGACTCAATTTAGATTCAGTTCAAAAACATCTAAGACTCTCTGTACTGCGTGGTTCTGAATGATTTCACTCCCACGTAACTCCATCATTTTCGGTCTTTTCCTTCTGCTTTCAACCATGGCCTTATCTCCTATATCCCAGAGCTTCTAATGCATAGAGCTCATTACAATTACCATTTAATTTCTCCTTCATTTAATACGCTTCTTATATCCAAGTAACATGTATCAATTTTAACTTAAAAAATGATTTTGTCCTTTATCCTTTCAAAATCTGAATTTTACTTCCACCACTTTCTTTTCTAGGGTCATATATGATCCTCTCCCAAAATCCCCAAATTAAATAAAGTCATATCAGAGTTTTGGATGTGGAATTGACCTGAAAGTCATTTAGACCAACCAAATGTCTACCCTTTGCTTTTAACATTTGAAAGATGGCAATCTCATTATTTTTTAAAGTAGCCTACTGTATGATTGGCAAAGTGTACTTATTGAGCTGAAATCTCCTACTCCCTGCTTAATATACCAGATTAACCAAATTCTGTCTCTGAGTACAAATGAAATTAACTCTATTCCCAATTGTGAAAAACATATATAAAAATAATTTTAGGATAGCCTTTCTTTTCTTCATCCCCAAATATTTCTCCTGCAGGCTAAATAAGAATATATGTAATAATTCATGACTTCGTTTATTTGCATTGTTCATTCTATATATGGAATTGACCTCAGATCTGTTTATTAATGTCCTAAGTAATAGTAAGATCATGCAAAAAAAAAAAAAAAAGATATAAAAAGTGATTTAGGGCAGACCATGGTGGCTCAGCAGGCAGAGCTCTTGTCTGCTATGCCAGAGACCCGGGTTTGATTCCCGGTGCCTGCCCATGAAAAAAAAAAAAAGCATATAAGTAAAAGTAAGAGTAATGATGATTATGGTGATTAGAACAATAATGATATAATAACAATAGCTAACATTTGGAGCATTTCAAAAGTTCTCATTAGTATGCCATGGAGTTTTATGTATTATGCAGTTAGTCCTTAGAATGCTGTTATTATCTCAATTTCACAAAAGCTAAAATAACTGAGCCTTATGCTCCACTTGGAAACAATGTTCCATGGGCTACAAAGTAATCCAAACCTAAAGCTGTCCAAGTTTTTCAACTTAATATTTATTAGTAGGTATACTTTATTACTAAAGTAAAATTCTTTAAATATTCCTAGTATGTAATGAATGGAGTTAGTGAGAGTAGATACATCAACAACTTTTTGATTAAAAAAAAAAGATGTTTCAGCAATGCTGCAGGAAGCTGTCAAATTGCAACTTAAAAAATTCAAGGAGCAGTTGGAAAAGCGATCTAGGCTTTTTTTTTTTGTATATAGTTATGCTTTACTTATTATGAAAATAGAGTGGCTTAAGTATTCTATCCCTGTGGTGATTCCTGGAGAAAGTGAAGGTTAATATACCAAGACAATTTTGAAAAAGAGGAGAGAACTTTAATGGTAATACAAAGGCTTAGAAGATGCAAGAAAAGCATATATTTTTAGTAGCAAGAAGTATAGAATATGTGGATAAGGAGGTGAAAAACAGTAGATGAGGAAGGATTGAAGATATGTCTGCTTTAATTGGGCAGACTCCAGTGCACAGGATAAAAATAAGATTTCTCTCTAAAATTTCAACAATACTATTAAAATCTGTATCAAGTTTGAATACATATTTATGAACCAAATCATTTTCATCTTTCCTTCCCCAGTTTATAATGCTAAATGGTAAAGAGTTTAGTGCCAACATCTATTTATTTGCATTATGGCTCCATTATCTAACAGCCTTGTGACCACATGGAGGTTACTAAAATATTCTAAACTTTCAGTTTCTGTTTTTGTAAAAAAGGGATAACAGTAGATTATGTCTTATGGAAATATCATGGGGGATGAAACATTTCAAAATATACAAACAACTTAGTGCCTGGAAAATAAAGATTAATACTAGCAAATGCCATCCAACTTTCAATAGGAAAACCTACATACCTTCTAAATCTATGAAAATCCTGATTTTTCTGTGCATCTCTTGCTGTAATTTCTTGCTTTAGTGAATTCACAGACTTCCCATTGCATCTTGCCTCCCACAATCTTTATCCATTCTTACTCTAATTAACCCCATTAGGGCTAACATCTCAGTTCTTTCATTGTACCACAATATCCACCAACAAAAAGTCATTATGGTAAGAAAAGAAAAAAAGAAATTATCTTGAAAGTTGGGGAACCACAGTGGGGCTATAGCATTGCAGAGTATGGATAAAACCTAATAAAAATAGTGGACATATTATTTTCAAAATAATTTTGCTGTCCCTGTTATGTTAAACATATGTATGCTTGACTCTCCTTGCTTCTCAACTTGCCTCTGTAGTGTCAATTCTCCAAATTTTTCCCCTGCTGACATGGCCTGATAGCACAACAGCCTCTCAGACCTCCTGTATCCATGTTTTATTAATGACCCCACATACATTTACTGTAGGCAAGATCTAGTGCCATCTGTTGGAAGCTGGAAAATATTATGCAAGCATAAACTTGAAAAGTATTTGCCTATGAGGGCTTATCCCATTGCTGTTTTAAGAAACTTTACAAGATCTACATAAATAATCTGAGGATACTGTTTTGATTTGCTAAAGCACCCAGAATACAATCTACCAGAAATGAATTGGCTTTTACAAAGGGAATTTATTAGGTTACAAATTTACAGTTTTTCGGCCATGAAAATGTCCAGATTAGGCATCAGCCAGAGGATAACTTCACTCAAGTAAGGCTGATTGTGCCTGAGGTTTCTCTGTTATGGAGGAAGGCACATGCAATGTCTGCTGCCCCTTCACTTCTAGGTTCATATCAACATGGTTCCTGTGGGTCGTTCTGGCTTCTGCTGGGGTGTTTTCTTTCTCCAACCATCTTTTACTTGGTTTCATCTCTCTTCTCTGTGTGTCAGTTCTGAGCTCTCTCTCTCTCTCTCTCTCTGTTTTCTGCCTTTTATTCTCTTCACAGAGGGCTTCAGTAAATGATTAAGACCCACCCTCAACTGAGGAGTCATATTTCCATGAAAACAACCTAATCAAAATGTCCCATCCACAATAGGTCTGCACCCACAAGACTGGATTACAAGAACATGGATTTTCTTGGGTACATAAGTTTCAAACCAACAAAGGTAGCTTGCAGGAGAGATGCCCCAGTCATCACAATCATCATAGTCATCTGTAATGAGTTAAATTGTGCCTCCCATAGAGATATGTTCAAATCCTACTATATGATGTCACATAATTATGATGTCATTTACAAATAGGTTATTTGAAGAGATGACTAGTTAAGGTGAGGTCAAACTGGATTAGGGTGTGCCCTAATCTGATATGACTGGTATTTTTATAAGAAAGGGAAATATATACACATGGTCACAGAGAAGAGAATGCCATGTAAAGATGGATACAAGAAAGAAGGCTATGTGGAGATGGGAGCAGAGATATTATAACCTCCAAATTTCTATTTCTTTCTTATACTTAACACCGAAGTTCACCATATCCTTTAACATAAAACAGGATCTTAGTTGAGATGTTTTTGTGTAAAACCTTACTGAAGTTCTTTGGTAAACGAAAAGCCATCTACTATATGATTTGACCTTTAATAACAGAAAGAATTAGTGGAAACATTGAAGCTGTATTTTATCTTATGATATGATACTTAAGAAGTGTTCACTATTCAATCAATCTGTTTTAGTAGAAATATTGCTTACAAAATATTATTTTCTAAAGAAAACATCCTCAGTCATATGTGTGCTAATTGCTTTATTTTAATTTTTTTCTTTCAATTTATCCCTTCTCATGATGTATCCCCATATCTGTTTTAAGTTCTAATATTTCATTAATCAATCTTGCAATTATTTTTATAAATTTGGATGGAAAACATAGTTAATGTTTCCATGACTTCCAAAACATACTTGCCACAATTCTCCCATCTCTAATGAAGAAGAAATCAACTATGTTGTTGTCAAAATCTCATGAAAATGTAAGCTCAAAAGCTTATTTTAAGTGCTGCTCTGTATGAAGAGGGAAAAAAATTCATCAAAATAGGACTTCATTTTGGGTGGTCATTTTAAAAGGCTTTCAAACAATTTCATCAAGAAACACTGTGAACAAGTTAGGAAGTTGCACATGTCCTTTAATTTGGATACCAAGGGGTCATATGTGTGTGGATTCAGTCAGCCCAATTAGAAACTATGTTCAGTGTTTTTCAGACATCACAACCACCTGCAGAGTACTAATAAGAATACTCATTATTTCAAGAAATACACGAGAAAAAAAAAAGGTTTTATTGTTTTACATTCCATCTGCAGCATAAGCAACCACTACAGTATTTGGTGGATAGGAGTACACTATAATAGGACACAGGGGCACAGGACTAGTACAGTTCAGGAGGTAAAAAGGCTGGTACTCATTTCTGGATTTAGTTTTTGTCTTCTGAGCACTAGCAACTCAATGCATAGCTAGTAACTTGTGAATATAATTACTTTTGTGATGATTAAAATAGCAAAGCAAATTAATATTCGATGGGTGGCATTTCTCATAGTACCTTGGAAAAAGAAAATTTTTACTAAAATGCATGTCTAATTTCACATTGATGGTCTTGTTAAATGGGTATTTCGACCCGGTTAATACTTTTAAGGATGATGCTGGCTATGGGTTTTTCATATATACCTTTTACATGTTGAAAAATTTACCTTTGATCTCTACCTTTTGAAGTGTTTTTCTCAGAAAAGGATGCTGAATTTTGCCAAATGCTTTTTCAGCATCAATCAAGGTGATTATATGATTTTTCCATTTCAATTTGTTAATGTGCTGTATTACATTAACTGATTTTCCTGTGTTGAACCATCTTTGGATTCCTGGTATAAATCCCACTTGGTCATAGTGTATAATGCTTTTAATGTGCTGTTGGATTCAATTTGCTAATAGTTTGTTGAGAATTTTTGCATGTTCATTAAGGAGATTGGTCTATAGTTTTTCTTTCTTGTTGCATTTTACCCGGTTTTGTTATTAAAGTGATAGCTTAATAAAATGAGTTAGATAGTATTTAGTGTTCCTTTTTCCTCAATTTTTTGGAAAATTTTGAGCAGGATTGATGTTAGTTCTTCTGTGAATGCTTGATAGAATTCCCCTGTGAAACCATCTGACCCTGGGTTTTTCTTTGTAGGAAGATTTTTGATGACTGTTTGAATCACTTTATTTATGATTGGTTTTTTGACATCTTCTATTTCTTCTGGAGTCAGTGTAACTTCCTTGTATGTTTCCAGGAATGTGTCCATTTACTTTATTTAGCCTAGTTCATTGATGTATAATTGTTCATAGTATCTTCCTATTTTTTTTTTCATTTCTTCAGGGTCTTTTGTAATGACCCCCTCTCATTTCTGATTTTGTTTATTTGCATCCTCTCTCTTTTTTCTTTGTCAGCCTTGCAAGTGGCTCATCAATTTTATTTATTTTCTCAAAGAACCATTTTCTAATGTGCTAGCAACCAGAATGCAATATATCAGAAGTGGAACAGCTTTTAAAAGGGGAAATTTATTAAGTTGCAAATTTACAGCTCTAAGGACATGAAAATGTTCCAATTAAAGCAAGTCTATAAAGATGTCCAAATCAAGGCACCAACAAGAAGTTACCTTCACTCAAGAAAGGCTGATGAAATTCAGGCTTTCTCTTTCAACTGGAAAGGCACATAGCAGACATTGTAATGTCTGCTAGCTTTCTCGCTAGGCTTTTTGTTTCAGAATAGTCCCTCAGGGGCATTTTCCTTCTTCATCTCCAAAAGGTCTCTGGCTGCGTGGGCTCTCGTGGTTCTTGTGGCTCTTCTCTCATGATTGTCTTGTCATTCTCCAGCTTTCTCCAAAATATTTCCTCTTTTAAAGGATTCCAGTAAAACTTATCAAGACCCACGTGGAATGGGTGGAGTCACATCTCCATCTAATGAAAAAGTTAATACCCACAATTGGGCATGTCACACTTTCATGGAGAAAATCTAACCAAAAGATTCCAACCTGTACAATTGAGTAGGAATTAAAAGAAACTGTTGCTCCCACAAGACTGGATTAGGATTAAAACACGGCTTTTCTAGGGTATATCATACATTCAAACCAGCACATGCCACTCTCTGGACCCTAAAAAAATGACATATTTTCCCCATATATGGAATATATTACTCCTTCACAATATCAGAAAGCCTTAAAACATTTTAGTAGCAATACAAATGCAATACAAAGTCAGAAAAAGTACAAAATCTCAAATTTAGTTGCAGGCATGGTCTGTCCTAAGGCAAAATTCTCTTCTGGCTTTGGACTGGAAATCTCAGAACAGGTTATCTGCTGCCAACATACAAAGGAGGGGCAGTCATGAGGTACAAATTCCCACTTCCATAGGGAGGTATTGGAAGGAACACAAGAGTCACAAGACACAAGCAGTTTTGAAAACCTGCAGGGAAAACACCATTAGATTTCAAAGTTTGAGAATCATTTATCTTCAGGACTTCAGAAAGTGGCAGTCCCACTCTTTTCAAGGGCCTATGCAGTGGCCCACCTCTCTCTGAATACAACCTTGAGGGACAGAGGGGAGACTAACTTTTTCTCAGGTCCACCCCCTCCAAGCAACAGGGCTGCACCCAGGCTCTTTGTCATCTTTTGGGTACATTCTCAACTTCTCCATGTGGTTGCAGCCAGGCTTTCCCCAATTTCCAAAGAATATGCTGCACCCTCTCCAAGTCCTGAGGTGCCTTGACTCTTCCACTACAATGAGGCAGAAGGCTCATCCTCTGTCTCTGGGGCAAACTCACCCTCTCCAAGTACTTGGGTCAGTCCACTCTCCTGGTTGAGGTTTCTTGACTTTAGACTTTAGCTTTCATAGTTCTGCCTCTGAAGATATTTTCCCCTTTTCTGAGCCTCCCAGTCAATATTGATGGTGTTGCCATTTATACAGGTCCCAGAGCATTCTTGTTAGCTTTCTATGTAATAAGCAAGTATTGTGCCCATCAGACAGCAGGAGATCACAAATCCTCCCTGAATAACTCCATTTCCAATCCTGGCTTTTCTGAAATGGCTGACGGGTTCTACATTTGGTTAAATCCTCATGTGGGACACTATTCTCTGAGGTCTCCCTTCCTGGAAGTCCATAATTTTCCAGGACATCAATTTCTGGTTTCTTTGTACCCAAAAGTTCAGTTCTCAGCTTATCTATTTTCTGTTGCATTTCACTGTAAGCTGCAAGAAGAAACCGGGTTGCACTTTCTACATTTATTTTGGATCTCTCTTTTGCCAAATATCTAAGTTCATGTCTTTTAAAATCTGCCTTCCAGCCAAAGTCACTAGTCAATTTTGCCAGATTATCTGCCATTTTAAAGCAAGGGTCACCTTCCTTCCAGTTTGCAATAACACGTGCCTCATTTCTATCTAGTGCTTCATTAGAGGCATCTCTAGAGTCCACAGTGGTACCAACAGTGCCTTCAATGCGTTTTAAGGCTTCTCTATAAAACTCTTCACAAATCTTCCAAAATCTTCCCCTTATCCATTTTAAAAGCCATTCCAACATGCTTGATATTTGCAAACTGCAACAGCACCCCACTCCTGGTAACAAAATCTGTTTTAGTTTGCTAGCTGCCAGCATGTGCTATACCAGAAATGGAACAACTTTTAAAAGGGGGATTTATTAAGTTGCAAGTTTATGGTTCTAAGGACATGAAAATATTCCAATTAAAGCAAGAGGCTACCTTCACTCAAGTAAGGCTGATGAAGTTCAAGGTTTTTCTTTCAACTGGAAAAGGCACATGCCAAATACGGTGATATCTGCTAGCTTCCTCTCCAAGCTTCATGTTTCATGGATCTCCCCCAGGAGCATTTTCCTACTTCATCTACAAATCATCACTGTCTGCATGGGCTATCATCATTCTCATGGTCTCTTCTCATGGCTCTCTTGCCATTCTTCAGCTTTCTCCAAATTGCTCCCTCTTTTTAAAGGATTCCAGTAAAGGAATCAAGACCCACCTGGAATTGATGGAGTCACATCTCCATCTTATGAAAATTTAATGCCCATATAGGATGTGTCACATATCCATGGAAATAATCTAATCAAAATATTTCCACCTACAGTATTGAATAGAGATTTAAAAAAAACTGTTGCTCCCACAAGATTGGAGCAGGATTAAGACACGGCTTTTTTAGGGTACATAATCCTTCCAAACCTGCATAATCACATTTTGGTTTTATTGATTCTTTCTATTGTTCCTTTGTTCACCCATTGATTAACCTCTGATTTAATCTTTGTTATTTCTCTTCTTCTATTTCCTTTGGAATCAGTTTGCTCTTCTTTCTCGAATTCCTTTATGTGAGCAGTTAATCCTCAATTTTGGTCTTTCTTCTTTTTTAATATAGCCATTTAGGGCAATAAATTCCCCTCTCAGCACAGTCTTTGCTGAATCCCATAAGTTCTGATATGTTGTATTTTCATTTTCATTCATCTCAATAACTACTGATTTCTCTAGCAATTTCTTCTTTGATCCACTCATTGTTTAAGAGTGTTATTTAATTTCCATATATTTGTGAAAGTATTTGTTCCTTAGTGGTTATTGATTTCCAGCTTCTCTCCATTGTGATCAGAGAAAGTGCTGTGAATAATTTCAATGTTTTAAATTTATACAGATCAGTTTCATGCCTCAGCATATGATCTGTTCTAGAGAATGTTCCATGAGCATTAGATAAGAATGTATATCCTGCTCTTTTGGGGTATCATGACCTATGTATGTTTGTTAGGTCTAATTAATTTATCAAATTGTTTAAGTTTCTATTCCCTTGTTGATCCTCTGTCTGGTTGTTCTGTCTCTAGAGGAGAGTGGTATATTGAAGTCACCTACTATTATTGTTAAAACATCTGTTGCTCCCTTCAGTTTTGCTAATGTCTGTCTCATGTACTTTGGAGTTCTTTAATTGGGAGGATAGCCATTTATGATTGTTATTTCATCTTGATTAATTACCCCTTTTGCTAATATATAGTGCCCTTCTTTGTCTCTTATGATACCTTTACTTTTAAATTCTATTCAGTGTAATATTAGTATAGCTATTCTTGCTTTCTTTTGGTTACTGCTTGCATGGAACAGCTTTTTCCATCCTTTCACTTTCAATCTATTTATATCCTTGTGTCTAAAATGAGTCTATTGTAAGCAGTATATGATGGGATTATATTTTTAAATCCATTCTACCAATCTGTATCTTTTAATTGGTAAATTTAATCTATTAGAATTCAAAGTTATTACTGTAAAGGCATTTCTTGAATCCACTGTATTATCCTTCAAATTTAATTTGTCAGATCTCTATGTTCTTTTATCTCTTTCTCTTTTTATCCTGTAGGTTACCCTTACTGGTAGTCTTTTATTTTGTGCTCTCCTCTAGACTCCCCTCTCCTGTATTTTTTCTTCAATATTCCCTTTAAATATTCCCTTTAACTACTTTAAATACTTCCTTTAGTATTTCTTTTACAGCTGGTACTTTGTTGACATATTCTCTCAGCCTTTGTTTGTCTGGGAAATTTTTAATGACTCCCTCAGCTTTGAAGGACACTTTAGCTGCATACAGAATTCTTGGCTAAAAAGTCATTTTTCTTTCAGGAACTTGAATATATCATACTACTGTCTTATTGCCTCCATAGTGCCAAATGAGTAATTCGAACACAGACTTATGTAGTTTCCCTTGTATGCAGAAGGTAGTTTTTCTCTCACTGCACTCAGGATTTTCTGTTTCTCTTCAACATTTGACAGACTGATTAGTATGTGTCTTGGAGTAGGCCTATTTGGATTTATTCTATTTGGAGTTTGTTGAGCTTCTTTGATTTACGTATTTATGTCTTTTATAAAGATTGGGAATTTTCCCCCTTTACGTCCTCCACTAATCTTCCTAGCCCTTTTCTCTATAATTTCCCTGAGAGCCAATTCAAATGTATCCATCTTTTTTGTCATTTGCTCTTTTGTGTATTCAAAATCAGTTGTCCTGTCCTCTAGTTCATGTAGTCTTTCTTCTGCCTCTTCATATCTGCTGTGCTGTGTCTCCAGTACATTTCTGATTTGGTGTAAAGCATGTTTAATCTCTGTGATATTTGCTATTTTTCTATTTATTTTTTCAAACTCCTCTTTATGCTCTTCTTGATCTCCTTCGTCATTAAACATTCAGTGGTTTTATTTAGTAAAGTTATATGAACATCTTTGATTAGTTGTTCCGAAATCTTTGTCTCCTCTGGTGTTTTAATTTGGTTATTAGACTGGACTGTATCTGTCTGCATCCTCATAAGGTTAGTGATCTTCTGTTGTCCTCATAGCATGTAAATATCTTGATAGGGCTACTTTGGAAGTTGATTTTCCTCAGTAGGTTAAAGCTTTGTATTTGTGGGACGGGTGTGGAACAGGGTGCAGTGTGTGGGGAAGAACACAACAGTGCGGCGACAGATTGCAGTGCAGGCATATGCATGGGCCAGGGACACTACACTGTTGCCTGTGAGCATGGGGTGCAGGTCATGGGGCTGTGGATGTGCAGGCACAATCCTACCCTGCTGCCCCTGTGCTTTGTGCATGTGCACGCCAGAGCCCTGACCCCCAGAACTGCACACATCAGGGATCTGACTTCCAGATCCACACACTGCACAGCCATATTCTCCTTATCAGGCACCCACAAATCCATGCATGGACCTCTTGAGCCCTGCAGCCCACCACTCTACCCTGCACATGTGCACACCCTTGCCCCACTCCAAAGCACAAATGCCCTTCTCCCTCAACTGGCAGATGCTCTCGGGAACAACTGTGCCACATAGCCTCTGCCCTGCACAAGTGGGCACCCCTACCTCCACCACACCCTTGCACCTGTGGACCCATGCTGTGCCCCACCCACCCATCATCACCTACCCTTAACACATCTCCCACAACCTCTGTGGCCTGTGCTCAGACCCAACATATTTGAACATATGCATCTTGGCCCCTCACGACTTCTTCCCCTGTCCAAGGCACACCCGTGTCCAAACTCCCTGTGCCCTAACTTCTGTACTTATACCCCTCAGCCTGACACCCACAATGCACATGGTTCATGCGCCCACCTGCATCCTCCCACATACCAGCCCCAGCACATCAACTCAGTACACGAATCACTTCCTGCTGCACCCTATCTCTTGGACCACCTGCTGCACTCTGCTTTCACATGCCAAGTCCTGCCTGGGCTGCACATCACACTCATGGGTGTGGCCTGTATGTGCAGGTCAGTGCTTACCCAGAGTTGAGGGGTCATGGCGTGAGTGGCATGTGCATGTGCAGGAGTCTGGGGGGCCGGATGATTATGTGTGCATGCACCGAGCTCAGGAGGGCCAGGCGGGGTGGAACAACTGTGTGGGTTGGGTGCAGGTCTGACCAGGATGTAAGTGTGAACTTCTGCAGCACCAAGTGACTGTCTGCAGAAGTCAGGGAGTGGGAGGTGGGCATCAAGAGGCTGGGTGCAGGTACACAGTTGTGAGAAGGGCTGGGGAAGACTGTGTGCTTTTACAGTAGAGGAGAGTTGAGCTGGGATAGGCATGCACGCATGTGGTTGTGCGGGGTGTGGGACAGGGATGCCCAGGGAAGGGAGCTGGGGCAGAGGTGCTTGGCATTCAGTGGGGGGTGGTGTGGGTGGGTGACTGGATTCAAGTGTGTGGGGTGTGTGGGGAACCCCAGGGCAAGGGAGGCATGAGTGAGGGTAGCACTTTGATGGAACACTGCTTGGCTTATTTCCTTGTCCCTGTCTTCCCTTCCCTGCACTCCCAATGGCTCCGGGCTTCCATCTGGAAGTGGACACACTAGGTTTGCACTAGCTGGCCAGCCTCCAGATCTCTGTGTCTCAATTCTTCTGCTTTTTCAACCAGGGTCTCACTATGGGGCATAGAAGACCCTTCCAGACCACTTACATCCTGAAATTGCTCTCCTGGTCTGTTTTGAGACCCTTCTCTAGCTGTTCTTTGGAGCAGGGATGAACTTAATGTATCTTATTCTACCATCTTCCCAGAACAGCCACCATTTACTTCATTTATTTATTTTTTTTACATGGGCAGGCACTGGGAATCGAACCCAGGTCTCTGGCATGGCAGGCGAGAATTCTGCCACTGAGCCACCACTGCACCACCCCACCATATACTTTTGAGAATAATAAATTAAAAAGAAAGACAAAAATTGGAATGACTATGAGGAGATAAAGCCAGCAAAATGATGTTATAAACAATAAACTGTACATTTAAAACTGACACTTTGGGCTTAGTTGAACATTGGCTTACTGCTGCTTTTCATATGAAAGAGATGAAGGTTTCATATGAAAGTGATCTTCACTTTGTCACTGGATACTTACCCAAGCTGCTTCTATATATTCTCAATATCAAACAAATTGAAACAAAGATTGGTAAACCGTCATAGATTCCTTTACAATACAGGTTATTTAATTGCAAAAATGTTTGTACCGTGACATCTTTTGTGTTCATTTCTGCAATTTTACACATTCACACAGGTAGAAAAAGTTATTTTGCAACTGCTTTTGAATGGCAATTCTTGAGTTTTATCAGATACAAAGTACAGAGCACTACTGAACATAGCAACAATGGTGAGAGTTCCGGGGTATCAAATGTCTTGTCTTCAGAACATTCAGAACTTCAGGTTAATGAAAGGCAATTGAGATGCATTTAAACAGCCAGCCAGTAATGACAGAGATAAACAATTAGATTATTTTTTACTCTATTTGCCTAAAATAAATTAGAATACCTATAACAGAAGAAGACTATTATTTTTTACATGAGTTATCTTAATTCTTAAGACTACAGGTCCTAAGAAGGCTAGTGAATTTATATTTGCAGTCCATAATATTCTCTGTAAATTGTTAAGGATGATCATTTAGGTCTTGTAGGGTGCCTGACCTCCACGGTTCCACCACACACTTTATTGTCTTGCTCTTTGTATATATTGGATAAACCCCCCAACAAAAACTGTGAGACATTACAATAACAGCATCTATGGCCAGAAATCAATAGTTTTCAAACTCATATGTTTAAATTATTCTATTTGGTAAGATTAATTTATGAAACTATGATTTATCTGCAGTGTGTTTAGAGAAGCTTCTTTGTACTTTGATATGGTAAAGAATCTGATTTGCAATTAAACTGTTGCATATTAAGCTAGCGCTAAAATTACTCAACAGTTACATTAATAATTGTATCCATCTTCCAGGAGCTATAGTTTAGTGGATTAAGGCAGAAACCAGAGGTTTGTAAGTAATTATAATTTACAAAACTAAGTTCCCACAGTGGCAGTGGCTTTATAAGTCAGAAACTAACTCAACTATTAAAATCCTAATCCTTAAGGGAATTGCATTTGGAATGGAAAGTGAGTGCTATTCACTGAAAAAAAAAAGAAGAAAAAGAATGATTAAATGTCTAAGTATAGCAGGAAAATTGAGTAATTTTCCAGACTTTAAGTGGGTTCTGTGTTTTCACTGCTGTGACCTATGATGTTGTATTTATTAATGGTTTATATTTATAAAACAAACTGAGATCATTTTAATCTGTTAAATTCAAATTCAAATATTTTCTTAAATTTTTGGAGAGATGCAGTTAGAAAGTCATTTTATGTCATTTGATTTCAAAAAAGACGAACAACTCTGATAATTTAAATTACCTATGTTGAAAATGGAATCTGATCTTTTTTAATTCCTTAAATATTCCATAGATTCTAGTGTACCATTTTTTGCTTAATATAAATAATCATGATTTCTTATTACATGTATTACTCTTAAATTGCTCAGGTAATTAGTCACTATATATATTAATATATTAAGAAATAGCTGTCATTGATACCACATAGAAACTATATAGGGTATCTGTCACAGTTACAGAGAAATCAGTACATATAAATGTACACATTGGGTAGTTGGAAAAGTGAAAAATATTTAGCGATATTAATGATGAATGCACAAATTTAGAACCACACCTAACATTCATAATATATAGACTTATTATTTATTGATGATATGATTATCCAAAATTAATTAAAGTATCAACAATGGACCTCAATTGTATTAAGTAAGCACTTAGTGCTAACAGAAACTCTTGAGATAGGTGTTTTATTATCCATATTTTACCAATTAAAAAACTGAGGCATTGAAAACTTAAGTAACTCTCACAAGCTCACAAGTGGATAAATGGAACAATCAAAACTAAAGCAAAAATTGTTGGCTTTAGTGCTCATGTCCTTGAATATGACATCATTTCATTCTAAACACACCTTTTCTTTTTAGGAATTCCTATATTTAAATACTTTCTAAAGAATATATTATATTCTCAGGTTTGTATAAAATAGTTTCAGCAAGAAAAATCCTTCTGGAAAAATAAACTAAGTCATTTATATATATGTAAAGGTTACTTAGAATACTTTCATAAATAAAAGTAGTGCAGTATTTAATCTTCCAAATAAAGCTATGTCACAGTTTTCCATTGAACATTAATTTCAAATTATTTATTTGGCCCCTAGTGAGACACTCTGGGAGCAAATGAGGATGTGTAACACAATAACTCTGTCCTCAAAAATCTTATTTTAAAGAGATAACTTACTAACATGATGAACATAGGCAAATAGTAATAATAAAATGTTATTTAAAAAGTATAAATAAGATTAATGCTGTGGGGGCTTCTAACCCAAGAAACATCTACCTAAAGGATGAAGAGTAGTTCATTAAAGAAAGAGAAGGAAATAACATTTCAGTTAGTTGCAAATACGGACATACCAAATTGGGGGGTTAAAGCCTGATGAAAGAGAGGTAGGCTGTATGAAAGTTGTGACTGCTTCAGTTTAACAAGGTGTGCTAAGGGGCACAGCAAGAGGTAATTTTAAGGAAGTGTGGAAGCTGGGGTGTGAACTTTTTCCTTATTAGTGGAGAATCCTGTGAAGATGTTTGTGCAGGAAGCTAAATCATTCAGAACTGTACATCAGAGCAGTAGTATGAAAAAAAGTACTAGAATTGAGAATGTCTTAAGCCTACCCAGTAAAATGGTTTATGCAATATTCCATTTACACGTAACCCAAACTTTAAATTGAAAGGCAGACACCACAGTGCATAGAGGTCTACATATGTCCCTGTTAGAAAACAAAGGAATTGTCATTATTTTGTTTGTTTGTTTTCATTTAGAGCAGGGCTTGGCAAACTAGAGCCCCTGAGTAAAATCCAGTCTGCTGCCTGATTCTGTAAAGAAAACAGAGCCATGCACATACATTTTCTACAGTTTATTTCACTCTACAACAGCAGAGCTTATTAGTTACTGCAGAGACCATGTGACCACAAAGGCTAAAATATTTACTCTCCATTCCTTTACAGAAAAAGTCTTCCAACCCCTATTCTAGGACAAAGGTCTATGTTGTACTAAACCAATTAGCTAGAGCAGATTACCTACCTCACTATCCAACCTCTGCGTTACCACATGCTATACTTTGGGGACATTCAAACCAAGAATCAGTTGATATTTATCAGCTTCCTTAAAGTAGGTTTTTAGCTATGCCAAAGTCTCTATCAAAAGTGGAAAAATGTAAGAAGGAACCAGAAAGCATCTTGAGATAAGAGGTTTAAGATAAATGAGAAGATGATATATTTCTTCCTGCAAATAAAAATTATCTCCATGTGTTTAACACATAAGCATTGTTTCACTAATTTAGTTTGCTTAGCTCACCCAGTAGGGATATAAGTTGTACATCACTGTGATCTACGTATTATCTAATATAGAAAAACCTTTTGAACACTTATTTTATAAAATATTGGAGATAATTTCAAAGGACATGGGTCACACATAACTTAATCCCAGGCATCTACCTTCCATTCTATAAGATTATATACCTTCCTTAGCTGTTAAACCATCCAGTTGAGTTTGCCTTCTTTTACAGGTTAATAAAACTGTGTTGAGAAAGCCATGGAAATTCCATTTGTAATGGCCTAACTCTAAAATCTTTAACTTTCCCAGCAAATGGATTTAGACAGTTCTTGTTAATCTTCATTTACCCCTTTCCAGAAAAGATGTTTCAGATTTTATGTAAGTCATAATTCATGGTCAAGTTTTGTCTTTTATGAAGGAGACCCAAACATGAGGGTTTAGGAGTCCTGGTATGGAATTTCTTTGTATGTGAAATGGAAAATAAGAAAATCATTTTTTTAGTGAAAAAAATGGCAGTGAAATTGATAGAAACAAGAAAAAAAAACTCAATTCAATCATAGCTAGGTGGACTTTTATGCCTCTAAGGATATCATTTACCTTTTAAACATAAGGATGATCAAACCAAACAAATGAACACAAAGCTTTTCCTTCTCTCTTCCTCTCTTAAGCCCATTTACTGCACAGGTTGCTTGGCTCCAATTATTGGTGCCCCTGTGCCAAGGGTCTTTGTGTATTCATCAGGTTTCATTACAGGCATATATGACAACAGATCTTCTTTCTTTTCAGTTGATTGTGCTGGCACACAGATATGAGCTGTCTCCATCAGTCACAAATCAAACTCCAATACCAATTGTACTGCTCTGTCACTAAAGATGGCTTCCTAAAGGGAAAAAAATTGGCACAGGATGTGCTAAACACATTGCCAGTGGCCTTCTTTTATTTCCATATATCTTTTTATGTTTTTCCACTAGAATGTGTGACTGGTCACTCGGAGATTACACTTCCCTTTCAGCACATTATACCCTAAACAAATCCTTAGATTTGTTTAGATTGTCACACCACACAACATGAAACTAAAGTGTGTCAATGCAATGGCAAATAAATAACAGAATTCTGGTTATGTAGAATGTCATTCATCCATTTCTGTATTATACATTTTTTAATCTCATGCCTATTATTTGCTAGGTATTCTTTGTCTGCACATAAAGATGCTAAGAATCTGATTTCATAGCTCTTAAAAGCTTGTTTTAGTAAAGTAACTAGATTTGATTCTTCAGGATTTTTAACTGTTTTACTCTCATATATTAAACACCAACATAGTGTATGATTAATCTACCTTGAATATATAATTTGTGCAGGCACATGCTGTATGCTAGAAAGCCAAGAATTCATGGAATGTTAGCACCAACAAACTGCTGATAGTATATGTTTTCAATTAATAAAAAATTCAGGTAGTCATTCACAGAGTACATAATAAACAACATATGAAATCATAAACATCATTCACCATTGTTGTAGTTATGGTAAATTCAATTTCAGTTCAACCTTCAGAAGGGTCCTTTACCTTGCCCATCATAATGATAACTTCCATTAGAGTATATAAACCATTGTACTCAACCTCAAAAATTAAAATAAAAAAGTCTGCCAAATAACTTCACCAAGGACATATTCATCTATTTTCTTTTGCTTATTATGTTATTATGGTGATTATGTGTCATGTGTCATGCTAATTTGTTCCTGTACATTAAAAAATCAAAATAAATTGAACTAGTTAACAAACCCACAATTTGCTAAGTAGCATCTGAACAATTATCATAACATAGTTCGGAAAATCAAAGAGAAGTAACATATAATCTTAACTTATTATCAATGTGAAGAAAGCATAACTGGCACTAATCCCCTGCAACAAAATTCTTTCCATATATGTCTGTGCCTATCAGAAGTTCTTTGTTCTAGCTTCATTAAAACATATTAGGACCTGGATTTAAACAATACTGCTATCTTTCATTTATGTGGTTCAAGAAAAAAATTCTACAAAAGAAAAGAAAAAGAAAAATCAAAACTTAAATGGAATCAATTCGATAATTTTGTCGTCTTTAATTTCATTACTTTTTGTCACAGTGTAATTATAAATCAAAAATAAACTTTCATTTTTGTCAGTGTCTTGAATTGTCACCTTCAAAATGAGGTCAAACTGCCACACATTTCTACACAAATCTATAGAGTTAAAACATTTAGTTCATATTTCCACTCTTCAGGTCATATAACAGCATAAATCTTTTCCATTGTAGTTCACAAAAGGCTTTTTTTTTGTATAAGAAGATGTATTACATATGATCTTAAGGATGAAAAGAGAAGTAGAGGAGGTAAAATAATAGGCCTTATTTCAGAAAAGGTGATCAACATCTTCAGTTGAATGGAAGGGAACAGTTCGAAAATGTAATTCCAGATTTTTTAATGGTCATTATACAAAATAATTTTGATGAGAATTGAATACTAAGAGTGAAATAAACCTGTATTATTTTAATATAGCCTACTTGCTAACAGAATACCAAGGTGCCTTCATTCTATGCTTTTCAGCACAAATTTTGATCCTTTAGAGATTTTTGAATAGTAAAGTTATGTTAAAAATTGTTTCCATGGCATTATATTTGAAATGGACATTCAAACCAGTACTTATTTTTCATTAAATTGTCTCCAATTATGTTTGTAAGTCCAACTTACCTCTTCAACTGACTAAAATTTTAAAATATTTATTTGCAAAAAAAAGAAAACAAACTATTTTATTCAGGCATATTTCTTAATTTAAAGGCCATAATAGTTTATTGTAAATAGAAAAGTGGAAAGTTCACATATTAAATAATGCTATTTTCTCTAAGCATTTTTATTTTCTTTCATGATTAGATTTTAAAACCAACTAGAATTCACCCGTGAGTGTTTAGGAGGAATTCAGTTTGGTTTAATTTAGTTTTGTTCTCATTTGCTTTGTTTTACACTACAAATGGAGAACTAGTTACTACCAAACATTCCATATATATATATGGAATATACATATATATTTCTATATGCATTTCCATATATTGCCATATACATACATATATATTCTTATATGTGCATACAAACATATATGTGTATGTATAGGTAGATGATAACAATTAATGAATAGATGGATAGATAGATAGGTAGTTAGGTAGGTAGACAGATAGATAGATGGATAGATAGATAGATTGACAGATTGATTGAGATACATAGATAGAGACACCTTAGGGCAGCCATCGAATTGGGTTTCTCATTTCTGTTGCACTAGAACACTCTCCTGCTTCCAATAACATGATGCTTTTGTTATTGTGGATTTGTAAAGCATTCTAAATCTAATAGGGAAAGTCCCTTGTCTTGCCGTTTATTAAAACTGATTAGGGGGAGCAAATGTAGTTCAGTGGTGGAATTCTCATCTGCCATGAAGGAGACCTGGGTTTGATTCTCAGCCTACGCACACCCCCTGCCCCTCACAAAAAAAAAAAAAAAATCAAGCAAACAAATAAACAAAAACAGGACAACAAGATACTCACATGGAAAAAAGAAAGAAATGTGACCCTGTCATACAGCATACAACAAAAAACGATTGACATATTCTAATGGTCCTGTATTTTTCCATATAAATTTTAGAATAAATTTATCAATTTTTCAAACAAGCCAGTAGAATTTTGATTGAGATTGTTTTGAGTTTTTAGATTAATTTGAAAAAAATAACTTTTGTGATATTAAGTTGTCAGTCCATTTTGTATATGACGTCTCTACATTTACAGAGATAATCTTTTATAACCTCAATCTGACTTGAAGCTATTACTATAGAATTCTGGTGTATCCTTTTAAGAACGAATTTCTATATATTTATGGTATTTGTTCTATGGTAAATATCATATTTTCCATTATATTTATTGGTTGATTGTTTCTGGTGTGTAAAATGCCATTTTTTATTGACCTAATGATCAATAAAGTTACTAGGGTTTTAACTATAAATTCACTAGTGGTTTATATATAGACAATCATATAACAAGATTAAAATTTTTCTTATTTCCTTATCCTTTGACTTTTAAATTATTGTTCTTGTCTTACTCAGTTCATTAAAAGCCCCAATACAATATAGAATAAATGAGATAATAATAGCCATCTTTGATCATTTCTTACTTTTACAGGTGATAATTCCTATACTTTCCAACTGTATATAGTGTTTCCTATAAGTTCCAGGTTTTCTACATGTATAAGGTAAAGGAATTTCCTTCCTTGGCCTAATTTGCTATTTTTCTCATAAATGGATACCAAACTTTCTGCATCTTTTCAGATAACATATTTTATTGTGGAAAATAATATATACAGAAAAGCAACACATTTCAAAGCATACATTAACAATTGGTTGTAGAACAGATTTTAGAGTTTGGTGTGGATTACAATTCCACAATTTTAGATTTTTCCTTCTAACCACTCCAAGACACTGAAAACTACAAGGAATAGCAATATAATGATTCAATAGTCATACTCATTTGTTAAGTTGTGTCATCTCTGTTATAACTCCATCTTCTCCTTTGATCTTTCTCCCAATCTTTACAGGTATTTGGGCTGTGGTCATTATAACTTTTTCATGTTGTACAGGGCTGTCAATAACATGGGATAGGGGATTAGAGCTAGTTAATGTTCTGGAGAGGCTGGCCTCTCTGGGTTTCAGGACTTATCTGGCTTAGGAAACCATTTGGAGGTTGTAGGAGTCATGTAGTGCATGGAACCTTTGTAAAATCTCAGATAAACCCTCAGGTGTATTTTAGGGTTGCCAGGAATGGATTTTGTTGGGATTTGACAAACCACAATGGTAGAAATCTCTAGCTGAAGCTTGCATAATAGTAGCTTCCAGAGTAGCCTCTCAACTCTATTTGAACTTTCTCAGCCACTGGTACCTTATTTGTTACAATTCTTTTCCCTCTTTTGGTCAAGAAAGCGTTGCCAATGCCATGGTGCCAAGACTGCATTCATCCCTAGAAGTCATATCCCATGTTGCCAGGGAGACACGCCCTCCTGCATGTCAAGTTCCACTTAGGTGGGAGGATAATGATTTCACTTGCGGAGTTGGGATTAGAGACAGACAGGCCACATCTGAAGAACAAAAGAGGTCTTCTGGAAGTAACTCTTAGTCATAACTATAGGTGGACTAAGCTTCTGTGCTACATAAATGAGCTGTACAAGAGCAAGCCTCAAGATCAAGGGCTTGGCCTATTGACTTGGCAGTCCATAATATTTGAGACAGTATCAGGGATTTCCCTGGTGGTAAAGTTTAATAGTTTCATATTTTTCCTCCCACCTCTCAAGTGACCTGTCAATAGTTTTTAATTATCTGCTCAACATACTCTGGGATGTATTTGGGTATTACATAAAGCTACATAGAATTACAAGCCCTCATTCCCATTCAGGGTTCCCTGTATTTGGGTTGTTTAAATGATCTATCCAGAAAGGTTGAGTTAGATTATGTGCTACTGAAAATATAGGTTCTGGACAAAGCAAACTTATTTTGGTTTGGTTTCATAGGTAAAGTTCTAAAATACAATGTCTTCCATTCCCCTGTATTCTGATTTATCTTAATCCCAACCCAATTGGTTTCATTCTTATCTCTAATTAAAATCTAATCTATTTTTCAATTTTTTAAATCATTATTGTATGTGAAAGTGCTGACCCTGAGAACAGTAGAATTCCTACTCTGAATCTTAGGTGTCACAAAGGTACCCAAAGTTCCAGGGTAATACCAGGTTACATATATATATAGCACAGCCTCTCAAAATCTTAGAAATAGCAATTTTGACTCCAGACTAAATATGACTTCTATAAGAGCTTACAATCTAGGCCCCAATTTTCTTATGAGTATTTTCTAAATGAGACCATACAATATTTGCTCTTTTGTTTCTGGCTTATTTTGCATCATGTAATGCCCCATAGGTTCATTCACAATGTTGCATGCCTCATGAGTTTGTTCCTTTCTGTGGCAGCACATTTGATCATATGTGTACAACACAGATCACCATTCTACTCAGTCAGTATATCCTTGGGCAGCACGTATAATGTCCCAAGTCAACAATCCATCAACACTCTCCTTTTAGACAATTTTGATTGTTCCCAAGATAAAAATAACCGATAAACCCTCACCAAATAGAAAATTCAAACTTCCCCTTAACTCTTGCCCATCCCCATCCCCATTATGTATTGGTATTGCTGTGATACTGTTGATGTCTTCCTGTTAATCATAGCCTTAACATGCCATAGTAGTTTTCCCCCATACCCTGATATTATACATTGTTTTTACAAGATTCATTCCTTTGAAGTATTTCATGCAAGAACTTATTTATATTTGTAGTGTTAATCAGTGGAATATATGGATCTGTCAACCGCTTTCAATCATCTTCATCTTCAGAATGGCAATATTACTTATAGACCTACCAATAAACTGCCTTCATTTCTATCTATTCCCTTACATTTAAGTTCAACCTCATTAGCTAACCATTCATCCATCTCTAGCTTTCATGTATCTCTAGGTCCTCTATATTCTCTTTTATAAGCCTCTGAGTTTACCTTGACGATGGTCATAAATGCAAAATCATACAGGATCTATTCTTTCATGTCTGGTTACTTTCACTCAGCATTATGCTAAGTTTCATCCATCTAGTCATATGCTTCAGGATGTCATTTCATCTTATTGCTGCATAATATTCCAACATATGTATATGCCACATTTTTCTGATCCATTCCTCTTATGATGTACACTTGGATTATTCCCATCTTTTGGTGATTGTGAATTATGCTACGATAAACATCAGTGTGCAAATGTCTTTTCACTTGCACTGCCCTAAGCTTTTCTGGGTATATACCAAGTATTAGCATTGCCAGTCATAGGGCACCTTAATATTTAGTTTTCTAGGGAACTACCAGACTGTCTTCCATACTGGCTGTACCAGTATAAATTCCCATCAGCAGTGCATAATGCAGGTAAGTTTTTAATTCTACTTTCATATTGTCAATGCAGTACATTACATTTATATTGCTTTTTAACCTTAAATCACCTTTGTATTCCTGGACAAGTCCAGTTTGGTTAGGATGGAGTATTATTTTAAAATACTGCTGCATAATAATTGCTTTTATTTTGTTAAGAATTCTGGCATCTATGTGAAAACTTGCCTATAACGTCCTTATTTTGTGCTTAAATCAACTGCCTCTTAAAAGATCTTGAAGAGAACCCTATCATCTGGTATTCATGGACTGAATATTGTCACTTAATTCTGATTAATAGAATATGACAATAGTTATAGGATGCCACCTCCGGTATTACTAAAATACTGTGGATGCCATCTTGAATGTTTTCTTGCTCTCTACACACTTGGGCATCCCTCTCTGGGAAAAGCAAGTTATGGTATCATACACAGCCCAAAGGAAAGAACCTACTGGCAGGGAAGACTTGTCTCAGTTCAATAATTGACATGTACCTGAGGCCTGCCAACAGCAATGTGACTGAACTGGAGAGGAAGTGGTTCCCCATTCAAACCCTCAGATTCCTACAGTCCCTACTGGCACATTGATGACAGCTGAGAAACCGGTCCTGATCCAGAACCTTACAGATAAGCAGCTCTTGAATTGCTGACCCATAAAAACAGAGATTTTTTTGTTTGTTTGTTTTTCCTGTCACTGAGCTTTGGAGTTATTTGTTACACAAAAGCAGATATCTAGTACATTTTGGGGGGGGGGGAATTCAACTTATACTATTATCAAAGAATGGATGCAGGAATCTCCTCTCTTTCCCACTGTATGTAGGTTGTAAAAGATTAGATCTACTTAGTTCTTGACTCTTTGATAGAGTACAATACACATTTTAAACCATTTCAGACATGTTTGTTTTTCCCTGTGGGAATATTTTAAATTACTAATTTAAATTCCTTATGAATTATAGGGACTGTTCTTCTTGAGTCAATTTTAGTCATTTTTAGTATTTTAGGTTTCACATACCCCAAGAAAACATGTTCTTAAACTGAATACATTCCTGTGGGTATGAATCGCTTATAAGAAGAATCTTTTGATGAGGTTACTGCACTTAAAGTATGCCCCTCATCAATCAGCATGGGTCTTAAACTTATTACTGGAGTCCTTTATAAGAGAATGAAATTCAGACAAAGTTAGAGAAAGCCACAGGAAGCAAGAGGCTGCAACAGAATCTGGGATTGAAGGAGGAGAACAAGATATTCTGCCATGTGCTTGGCCATATGACAAAAGAACCAAGGATTACCAGCATCCATGTCCAGAATGCCACAGGTTTTGGAGAGAAAGTATCACTTTGATGATGCCTTGATCTGAACATTTCACTGGTCTCAAAACCATGAGTGAATAAATTCCCATCGTTTAACCCACCCCATTTCTTGGTATTCTCTTAAGCAGCCTAGGACTCTAAAACACTGTTCTTCTAGGATAGTATATAATATACCTTCATTTTAAACTATATTTTAATACCTGCTGTTATTGAAATTATGTCCATTTTATGTTCTAATATTTTTAATTTATGCCGTATCTTTTTTCTTTATTCAACTTAAAGTTTTGTCAATTTAATTAGTATTTAAAGAACCAGAATTTGGGAGTTTTCAAAATCCTATTACATATTGTTTTTTTCTATTTAGTTAATTTGTTTTTTATTCTATCATTTTCCTACTGTCTATTTTAGTGTTCATTTTCTAGCTCCTTAAGTCATATATTTAGATTGTTAATCTTTAAATTTTCTTCTTTTCAAATATATGAAGTTTAGATGATAAATTTCCCTATAACTATTGCTCATTTTAACTCCACATTGCAAATTTGATAAAAAATATTCTCATTGTCAACTAATTTAATTTTCATTTTGATTCCTTCTGGACTCAAATATGGAATGTAGACATATGAATTTTTTTATCCATTTGTAAATATTGATTTATAATGATGGCATTTTGGTAAAAAATAAGTGTTTATAAAATCTACTGATTGAAATTAATTGGCTCATATGTTCAATTCATAATGGGTCTGTTTGTGCATGAAAATAATGGTCTCCAAAGACTCCTTAACCATTGGTAATCACACACGTGTGTAACCCTTCTCTCTGATTGTGAGACCTTTTGATGAGACATTCAGTTAAGGTGAGACTGGTCTCATTCAGGCTATTTCTTAATCCTATTATTGGAGTCTTTATAAATAGAATGAATACAAAGAGAGTGGGAAAAGGCCATGAAAGCAAGCTGAAACCAATGAAAGCTAGAAGAGAAGGGAGAGACGAGCAGGTGTGGCTGTGTGCTTTCCATGTGACAGAAGAACAAAGATCATAGGCAGCCAGTCTTTGGGAAAAAAGCATTGCCTTTATGATGACTTTATATGGACATTTTCTTGGCCTTAAACTGCAAGCTAATAAATTCTCACTGTTTAAACCAATCCATTTCATGGTATCTGCTTTCAGCAGGCTAGGAAACTAAACCAGATTTTGATACTAGGATGTGAGGTGCTGCTATTGCAAATACCAAAAATGTGGAAATTGCTTTTGAATTAGGTAATAGGTAGAGGCTGGTAGAAAAGGCTTAGATTGCTTTGAAGAGACTGTTGATAGAATTATGGATGCAAAAGGTACTTCCAATGAGGCCTTAGACAGAAATGATGAATGTCCCATTGGAAACTGGATCAAAAGCAACCATTGTAATGTTTCCAAATGTGGACTTCTGTGACTTTATCCTACATGGGATTTATTAGTCATTAATTTGAAGTTTTGCAGTTCTCAACAATTTTTGAAAATTATGTATTGTTTTTTATTGCTTCTCACCCATTACCTTTTTTATTTCCTTTGGATTTTGATTAAGATGTATTTTTTGAACCTTATCTTCCTAGCATCTGTGTTTCTACTATTTGGTTTATTCTTTATTCCTCCATATATGGTTATGGCATTTAGATACAGTATTTTCTACTTCTGGAATGATTTTATTTTCTTTTAGTGGATCAATTTCTCCTCTGAATTTCTCTATTTAGACACATTATATTGCTGGAAAAGGAATTTCTTTTCTCTCTTGTAAATTCTATCCAACATTCAAAGTCTAGTTATGTCATTTTAAAACTTCCTTAATTCTCAAAACTTAAGTTATTTACACATTTCTCTTTGTTCCCAAAGCAATTGGCATGCTTCCAAATCCTAGCAACCATTAGCCAAGTATGAAGAAATAGTCTATCATCAGAGGTATGTTAAATAAGAAATAAGCATGTCCAATCATTAAAATACCACATGATCCAGTTTAAGCTAAACATCAATTATCCATGTACTTATGGGAGAATGAAAGATGACTTAATTGGCTTAGTCATTGAAGAAAAGTAAACGTTAGG